>NC_060149.1:245194673-245544673 GCF_021461385.2 Schistocerca piceifrons
TGCTATTGTTATTCTGCATTCGTCTCCGCACGCAGACCAACTGTAGTACACCGTGTTACCAGACGTCTGTGATAGTGTAGTGTTGTAGGAACTGTGACCATGGTGTATTCGAACTCTGAAAAGGCGGAGATGATATCTATGGCGAGTGTCGACGAAATGCAGCTGAAGCCTGCAGGGTGTATGCAGAACGGTACGCGGACAGAGAACATCCAACGTGCCGCACATTGCAAAACATCTACCGCCAACTGTATGCAAAAGGTATGGTCGTAGCACGCAAATGGGTCCGTAACAGGCCCGTCACAGGAGAAGCGGGTGCAGTTGGTGTGTTAGCTGCTGTTATCATGAACCCACACATGAGTACACGGGACATTGCGAGAGCCGGTGGACTGAGTCAAAGTAGTGTCATGCGCATACTCCATCGTCACCGCTTTCACCCGTTTCATGTGTCGCTACATCAGCAATTACATGGTGATGACTTTAATCATCGAGTGCAATTCTGTCAATGGGCATTAACAGAGAATGCGTTGCAGTTCTACCTGTCTACCGATGAAGCGGGTTTCACAAACCACGGGGCAGTGAATCTACGGAACATGCATTATTGGTCCGTGGACAATCCTCGCTGGCTCAGACAGGTAGAGCGACAGCGACCGTGGACTGTAAATGTATGGTGCGGAATCATTGGCGACCACCTCATTGGTCCTCACTTCATTGCAGGGGCCCAAACAGCTGCAACATACATAGCGTTTCTACAGAACGATTTGCCAACGTTGCTCGAAAATGTCCCACTGGAAACGCGTCGACGTATGTGGTATCAGCACGATGGTGCACCTGCACATTCCGCCATTAAGACTAGGCTGACCCTTGACAGGATGTTCGACGGGCGTTTCATGGGACGTGGAGGACGCATAAATTGGCTAGTCCGTTCTCCTGATCTTACACCTCTGGACTTCTTTCTGTGGGGTACGTTAAAGGAGAACGTGTACCGTGATGTGCCTACAACCCCAGAGGATATGAAACAACGTATTGTGGCAGCCTGCGGCGACATTACACCAGATGTACTGCGGCGTGTACGACATTCATTAGGCCAGAGATTGCAATTGTGTGCAGCAAATGATGGCCACCACATTGAACATCTATTGGCCTGACATGTCGGGACACACTCTATTCCCCTCCGTAATTGAAAACGGAAACCACGTGTGTACGTGTACCTCACCCCTCATGGTAATGTACATGTGCGTCGGTGAAAAAGACCAATAAAAAGGTGTTAGCATGTGGACGTAATGCGCTGTTCCAGTCTCTTCTGTACCTAAGATCCATCACCGTTCCCTTTGGATCCCTACGTAATTCGGTGCTCTCCAATACACACGATCGAACAGCGGAGGAGTGGTACTCAAGCGTCAACTTTAGGTTACAATATCTCCGGATGTAATTAGCATTTTACAATGCAACAAACGGCACTGATTACGTATTTGTTTATATGTTCAGATGTGCTAACAAAGCTAACGGGGTTCCATTTAAAAAACGTAGGTTTGTGTTAAAAAACATACTTCCGTGCGTTTTTTTATGATTTGTATTAACCAATTACACAAGCCCCTCTCCTCACGTTCGGTCTGTGGAATCGATTCGTCAGTATTTGATGTGGTTTACGAAATATCGAAATATATCCAACGGTAATGCTAGTTGACTCACCCTATATATATATATATATATATATATATATATATATATATATATATATATGTGTGTGTGTGAGAGAGAGAGAGAGAGAGAGAGAGTGCCGTTGTTATTTTGTATGCAACAGATATCAACATATCAACAGTAGGCTACTAGATGAAATGTAGAAATACGGTTACATGTTATGGGCTATATCGTTAGCTCTGAACTCTAAAGATACGCAACAGTTCATGGTAATGCGACAAAAGTACGTACAATTTCTAAGATGTAGTACTGTCCAGTGAATGAGCCGTGCTTGTTTCGACACATGGGTCTCTGTGTTCTTTAGAGAAATTTTCGACGTGCAGTAGCCTGCTCATCACCAAGGACCACATGTGCCATTTACACGTTTTCTGCAGCGTGTACAGCACAACCGTTAATGGGGTCGACTGTTCGTTACCAGTGAGGCCGGTGACTTGAGCTGGGTTCCGAAAACTTCGCGACTACCTTCTCCCCGGAAGAGTCACGTCGACAGTTAAGGAACTCTCTCTGTCTTTTCGTCTCGTGGACCTTCTAAAGGTTGTAACTTCTCTCAGGATCATTGCTGAAACTTCTGCAACCTAATACTATCCACAAGTTGCCACATAATGTTCAGAAGAAAGTGTATGGAGAATATTCGACACGTTTGTATTCGAAACGGATTCAACGACGAGCTGCAGTTTATAGGATGTTACCCTAATATTGCACAACAAGTACTACCAGTGCTATAAACACTACATCAGATATACAACTACAGAACATCTTTAGGCTGACTAGAATGCTGTGTAGTAAGATCACTTCTAAACCACAGAAAAACGTACTTCTGTTGCGAATTGCCTAGTGTATTATGTTAAAATCACACGTTAACTGTGGCAACATAATGTAAGAGAAATGATAAGCATTTCCTTCAAGTGATACAATCGTATTAGTGTCACGTGATTTTCGCTAATTTTTTGTTGTTGAAAGGTTTTTCATGTCTCACAAACTACTTAGTAGTCGCATCATACCAAATGTAATCAATTTACAATATATGTAAATCAAAATACACCATCGCTGGACTTGAAACAAGCCTTCATAGACAAACTGTATGAAATATTTAAAGAAATAAAATTTTTGAAAAAAAAAGACTGTGAAAAGATTTTTCTAAAAGTAAGAAATAAAATAGACTAAAGAAACATTTTACGCACCTTTGAATGTGTTCAAAATTATTTGCAGCAGTAAGGTCACAGTTCGTAATAATTGGCGAAGAGTTATCGTGTGAAACAGGAGTAATATCTGGCATTCCACAAAGAAGTGTTGCAGGCACTCTGTTGTTCCTGATCAACACAAACGGGTTAGGAGGCAATTTGAGCAGTCCTCTTACATTTTTTGCAGGTGACGCCGCAATTTCCCGTCATATAAAGTCATCATATGATCAAAACGAATTGCAAAATAATTTAGACAAGATATCTGTATGGTACAAAAAGTTGCAATTGACCCTAAATCACGAAAATTGTGAAGTCATCCAAGTAGCTCTGAGCACCATGGGACTTAACTTCTGAGATCATCAGCCCCCTAGAACTTAGAACTACTTAAACCTACCTAATCTAAGGACATCACACACATCCATGCCCGAGGCAGGATTCGAACCTGCGCCTATAGCGGTCGCGCAGTTCCAGACTGAAGCGCCTAGAACCGCTCGGCCACCTCGGCCGGCGAAGTCATCCACATGAGCACTAAAAATAATCCACTAAATTTCAGTTACACGATAAAGCATACAAACCTAAAGGCTGTAGGCTCAACCAAAAACTTAGGAATTACAATGACGAATGACTTAAACTAGAGCCATCACATAGACAATGTTGTGAGGAAAGGAAACCAAAGATTGCGATTTATTGGTAGAATACTTAGAAATTGTAACAGGTCTACTAAAGAGACTGCTTACACTACGCTAGTCCGCACTCTTCTGGCGTATTGCTGTGAAATGTGTGATGCACATGAGACAGGACGGACGGAATGTATCGAAAAAGTTCAAATGAGGGCAGCTCGTTTTGTACCATCGCAAAATAGGGGAGAGAGTACCACGGATATGATAAACGAACTGGGATAGGAGTCTTTAAAATAAAGGCGTTTTTCGCTGCGGCACGACCTTAACGTGAAATTTTAGTCACAAAATATTTTGTTGGCGCCCACTTACAGAGGAATAAATCATAGTCATAATAAAATAAGATAAATCAGAGCTCGCCCGTTAAGATTTAAGTCTTCGTTTTTCCCGTGCGCTGTTCGAGAGCGGGAGAGCGGAACAGTAGAATGTTCAAAAATGTTCAAATGTGTGTGAAATCGTATGGGACTTAACTGCTAAGGTCATCAGTCCCTAAACTTACACACTACTTAACCTAAATTATCCTAAGGACAAACACACACACCCATGCCCGAGGGAGGACTCGAACCTCCGCCGGGACTAGCCGCCCAGTCCATGACTGCAGCGCCTGGGACCGCTCGGCTAATCCCGCGCGGCGGAACGGTAGATAAGTGGCTTAAAAGTGGTTCGATGAACCCTCTGGTAGGCACTTTATTGTGAACTGTGGAATAATTATGTAGATGTAGATGCAGAATTTTAGACTGAAAATTTAAAGTTCCACCAGAAGAATATCCTCCACTACTCTTTAAAGTTCCAAGATTCTAAGCTAAACTTTGAATGTTAAATTCTCAGTCGGCACGTCACTTGCTGTACATGATTTCAAGTGTCAATCGAAGGCAAGTCAAATATTTCCCTAATCAGTTTTATTTCTCAGTTTCAGACAAATTATTTCACAAACATTGGGCCGCCTTCTTCGTATTTTTTATTTCTTTTTTTTTACATTTGAATATCACACCAATGTAACTATTTATCTTTGAAATAGTTAGGTCCAGAAGAGATGAGTGTATTAACTCTTTATTTATACAGCTAGCAGCCGCTATTCGTGAAATATTTCTATTTTCCTTCAAATCATTAATTAAGTTTTTCTCAATTGCCTTGACGACTTTTAGGTGATTAAATCTTTCGTTGCAAAACTAAACTTCACGCTGCCGGATTTGATACCCCATTTCCCCATTCTACACTCTTCGTTTGGCTGTGATAATTCGGACAAAAATCGGTTATGTAATTTCTAGGGAGCCTTGTTTTTACTCTGCGCAGATATCGGAACAAATTCAATTTATATAGTACTTCCTGATGCATTAAAAATGCGTTTACGGGAGCCGTCCCACTTTCATTGATCGCTACTCGTTTAATCAGTCTTTTACTCACAGCGTACTTTATTGAGACCAGAATATGGCAAGATCGGGAACGACTCAAAAACCAATAGAAACAGGCCTACCAGTCGAGGGCGTTGCAGTAAGTCGCCGGAGAGTAAACCAGTGGACAACAACTAGAGAAAGACAAGCAACGAAGACGGCACAGCAGAATAACAAGTCCAGCCAGTAACCAATATCGAACTGTAGTCCGACTCAGTAGCTGCCCGGTCATTGCAGAGGATTGGCAACTGAAGGGGCCCGGGTTCGATTCCCAGACGGGTCGGAGATTTTCTTCTCTCGGGGACTGGGTGTTCTGTTGTCCTTACGTTCCTATAGTCATAACTGATATTCAACTGTTGAGGTGGTTGTATGGATACGTAACGGAAGCCAATAAATAGAAAAATTTAAAAATTCGAAACCCTAAGAAGTAGTGAATTCAGAAAGAAGGCAACTACGTGTAGCGTGATCAATACAGCAGCGCAGAGAAATCACAACTGACTGTGGAGCTGTTGCGCTGCTGGCGTTAAAGACCAACCGCGGCTGCTGATTGGATGACGAGGCTGGCGTGTCCTTGCGGCGCCACTCACAGCGGCAACACCAGCCCTCACTGATATAGCAGCACCGTCTAGCAGCTGTCATAGACTTCCCTACCTTCCTATGGGCCTTCAAACTCACCGGTTCGCGATACCAGATCCTTCCCCCTGAAGTGGGCACTTAGGATTGGAAGTGCTCGGAACGATGCTTGGGAAGCGAACTGGTGAAACGGATGGAGGCCCATCACACAAGCACGCCGGCTGGGAGGAAGAAATTGGAGCGCCTGGCAACGTGCTGGGGCGCGGCGGTGTGGGCAGTGGCAGTGTGGGCGACGATGGCCGAGAGGCCGGAGAGTGCACGGAGACCTCCACTTCCATGCCCGCGTACTCGGGAAATGGTGCTGGTGCCCTGGAGCGCCTATGTGAGAGAGGCAGAGGCAGGTCGACTTGAGCTGGCAGGGTGGCGCAGTCGGTAGGCGCGGACTGAACTGGCCAGCACTCCATACCTCTTGGAGTATCAACCGTCATTAGGCACTGCCTGTGGGTGGCAACCACTGTGGCCGGCATCCGCGAGGGTCTTGCACCATACAAGTGTGCTCACGCAGGTGAGGCCAAGAGATGGAGAAGAGCACGTAGCTGATACCCAGTAGGAGCTCTGCCAGGCTACGGTCACGGATAGGGGTCGTCCTGTAGGTGCTCAGAAACATCGTGGAAGTGTTCACCGCTTTCAGCATCTATTGTTTAAACATTCGCACCATGTGATCCACTTCGCCACTGGAGGATGGGTCAAACTGTTGACTAAACAAGTGCTTGATGCGTTGCAGAACTGTTTGAAAGCTGTCGCGATGAACTGAGGCTCATCGTCCTACATGATGTTGTGCGGAAGCCCTCGACGGCTAGAATGTGGATGGGAATATCGGGGATGGTATCAGTTGTGGAGGACGCCATGATCACCACATATGAGTAGTTAGAATAAGTATCAACGACAACTAGCCGCTCAGTGGCCCCAGAAAGAGGCCAGCGAAGTCCATGTGAATTTGGTCCCAGAGGCAATTGGGGGCTTGGGCCAGTGGGTGAAGGACTGGGAGGAGCAGCCTGGTTCTGGGCACAAGCAGAAAAGCTGTGCACCATGGCCTCCACGTCTTTGTTCAGTTCATGTCAGTAGGCATATCACCGCGCAACAGTTTTCATCCATGACATACCCAAATGCTCACAGTGGAGGTGTTGCAAAAACCTGAGGGTGCAGGGAAGATGAAATGAGAATCCGCCTCCACGTCCAGACGGAGAACTTCGGAAACGACCGAAAAACAGTGGGAGAGGGGAGCCCAGGCCCAGAGTTCCAGAATGGTGGCCTTTGGAATATGAGCTACCCATGGAGCACATAATGCACAACGTTCCATATGACAGAATGACGACGTGTGTCTGCAACGAAATAAGTAGCCGTAATGGGAAACCTAGCCAAGGTGTGGTTATTCCACATCAGTGTGGAAACAGGAGAATTCCTGTTGGTCAAATACCAAGTCAGGCCCCGAAGGCAGACAAGAAAGAGCATCCGCATTTGCGTGTCGAGTCGTGAGCCTGTATTTAATAGCATAATACGAGGAGTCGAGGAAGAGCTGCAGCCGTTGTGCCATCCACTCCTCAAGCTAAGAGCTTGGCCCAAAGAGCGTGATTAGCGGTTTGTGCTCTATAACGAGGTCCTGAATGGGTAAACGTGGAACTTCTTAACAGCAAAAATGATTGCCAATGCTTCTTTTTCGATCTCCGAATAGTTATTTTGAGCAGGTGCCAGCATCTTTTACCCATAGGTAATCGGTTGTTCAGTACCGTGATAGTTCCTACTCGTATGCGCCAGCACTGCACCATTCCATAGGAAGAAAGACCAGCGGCCAAAACCAGTGGTCGTGACGGACAAGGGAGGTCGTAATCATTGAACATAAAGTTTGTTCTAGTATTCCAATAGAAACACTGTGCAAGCAGAGAGTGTTACAACATGTACCTCAGTGAGATATTTACGAAACTTCGTAGAGATGTTAATCACATAAGTCTCATTCTGTTCGGAACCGATGCCCATCGTCAGCATAAGTATGAAGTGTGACCTCCACAAGCACAAATACACTGTTTTAATCGTTATGGTATGGAAGCAAACGATATCTTAATGTCATCAAGAGGAATTTCTTGTCATGCCTTAAATACAAGCTGAGTTCGATCATGAAGATTGATGGCTGGGAGCTAGCATGGAACTATAAATCCTCTCATCGCATCCCAGACATGTTTCATGAGTGACAAATTAGGGGACGGTTGAGGTGAATCAAGGATTCGTACATTCCTCAAGACATTTGTGGCGTGAACCGTAGTGAGGGTTCTTGCATTATCATTTTGAAATACGCTATTTGGTACCCTTATCATGAATGGTATGGCAGCAGGATTTATATTAGTACCACATACCGGCGAGCATTCAGCCTCGCTTCAACAATCACCAAATCAGTCCTGATCTCATACCCAACAGTTCTCACACAATTACACTCCTGGAAATGGAAAAAAGAACACATTGACACCGGTGTGTCAGACCCACCATACTTGCTCCGGACACTGCGAGAGGGCTGTACAAGCAATGATCACACGCACGGCACAGCGGACACACCAGGAACCGCGGTGTTGGCCGTCGAATGGCGCTAGCTGCGCAGCATTTGTGCACCGCCGCCGTCAGTGTCAGCCAGTTTGCCGTGGCATACGGAGCTCCATCGCAGTCTTTTAACACTGGTAGCATGCCGCGATAGCGTGGACGTGAACCGTATGTGCAGTTGACGGACTTTGAGCGAGGGCGTATAGTGGGCATGCGGGAGGCCGGGTGGACGTACCGCCGAATTGCTCAACACGTGGGGCGTGAGGTCTCCACAGTACATCGATGTTGTCGTCAGTGGTCGGCGGATGGTGCACGTGCCCGTCGACCTGGGACCGGACCGCAGCGACGCACGGATGCACGCCAAGACCGTAGGATCCTACGCAGTGCCGTAGGGGACCGCACCGCCACTTCCCAGCAAATTAGGGACACTGTTGCTCCTGGGGTATCGGCGAGGACCATTCGCAACCGTCTCCATGAAGCTGGGCTACGGTCCCGCACACCGTTAGGCCGTCTTCCGCTCACGCCCCAACATCGTGCAGCCCGCCTGCAGTGGTGTCGCGACAGGCGTGAATGGAGGGACGAATGGAGACGTGTCGTCTTCAGCGATGAGAGTCGCTTCTGCCTTGGTGCCAATGATGGTCGTATGCGTGTTTGGCGCCGTGCAGGTGAGCGCCACAATCAGGACTGCATACGACCGAGGCACACAGGGCCAACACCCGGCATCATGGAGTGGGGAGCGATCTCCTACACTGACCGTACACCACTGGTGATCGTCGAGGGGACACTGAATAGTGCACGGTACATCCAAACCGTCATCGAACCCATCGTTCTACCATTCCTAGACCGGCAAGGGAACTTGCTGTTCCAACAGGACAATGCACGTCCGCATGTATCCCGTGCCACCCAACGTGCTCTAGAAGGTGTATGTCAACTACCCTGGCCAGCAAGATCTCCGGATCTGTCCCCCATTGAGCATGTTTGGGACTGGATGAAGCGTCGTCTCACGCGGTCTGCACGTCCAGCACGAACGCTGGTCCAACTGAGGCGCCAGGTGGAAATGGCATGGCAAGCCGTTCCACAGGACTACATCCAGCATCTCTACGATCGTCTCCATGGGAGAATAGCAGCCTGCATTGCTGCGAAAGGTGGATATACACTGTACTAGTGCCGACATTGTGCATGCTCTGTTGCCTGTGTCTATGTGCCTGTGGTTCTGTCAGTGTGATCATGTGATGTATCTGACCCCAGGAATGTGTCAATAAAGTTTCCCCTTCCTGGGACAATGAATTCACGGTGTTCTTATTTCAATTTCCAGGAGTGTATTTGAATAGTTGGAGAGGCATTGTTCTAGAGGATCGCTGCTTCCTCTGGCGTTTTACCGGGTTCTCCACGGGCACGTTGGTGTCACTCTGACCGCCAAAAACTCGCGTAAGACTCATCACTGAACATCACAGAATGCCATCAAATGTATCAGTTGTCTCTGGCTCAACGTCAGGCTAGCCTCTGTTGCTTGTGGTATGGCGACAGCGGTAAACTTCGCTTGTCAAGTCGAGATCGCAACTCAGCTTCAAGCAATCTGTTACTAACAGTTGATGGTGACACTCTGCTGATCCGATTTAAGGTCATGACGAACACAAGCGGCCGCTAGGAGTGCCAAGCAGAGAGGGCGCCAGAAGCGCCCCTAGTGCAAGGTTTGTACACAAGGTGCCTCATAGTAGCAAGGCAACCATTTCCACGCTCACTACATTCAAATTTATTTTTAAATGTCTTTCAAGAGACCAAGGAAGAGCAATTGATGTATGAATGATGGGGAGAAGGGGGGAGGAGAAGGAGCGCCAAATTATATGCACCTAATGCTGACTGCAAAACGGAGGTGGAGGGGCGCCAAATGACATGCCGTGTGTGTGGGAAAATGTTCTCGTAGGGTCCTGCACTCTGATACTAACATCTGTCCGGATTTCAGCTGTTGCTAACCGTTTATTTATCTGTGAGTCGAACAATCCTACGCTCTCCTCGTGGTGCAGTCCTTCTACCACATTGTGGTGAAGAGGCTAATATTACACATGGAAATTAATAGTTCTATACAAAATTTTGGACTTGTTCCCTTTTCTTAGTACGTTACACCGTTATCGAGAAGTCGCAATGAATGTTATTGTGTTTTCACGTTTTTAGGCTTTCATTATTGACAACAGATTTTGTTATGATAGAGTTCTTGTCAAAGATAGACTTTATTTAACTTTTATTCATTGAATTTTTCATGATGTGTTGAGTACAAGTATTCATAAGCCTCCGCCTTCCCATATATAGGTCGTATTCTTTTCCTAAAAGTCAATATCAGTTAACTAGCATCTCTAGTTAAGTATCAAACACAAACTGCATGTAGAATCGGCAGTAAGAGGTATCCCCCACATTTCAGTTTGGTCTCATCACACAGTAAAAAGTGTAGAAACTAAGTATGTTTCTTGGTTGTGGAGCCCTCCTTTGTTGATAAATTGTATAAAATAATTATCGCGGCCTGGTTTGGAGCATTCTTTAGAAAAACTCATTTGGTTTTCAATAGCAAAATATTCTGCTATAAATGCCACTGCTCTATTCTGTATTCTGATGTACTTTTAGTAAGAAAAGTTACACTGTCTTATAGTCTATAGTTATTACAAAAAGGTAAGTAAGGTTTTCTGTAAACAGTAATTACTTAACTTTCTGTTATTATATTATTTTCTACTTTTTCCTGTTCATTTTATAAAAGAGTATCAGTGTAGTACGATGGAGTAATACTCGATATTTTTCGCATTAATACTTTGTAGTTCCATTGACTGCAGATTTTTCGTGGCTTCCAAAGCTGATATTAATTCTTCTATAGAAATATATTCCACCCTTTTAAATATTCGTGTATGATATGGGGTTCGCAAGTATGGATGTAGGTGTAGTCGTACTCTGAACCGTTGCCATATCCTCTGTAACGAGGTGACGTTGTATTTTGTTCCATTGTACACATTACAACATCTCTGAAAGTGCTCTGAACCGCCAGGAAGCCTGCGATTGTTGTGCTGCGTCGATCACTAGACTACTTCCAATAAGGATCTTGCAAAGTGACGAAAATTTAAATTTAACCAACTTTATCTAGATCACCTGTATCTCGTGTTATGAAAACACACAGAGTTAATGATTAAAATTCTTCAGTTAAATAAAACTTTATAAACGAAACAAAAGTTCCAATTAAATATAAAACATGGTTATAATCTCTAATAAGTTCACTTCTATCAATGTACCCTCTGAGGTTGATATGGGTCTGGAGAACACCAAGTCAAAGAAAGAGGTGGGAGGAGGATCATATAAACGATACGTTCACCACTGTACTGAAATTGACAAAAGGATTTGTAGAAAGACGTGAATTTAAAAAAGAGGATACAGTGGCATAAGCAGGAAAAAGGGTTGAATGTCAACCGGCGTAAACATATAATGTGACTCACCTAGTCTAATTATTCCATCCAGCGGAACGTTCTTACGTATGCATAACACCGGGCAGATATTACCATCCAAGTCCCAGGATTTCCTCTCCCAACTGTGAAACAAGTTTGACGTTGTGCAATACATTGGGTGGTAATGACTTGTTTCATAGTGAGGCATAAAACGCCTTTGACTTACCGTAATACACTTTGTGTGTTTGTGTGTTTGTTTGTGTGTGTGTGTGTGTGTGTGTGTGTGTGTGTGTGTGTCGCATATGCGAATGGCATGCACCAGCACGTGATACGTACTTTATAGAGAAAAATGTATACTGTATATGGAGAATGCTTAGAAAGGTAAGACCTTGTGGTAGGCTAAATAATGGAATTATAACAACCACACGAGCGTAATAAATAAATGAGGTGAAGGCAGAAAGATAATCTGGACAAAAATAATTGCGATGAATACAAAATTAGGAATACTGAAATGAATGGACGGAAATACCAAGCAAGCACAAACTGCAGGGGATTTATCCATACGTAGCTTTCCAGTACTGGAAATCACAGGGACACTGTTTCTTCCACAAATATCAGATTGCTGCTGATGGAAATGCATCTCTTCATTCGGAAATGACAGTATTTTGAAATGTGTTTGCTGTGTAATTATCTCGGCTTTCACTATGAATCATTTGAGAACGTCACGCGAAACATGAACTGAGATAGCTACACATAAGCTCCGCTCAGCTGTACCCCGTGAAAGTTTGACAGTTCTGTAATTTACGTGCTGCGGCGGACTAAATGCAGGCGAGGTGGTGATCCAGAGGGCAGTAGGCAGCGTACTGTGCTAACGACGAGTCAGAATGAGAGCTCACGTTCTGTCTATTCACCAAGCGCATTTGTTCTTCTTAGTAGTGAGTACTTAAGAATTAGTACTGAGCGCATATGTCCAACCTGCTCAAAATGTGCCGATTGGTTCCTCTTGTGTGATGTTCCACATTCAAAAGTGTTGAAAACAATTAGCAATAGCGAACTTCCTAGTGGATATAAACATTTCATAAATTGATTATCTGGTATGAAGACATCCGCGGAGATACATTATTTATTTCACAAAAATTTCGATAAACCTAAAATTTTGATCTACTGTTACGGATTTGGGACATTGTAACTTACTTTTACCTAATTTTTACATGTTAAATGCTTCATAGTCTCGTATCTATTAGTCGTAGATTATGATAGAAGTGCATTTCTGCTTATATGCAAAAATTTGTAATCTGTGGCACAAATGAACGCAGAGTATAATTCTTGGAAAGGCGAAAGTTCGCCGTACATTGTTACAAAATGGTTCAGCAACAAATATCACCTATGTATGTTCTTACTGAACCAACAACATAGGTAAGATTACAGTGGATACGAAAATATCGAAATGGTCTTGGCCGTGGAACAATGTAAACTACATTGATAAAAATTCCTAACACTAAGAAATAAGTAATATAGAGTAACGAAATTTCTGGAATGCATTTGTCTAGGTAACATATCTAAGTGATTAACATTGCACTACCACAGGTTAATGAAAGCGCGAGATAAGCTATTGCAAATTTGAAATACTGATTCGTTAACAGCCGGAGTAACCGCCAAAATGTTGAATGCAAACATGTAAACGTGCATGCATTGTGTCCTATAGGTGCTGGATGTTTGTGGGGTGGAGTTCCGTACCTGTTGTATTTGCTGGGTCAATAGAGGAACGGTTAATGACGATTGTGGATGACGCCGGAGTTGTCGTCCGATGATGCCCCATACGTAATCAATTGGAGATATATCTATTGACAGAGCAGGGTGAGGCAACATTCGACACTCTGTAGAACATATTAGGTTACAACAGTGGTATGACGGCGAGTGTTATCCTGTCGAAAAAAAGAAATGGAATGCTGTTCACGAATGGCAGCATAACAGGTCGAATCACCAGACTGACGTACAGATTTGCAGTCAGGCTGCCTGAGATAACCATGAGAGTGCTCCTACTGTCATATGAAATCGCACCCCAGACCACATCTTCAGTGTGCGTCTAGGCCGCAGACGGGTTGGCTGCAGGTCCTCATCTGGCCTCCCCCTCACCAACACATGGTCATCACTGGCACTCAGACAGTATTGGCTTTCACCAGAAAACACAACAGACTTCCACTCTGTCCTCCAATGAGCTCTCGCTTGACACCACTGAAGTCATCACAAACGGCGGTGGTTTGGGGCAGTGCATTACACGCTACAGGGTGTCCATGAAGAAATCCATTTCTATCAGTTCGTTATGTCACTGTGATACCAACAGCTGCTCAAATTGCAGCTGCAGACGCTGTACGATGCGCCACAGTTATATGCCGAACATGACGGTCTTCCCTCTCGATAGTACCTCGTGGCCGTATGGAGCCCGGTCTGCTTGCGACCGTACAAATACATTCTCGTGATCACCACTGCGAGCAGTCATACACAGTAGCTACATTTCTGCCAAGTCTTTCAGCAATATCTTGGAAGGAACATAGAGTTTCTCGTAGCCCTATTAAACGACCTCATTCAAACTCAATGAGGTGATGATAATGGGCGTCTTTGTTACCTTAAAGGCATTCTTGACCAACATCACTTCACTACCCCAGTCTCAAAGCTAACAAACGCCCACGACCCCTGCGGTTCGTATTTAAAGGAAATCTGATTTGCATCCTCATAGTGGCAGTGGCACTACTAGCATCACTCTTATGCGACTGGTGCTAAATTTGAATAGACATCATCTTTCAGATGTAGAAAGACGCCTACCAACTTTCGTTTATGTCGCACAACTCCTACTTGGTGATAGGATGTTTTTCCTTCAGTGTAGTTGCCTGAATAACTTTTCCTGGTACACAGTGTGGATATCCTGGCAAGGACAAGCCTTCTTCCAAGAACAGTCTTCTATGACATACAATATCTGGTCAAAAGTATCCGGACACCACTGTGTAAGCCGGAATTGACCACTAGATATCACTAGAGGCGAGCCCGACTGTTTGAAAGAAGGTGGGGAGTATTTCGTTGTCCGTAAAGAAGCAATAACAACATAGTGGATCGGTAACGAGATCTCATTGAGTTGGAAGTTGGACTAGTCATGGGAGGTTACCTGAATAACAAATACCCTAGGCATTTCAAACTTACTACAGCTGCGCAAGTCGACTGTTGGTGGTGTGATTGTGTAGTCGAAAAGCGGAGGAACGACCACAGCTAAACCAAAACCAGGCAGATCTCGTGGGCTGATGGACAGGGACCGTCGAGTCTTGCTGAAGGTGGCTGTTAAATTTCACATGATATCAGTTGAAGGAATCAATTGTGAGGTTCAACGTGTTACCAGCAGCCCAGATAACTCAATGACTGTGCACAGGGGGTTAAAACGAACGGTGTACAAGTGCCTAGCTGGTCCTCATAAGCCACAGATTTCTGTAGTCAATGACGTTTGAGGTGGTGTAAAGAGTGACGCTACTACACTGCGAATGACTAGAACCAGTAATTTGGAGTGATCAGTCACGTTATACCCTATGGAAATCCGGTAGAATGGTTACCTGCCGTCATGCGTAGTGCCAACAGAGAAGTACGGAGCAGGTAGTGGCACTAAAAAAAAACCTCTCTCCTCTCGAACAGGCCATGAAGGCCCAACGGTACCGACCGGCCGCCGTGTCATCCTTAGCCCATAGGCGTCCCTGGATGCGGATATGGAGGGGCACGAGGTCAGCACACCGCTCTCCCGGCCGTATGTCGGTTTCCCAGACCGAAGCCGCTACTTCTCAATGAAGTAGCTCCTCAGTTTGTCTCACAAGGGCTGAGTGCACCCTGCTTGCCAACAACGCCCGGCAGACCGGATGGTCACCCATCCAAGTGCTAGCCCAGCCCGACAGTGCTTAACTTCGGTGATCTGACGGGAACCGGTGTGACCACTGCGGCGAGGTCGTTGGCGTAGGTTGTGGTACGGCATGGGGGTATTTTTCTCTTTTAGGTTGTGGTTCTACTATTCTGGTTCAGAAAATTCTAAATGCAGAGGGGTATGAATACGTTTTACAGCCGTTATGTACTACGCAGAGTAGTGGAACAGTTAGGAGATGGTGATTGTACCAGCATGACAGTGCACCCTGTCACAAAGCAATATACGTGAGGCAACGGTTTGTGGACATTACATTCCTAAAACCGTCTGGCCTGCCTGAACCGAATGGAACACCTTCCCTGGTTTCTGTTCTTGAGGAGAAATGGGCTGCTATTCTTCCAGAGACCTTCAGACTGCTCAGTGAAACTGTTCCCAGCACAGTTCAAGAAGTCGTAAAAGCATTACACGCCCCATATTAAAGTCCACTAATAGGTGTCCGGATACATTTGATTAGATGGTGTGTGTAATGGGGACGAACAAACCCTGGTGGCAACAACACTCAACAGTAGGAAACACTGAGGTCGAGCTTCCTCGAATCTGTGGTTGTTACAGAAGTAAGCCTGAAACCTTCGGCCTATGTCAGTATGACAGCTTGTCTTCCCGATTTAATATGACATGGATAAAGACTTTTCTACGCCGCAAGGCCTCAGTTGTGTCAAAGTAACTTAAGGAGAATCATAATGAATTACAGTAGAGTTCCTGTCTTCCAGTTTCGTCGTACATCATAAATATGCAACATCTGTAACATGTTATCGGGTGCCTCGATGAAAAGAAAGTATACATTGAAGATTAAAAACATAAAATAACAAAATGCAAAAGTTATTTTAGCATTTTCGTCATTCTGATGATTACAGCAAAGTAAGGCCTTAGACAACTTAATTGTAACAAAATATACTGATAACACATCTCCTTCTTCCCGTGTTCGCCTGCCACTTCATTAGGTGGCGGGAAGTTGCTTTATGTACGTAATTATTTTAAAATCCTCCTTAAATATAGGTCTATAAATTTAACCAGCGGGCTTTCGGAAGAGAAACTACATTTGCCTTCCACACACTTCCACTAAACAGGCATTTTACAATATTGAAAGCACGTCTCTCAATTTCATTGATACGTTTCTTCAGTCACAATCGTATATCGTGCAAACTAGCCAACAAAATTTAAGAACAGCTAGCATAACAAACATAAATGTACTCAGCTTCGCACATGTTCAATATATTCGCAGGATTCTCAAAGGAAATTGCGTCTTCCTACAATTGATCTTACTAATCCTTTTTCATTTTTTCCGTCACAGAACTGTCTGTTTCGTTGACGGGCGTTATTAAGAATCTCATCAATATAACACAGTACAGTAGTTATAAGTTAGGTTAGGTTAGTGTTGTTTTAACGTCCCATCGACAACGAGGTCATTAGAGACGGAGCGCAAGCTCGGGTTAGTGAAGGATGGGGAAGGAAATCGGCCGTGCCCTTTCAAAGGAACCATCCCGGCATTTGCCTGAAACGATTTAGGGAAATCACGGAAAACCTAAATTAGGATGGGTGGAGACGGGATTAAACCGTCGTCCTCCCGAATGCGAGTCCAGTGTGCTAACCACTGCGCCACCTCGCTCAGTAGTTATAAGTGATGGTGCAATGAAGTATTACAGGTTTCCTTCTTTCTTTTGATGTACTTTACTAGGAAATCATGGACATTTAAGACGTCCAGATATTTGTTACACGAACTCAGTCATGATCTACATAGAGCCGAGCGTAGATTATGATTTTACGCAAGCAAAAGCTTTACTGTGAAAAAGTATGATAACAATCCTCACTCTACGTCTTCGATTGTTTGTACATAGCAGAAACGTGAGTGTGACTATCACGCTTCTTCGGGAACCATTGTCATTAATTTCGTATCTAATAATGAAATGCCGTCAGAAACGCATATTTTGTTTTACCCAAAAAGAGCTATGCAGGCAAACTAAATGTTTCTGAATAACGCACATACTTCTTAACCGTCACTGCTTATGCTGAGGTGACAGAATTCATGGGATTGAGATATGCACATACGCAGATGCGGCTAGTACTCGGTACACATGGTGTAAAAGGGCGGTTCATTGGCGGAGCTGACATTTGTACTCAGGTGATTCGTGTGAAAACGTTTCCGACGTAATTATCGCCGCAAGACAGGGGTTATCAGACTTTGAACGTGGAATGGTAGTCGGAGATAGACGCATGAGACATTTCATTTCGAAAATTGTTAGGGAATCCAATATTCTGAGACCCGCAGTGTCAAGAGTGTGCCAAGAATAACAAATTTCAGGCATTACCTCTCAGCACGGACAACGCTGTGACCGATGGCCTTCACTTAACGACCGAGAGCAGGGGAGAGTGCGTAAAGTCATCAGCGCTAAAAGATAAGCAACACTGCTTAAAATAACCGCAGAAACCGCAGAAATAAATGTAAGAGCCGGCCGCTGTGACCGAGCGGTTATAGTCGCTTCAGTCCGGAACCGCGCTGCTGCTTCGGTGGCAGGTTCGAATCCTGCCTCGGGCATGGATGTGTGTGATGTCCTCAGGTTCATTAGGTTTAAGTAGTTCTTAGGCTAGGGGACTGATGACCACAGATGTTAGGTGGTTCAAATGACTCTGAGCACTATGGGACTTAACTTCTTTGGTCATCAGTCCCCTAGAACTTAGAACTACTTAAACCTAACTAACCTAAGGACATCACACACATCCATGCCCGAGGCAGGATTCGAACCTGCGACCGTAGCGGTCGTGCGGTTCCAGACTGTAGCGCCTAGAACCGCTCGGCCACTCCGGCCGGCAGATGTTAAGTCCCGTAGTGCTTAGAGCCATTTGAACCATTTTTTGAATAAATGTGGGACGTATGACGAACGTATCCATTAGGCCTGTGAGGTGAAATCTGGCGTTGAGGGGATATGGCAGAAGAGGAACGACACGAGCGCCTTTGCTAACAGCACGACATCGCCTGCAGCGCCTCTCCTCGTCTCGTGAACATATTGGTTGGACCCTAACGACTGGAAAATTCGTGGCTTGGTCAGATAAATCCCGATTTCAGTTGATAAGAGCTAATGGTAGGATTCGCGTCTAGCGCAGACCCACAAAGCCATGGACCCAAGTTGTCAACAAGACAATGTGGAATCTGGCGGTGGCTCCATAAAGGTGTGGGCTGAACCGATCTTTGACGGGGAATGGCTATATTTGGCTACTAGCAGACCATTTGTAGCCAATCGTGGACTTCATGATCCCAAACAGCGCTGGAATTTTTATGGATGACAATGCGTCATGGTACCGGGCAAGAATTCATCGCAGTTTGAAGAACGCTCTGGACGGTTGGAGCGAATGACTTGGTGGCCACCCAGGTCACCCGACGCGAATCCCATCGAACATTTATGGGACACAATCTAGAAGTCAGTTTGTGCCCCAAGTTCTGCACTGGCCACACTTTCGCAGTTATGGACGGCTGTAGAGGCAGCATGACTCACTATTTCTGCAGGGGACAACGACTTGTTGAGACCATGGTATGTCATGTTGCTGCACTGCGTAGGGCAAATGGAGGTCACACACGATATTATGAGGAACCCTATGACTTTTGTCACCTCAGTGTATAATTTGCAAGATTACGTGCACTAAGAGTCATCAGCTTTAGAATATCATGTTTTAACACCTCTGTAGTGAATTTGGTATTCTAAGTCGTACTGGAGGTTTCTTTAGTAACTTGTGCCTGCATGACAATCTTCGATCGAGTATGAAAAAACCTACAGTTCTCTTTGGGATCAGAAAAAAGTAGGGTTTTGAATTTCCATGCCTCGGAAGATAATACAGGAATAGCAACAATTTCCAATGTTTTCGAGGTCAGTAAGCGAGTTCTAGAATTTGGAGGGACTGAATTCAAACACCCGTCCGACCGTCCTCATCACGGTTTTCTGAGATTTTCTTTAATACCATTAGGGAATTTTAAGTTAGTTGAAGCCAAGCCAAAGCCGACTCATTTCCATAGTTTTCTATAGGCGAGACGTTAAAATCTTACTTGCCTTTTCTTCTTTCGAATTCCATGAGGTGTGTACGTGGTGAACAGAGGCGGGAAACAGAGAGAAAGTGAGAAAGGAGAGAGAGAGAGAGAGATTCAGTGGGTTTCGGGAGAGAAACCAGAGAAAGATGTGTAAGAAATGAAGGTTTTGTGTGACAAAGAAAAGAGCCGTCGGAGATGGCGTAAATGAGAGTGGTGGGAAACTATCGATTGTCCGCAGTGGTGGCGGTGTCGGCGCGTGCCAATTTCCTGGCTGCCGTGACGCTGCTACCTGCGGCCTGCGGGCAGAATACAGCAAATCACGGGTTCGGCTTTCCTCTCTTCACGTTCCACACAGAAACCTGCTGCCAAGACACGATACGCCTATCACAGGCGCCATCAGCTTGATTCGTAGAAGTCGCTGTTTCCGTGATCTCGGGCGGAGAACGTCGCAGTGTAGTGACTGGCATACATCCCATTCAACACAAATTTTAATAAGGACCAGCAGTTACGTACTACAGTCCTGGCGCAAAATTCGACATCCATAATTTTATTACCGTGCTTATTTCTGTCTCTTTCAATAAAATTTCTGAAACGTAATTGAGAAGTACATGAAAACAAGCGAGAGGAAATTATGATTCCATCCACACCTGTAAATACTGTTTCTATTTACTATTGGCCAATTCCGGCTCGTGCGCCATTCTCAAGTGGCAATTGTTATGCTTGCGTGCCTGTTCCCTCCCCCCTCCCCTCCCCCCTGCTGTCCAGCGCCCGGTATCTGTCAACGAAATATAAAACTAACGACCAGCACTCACGCATACAATTGTTATACACGGTCTAGTCACATTATGTGATCACCACCAAAACGTTCGACGTCGACCTGCAGTAACCACTGACATGGCAGAACTAGTAGCGGTGGGTATATAAGGGGTATGGGGGGGGGGGGGGGGGGCGACGCGGAAAGCTGTGCAGTCGTTGTCGTAATGTGGCAACGGAGCGATATTCTGACGGCCAAAAAGGCATTATCATTGGCTTACGATCAAAGGGTGGAAACATTTCCGAAACGGCTAAGTTTGTAAACTTTTCGCGTACCGCTTTAGTTGAAGTACACCGCGAATGGCAAAATGGCCGAGGACCATAGATGACAGGGATGAACGACGGCTATGAATATGTGTACTGGCGAACAGACGTGCAGTTGTTGAGCATATACCCATGCTGACTCCTGTTCGCCGGCCGGAGTGGCCGTGCGGTTCTAGGTGCTACAGTCTGGAAGCGGGCGACCGTTACGGTCGCAGGTTCGAATCCTGCCTCGGGAATGGATGTGTGTGATGTCTTTAGGTTAGTTAGGTTTAATTAGTTCTAAGTTCTAGGCGACTGATGACCTCAGAAGATAAGTCGCATAGTGCTCAGAGCCATTTGAACCATTTGAACCAGTAACGATTATGTGGCAGATTTCTTGCAGACTGTCGTCCTCAGGACTCCGTATGCGTGTAAGGCGTGAAAAGTCTGTAAGCAAACACCCTGCTACAATCGTCCTGGCTGGAGGGCATTCCATCGGTGATCCCGGCACCCTGGAAGGGATAGACATATTCATCTATGCTTGGGAACCACGTCCACCATTACATGCAGTTTGTTTTTATGTACCAACAAGACAATGCAACTTGTCAAATGGTTCAAATGTCTCTGAGCACTACGGGACTTAACAGCTGAGGTCATCAGTCCCCTAGAACTTTGAACTACTTAAACCTAACTAACCTAAGGACATCACACACATCCATGCCCGAGGCAGGATTCGAACCTGCGACCGTATCGGTCGCGCAGTTCCAGACTGAAGCGCCTAGAACCGCTTGGCCACTCCGGCCGGCGCAACTTGTCACACAGCACGTAGTGTACGTGCGTGGTTCGAAGACCGCCAGAATGAGTTTTCCGTGCTTCCCTGGCCACCAATGTCCCAGGATTTCAACCCAATTGAGAAACTGTGGGACCCTCTCGACTGGGCTGTTAGTGCCATGGACCCTCAACCGAGAAACCTAGCTCACTTGCTCACGGCACTGGAGTCGTCATGATTCTATATCCCTGTCGGTACCTTTCAGAACCTTACTGGCTCTCTTGCTGCAAGTCTAGCGCTACAAAAGGTGATTATTCAGGCTTTTGGCAGGTACTGGACAGGATAAGTGTATTTTAAAATCATAACACCACTCGGTGAGGAGAGCCATTCTTCCGCAAAATAGTGTCTAAAAGTGCGTCAGTTGTGCGACACACAATAGAATAGTCACTGGGAGTGCACAAAGGATCCGTTCTCACTGATGCCACCACGAATTGCCGTCAGGTAAAAACCTGTTGTCACCGACAATGCTAGACGCTCGTCTCCGGTCCCTGTCTGTTGGGCTCTTTTTTCCTATCACTGTATTTAGGTCGTGTTAAAGGCTGCGGGTGGAAAAAATAATTCCTTGTAGACATGTTGGACAGTCCACGTTGATACACCAACTAATGGGGCAACTTCATTCTGTCTGCCATTCTACTACGTCCGCACGTCGACCCTTCTTACTGCAGTAATTTCATACGTCCTACAGTCACATACATACCGTTTCGCAATCGTGACTTGTGTCAGTGGTGGAGGGTCACGTGACCGCCTGGTACCAGTTCTACACCACCAACGACGCTTCAAAGGCACCAGTGTTTTCTTTTAAGTGGGTGAATAATATGAGATATTTCATATCGTGAGTATAATTTAAAGTACGCAGCCGTGCTTTTCTGTCTATATGTGAAAGCTAATCTCAGGATCTAATGTGGGGATTCAGATACGATATTCATTAATACGAGGGTGTCTTGAAATGTAAGTCCTCCGAATTTTTTATGTGAAAACCCTTAGTTTTTTTAGACGAAAAAAACTTTATTAATGTTCTACATCTTTATTCTTCGTGTCTACATATTGAAACCTTCACGTCTCCTCTATACCTCTTTTGTTAATGATAACCTTCCCTGTTACAATAAACTATGAAACCTTTCCATAGGATTTCTATCTCTTGCTTAATGATAACAAATGAAAGCTTCCCTTTGAAATTTATTCTCTTTCTCTATCTTCGCATACAAATTTAATTGCTGTTTATTAAAAGTGATTTTCTGATTATTTCGACGAAACATAGAATGTGTCGTCGTCGTGGCTCTCAGTCGTTATCTGCAATACCCAAAACTGTTTCTTGCCTTTTTTACTGTTACTGGATCGCCATCTGACTGCTACATCGAACTGCGATATGAATATACCTACTCTGTTTTACTATACTCTATTAGCTGCTGCTGGGCTTTCATAATAAGTGGCTGTATTTATTACCAAAGCTGACGTTATTCTTTAATAGCAAAGCTGACGTTATTCTTTAATTAATTTGACTGAAGTTACGTAATTCATAGTTAAACTTTTTCTTGACAACAATAAAATTTTGCAAAGTTTTACGTTGATGGTTTTTGAGATGGATTATAATTAGAAATGCAATATGGCTGGCAAAAGTTAATTATATTCTGAGTGAAATGATTTTACAAACGTTCAAATGGGACTTACTTTTTACAATAATCTTACAACTAGCAATGCCCAAACATACCTTCAGTAGTCTTGAGTTTCTCAAAGAAAATAATTCAATAATATTAGTTCCTCTTATGATAATAGTTAGTTGATGTCTCTGTACATCCGTTTATAATCATAGCTGGTGGCTGGCAGGCACACTACTCCTCTCAACCTCTCGCTTCAGACCTGCTACCAACTCGCTTCACATCTCGCATACTACTGCCTTCCTACGAACGCTAAAGTGCAGTCTCTCCTGCCAACAATGCTTTCTGGTGCTGACAATCCCTGCCACCATTACAAAATGTATCAATGCGCGGTCTTTCCCGCTCTTTTCTTAAAATGTATCCATACGCGGTCTCTCCCGCCCTTTTTAAAATTATATTAATTTGCGGTCTCTCTTGTCAACAATACTTTGGTGCAGACATTCCTTGATACCACAATTATTTCCAACATGACAAATATTAATTATTCCTACTTAATCGTATTAATAAAATATAACATCTTTCATAAATTGTGGTTTGACAATAGACAGTAGAAATATACACGTCGTACAATATTTATTTCTCAACGCTGTCATCCCGTGCGACGGAAACGTTTCTCCCGACAGACGAGTTTTTTGACACCGTAACAGTACAATGTTTGACTTGGTTGCTGTAGCGACAATCTCACCTCTGCTTGCTCCCCTCATCACTATCAAAATTATGACCTTGAAAGTGTTCTTTAAGTTTTGGAAACAGATCAAAATCGGATAGAACCAAGTTGGAACTGTATGGAGGATGATCGATGACCGTGAACCCGAGGCGTCTTGCCGCTTGTGTGTGGTCTGGCATTGTCATACTCAAGGACAGGGCGCTCCATGTGTGGATGAACACTTCGAATCCGAAACTCGACTACAAGACGCATTTACGTCACACACCGCCATGTTACACGCTACAATTCGGAGCCCTCTAGCGGCAGAGGTCTGCGCCAAATATGTACTCAGAAAGAATAATGATGTAGAATGTTAATAATGTTTGATTCATTTCAAAAGCTTTAAGAGTTTTCACACAAAAATATTATTAGGCATTACTTTCGAGCATAGACAGGCCGATTTACGATAGTCTGCGTGTATAATTTATTATCTATTCCACATTTAATTTGCGTTTGTAATGACGTCTCTTGCCAATGATGGTAGCTGACGTCACATCTGTTAGAGACAAGATGTTCGAAATGTTCGCTAAAGCTTCTCGGCGCCGCTAGGCATCTTTTATTTAATTCGCCAGCCCTGGGACGACGACATTCCATCGAACTAGCGGGGTCTACTAACAAGGCGATCTGCAGCTGCATATTACTCACCCCAGTAAATTACTAGAGTGATTTACATCAAGAAAATTTTAAGGATGAGTGTTTCTAAGTGAAGAAAAATATATCAGAAACGAATTAGGAACTTTAATTTCGCTTGAACGAACCCCTTTCACGCAGAGAATATTACTAGATCACAGGCAACCCACACTGCATTTGTACACTGCAGAGTGCCTACATCCTGCGGCCTTTCGTGGGTATGCAACACCAAGAAGGAGTTGTGCGACATAAACTAAAATTGGTGGGCGTGTTTCTGCATCTGAGAGATGATGTCTATTCAGATTTCGCGTCAATCACATGAGAGTGGCTCTAGTAACGCCAGTATGAGGATGCAAATATTAGGTTTGCTTTAAATACACGCCGTAACGGTTGTGACCGTTACTTACCTTAGACATTGGACGTAGTGAGTTGGTGATAGTCAAGAAAGCCTTTAAGGCGACTAAGACGCCATTATTAGCACATCACTGAGTTTGAAAGAGGTCATGTAATAGGCTTCCAAAAACCTGAATGTTTCTTCCACGGTACTGCAGAAAGACTTGGCAGGAATGTAGCCGCTGTACATGACTGCTGGCAGCAAGGGCATAAAAATGTACGGTCGCGAGAAGTCCAAGGACTAGCGAGATGGAAGACCATCATGTTCAGCGTATGTCTCTAGGGCATCGTAGTGCATCTGCATCAGCAATCTGAGCAGCAGTTGGCACCACAGAAGAAGGCCAGTTGAGGGCCTGCAGCCAACCTGTCGGCGGCCTAGACACACTAGACGTTCACCTTAAGGTATGGTCTGGTGTGCAATTTCGTATAACAGCAGGAGCACTCTCGTGGTTATCCCACGCACCCTGACTACAAATTTTTACGTCCGTTTGGTGATTTGTGCTGCCATTCATGAACATCATTCCAGGGAGTGTTTAACAACAGGGTAAGGCTTCCCCACACACCACTGCTGTAACACAGCGTGCTCTGCAGAGTGTCGACATGTTGTCTCGGTTTGCTCATTCACCAGATCTGTCTCCAATCGAGCACATATGGAACAACATCGGAGGACAACTCTAGTGTCATCCACAAACAGCATTATCCGTCTCTGTATTGACTGAACAAGGGCAATAAGCAAGCAACTCCATATCACAAACTGACATCCGGCACCTATGCAACACATTGCATGCACGTTTACATGCTTGCATTCAACGTTTTGGCGATTGCATTGGTTATTAATGTACCAGAACATCACATGTACAATGGCTTATCTCGCGCGTACATTAACCTGTGGTCTTGCGACGTTAATCACTCTTACCTAGAGAAATTTATTCCCGAATTTTCGTTAGTCTACATTAATTTTTTTAGGTGTTAAGATTTTTTTCCGTCAGTATACGGGGTGATCAGGAATAGCCTGAAGAGATTTTAACGGTGCTGAGAAATAGTTGTTAAGAAAAAAATTCAATACGTTGTGCCTGGGTTAATTAGCATTCAAGTTAACCAATCAGGCCACTCGGCGCGCGAAATCAAACGGCCAGCCAGATGCAGTTAAGTGTCAGTAATTATTATAGCGTCAATGATAGCGCCTGCTCAGCCTTTGTCTCTGGTTTGATCCTTACTACCGTGCCATGTTCAGTTTTTGTATCGCTCTCTCGTTCGGTTTTAGGAACCAAACGAGGAACACGTTTGGCGACACTGTCTCGGCGGGCCGCTTGAATTTTCGTCCAAACGGTCTGAGTGGCTAGCTACGATGCTAGTTAGCTCGGAAACGGCGCAACGTATCAATTTTTTTTCTTAACAATTATTTCTCAGCACAACATACCCTGCAACACTCTTGCAGTCTTTTCTTCTGTTTCTGAATTTATATATATATGTCTGTGTGTTCAGTTGCGAAAGTTATTTTATTAGTATCAACAACACAGCCTATTACCCGAAATTCGAGTGTCCATTTATCGTACAATCCGTGTTATAGACGCTACCAACTTGGCATCATTCATTTCAGGAGGAGGTAAGTCGCTGTGTAGTATTCACCTTATTGCTTGTGATTTCTCACAAGTCAGGCGCTGCCCACATAATTCGTACAGCTGACCTGCAACTGTCTAGCTGTTTCCGACAGTAGAATAATACGTGAGACCGGCTCGTGTACATGGCCATGTGTTCGGCTACTGAGCTTAGCCCTCTGCACTGTGCACTGTGCTTTTTCAGCCTGTCCTGGCTGGGAAGTCCGACTCTGGGAACGCTCAGGCCGAAGTGACTCACAAAAAAAGCGGCGAAAAATAATGGCGAGAGCAGACTCGTGTCGCCTCGTCGTAGTACACTCACACGTAGCTGAGCTATTCCAGATGCAGCCAGCGCTCAGTATGTATCATGGCCCACTCTAAGTTCCATAAATACCCCACAGCCTGCCCTTTCAGGTATAATGTGTCATTGATTCCACAACGTAGAAAGATTATTTATTTATTTGTTTAGCATGTGGCAAAACAAACTCGCGTGCGACTAACATTCATGTCTTGCATAATTTTACAAAATAAATAGAACTCAAACATTAAATCTGCCTATCAATGTATAAATTTTCAATCCATTCAAGGGTTGCGTCTGTCACTTCAAGGAAATCTTCTAGATTTTCATGATAAGGTCGTCTGCTATAGCTTGTTACATTGTGTCTAATGGTCTAATATTCACTGCCACAGTCACACTGACAGGAAGAAACCTTTCCCAATTGGTGGTTTCCTTTTGCACGGATGTCATGGCCTGTGCTAATCCTGTTAATTGTCTTCCTAGCACGGTCGCGATAAATCCATGCCAGGTTGCCTTTTACGAGAGTCAGAGATTCCTCATGGGCAATGTTATTCCACGTTTCTGACCATTTCCCGTTCATATTTAAATCCATTGCTTGCAGCGATTGTGCTAGTATGATGGGTGGCTGCCAGGATTCCAATTGGCTCATTCTAAGTGCAGGCACTCAGAGTGGATTTGGAACTGAGGAAGTTTAATTAATCTTATAGAGGGTAACCAGCGAAGAGGAATAGACTAGATGTATCCTGTTATTGTCCTCATTGCTGCATTTAGCTTAAAATCGATTTTTCTCAGATGCGAAATCTTAAGCCACATTGGAGCACAGTATTCCGCATTTCGTATGAATCTAGAGCATTATTAGACGTAAATTCCAATTTTCTGTTTTTTTTTTTCCACGTTTCCCGGACACTCCAATGGAAAATCGTTTATTCTTACTCTTTTGAATATATTAACTGTTGTTGGTCACACAGGAATTGGTGTGTGTTGACAAGAGAAAAGTAGGAGGTAGCAATGATCACATATTCAGAAATCTAAAGATATATCGTTTTTGTTATTAATTTCGAACTATGCATAATATCACGAACAGCACTCCCCTTCGAAGTGCAGCTTACGTTACTTTGGCTTTGGCTCCCTTTCTGCATAAGGAACGCATTATACTTCATAGCGGAGGTAATTGTCAATTTATCTTCGTGTGGGGGTCATAATGAAATACTCAGCTGAGAACCGAAATTGGATGTCGTGTATTGTATAACATCAATGACAAATATGTGAGTATGAAAGCTGGAACGTTGAATTCTACATTTCATCGCCTATAATGAAATCTTCAAGTCTCTCCGTTCGTTTCTAAGCTCAAAAACAGAGAAACTTCTGCAGGTGTAAGATCATGGTACGCAGAACACACTGCTTCACACTGAATTAAATGGAAGGCTTTCATCTTGTCAAACTCCTTCACATCAATCTAGATACGCCTATCGCACTTTAAGCTATAGCGGTTGTTATTAAACCTCACTAAAAAGAACGAAAACTATAAAATACCGTTTCTGGAAACAGGACTCAGCGTGTAACCTGAAACCGCTTAACTCCCACATCCTTTTAGCCAGATTCTTAGAGCGTTCCTAACCCTCAACTTCCACACTCCCTACCGTGCGGAGTGGCCGCGCGGTTTAAGGCGCCATGTCACGGATTGCGCGGCCTCTCCCGCCGGAGGTTCGAGTCCTCCCTCAGGCATGGGTGTGTGGTGTTCTTAGCATAGGTTAGTTTAAGTTATTTAAGGTAGTGTGTAAGTCTAGGGACCGATGACCTCCGCAGTTCGGTCCCTTAGCAATTCACACACGTTTGAACATTTCCCAACTGATTGCTCATGCTTTGGAATTAAAAATTCATATTTAATGTAGAGACGTTGTTGTTTATATTATTATTATTATTTCTTACTTTTCTCAGACGTTATGTCTGGTCAAAAATGGAAATGGACGCGGACCTTGAACAAGCGTGACTTCCTTTTAACTGTACGGTATATGTTGTATTGCATTTAGGAACTTTCGGGTAATTGAACATGTATCAATAATTACGGATTTCTGTAGTTGTATATATAAGTTTGAATGTAGCTGTATTGCATTGATGTACTGGTGGACATTGTGTGGTATGACTCCTGTAGTTGATAGTATAATTGGTATAATGTCAACTTTATCCTGATGCCACATGTCGTTGACTTCCTCAGCCAGTTGGATGTATTTTTCAATTTTTTCTCCTGTTTTCTTTTGTGTATTTGTTGTATTGAGTATGGATATTTCGATTAGTTGTGTTAATTTCTTCTTTTTATTGGTGAGTATGATGTCAGGTTTGTTATGTGGTGTTGTTTTATATGTTATAATGGTTCTGTTCCAGTATAATTTGTATTCATCATTCTCCAATACATTTTGTGGTGCATACTTATAAGTGGGAACGTGTTGTTTTATAAGTTTATGTTGTAAGGCAAGCTGTTGATGTACTATTTTTGCTACATTGTCATGTCTTCTGGGGTATTCTGTATTTGCTAGTATTGTGCACCTGCTTGTGATGTGATCTACTGTTTCTATTTGTTGTTTGCAAAGTCTGTATTTATCTGTTGTGGTATTGGGATCTTTAATAATATGCTTACTGTAATATCTGGTGTTTATTGTTTCATCCTGTATTGCAATCATGAATCCTTCCGTCTCACTGTATATATTGCCTTTTCTTAGCAATGTGTTGGATGCGTCTTTATCGTTGTGTGGCTGTGTTATATGATACGGGTGCTTGCCATGTAGTGTTTTCCTTTTCCAATTTACTTTCTTCGTATCTGTTGATGTTATGTGATCTAAAGGGTTGTAGAAGTGGTTATGAAATTGCAGTGGTGTAGCCGATGTATTTATATGAGCGATTGCTTTGTGTATTTTGCTAGTTTCTGCTCGTTCTAGAAAGAATTTTCTTAAATTGTCTACCTGTCCATAATGTAGGTTTTTTATGTCGATAAATCCCCTTCCTCCTTCCTTTCTGCTTAATGTGAATCTTTCAGTTGCTGAATGCATGTGATATATTCTATATTTGTGGCATTGTAATCGTTTAAGTGTATTGAGTGCTTCTAGGTCTGTGTTACTCCATTTCACTACTCCAAATGAGTAGGTCAATATTGGTATAGCGTAAGTATTTATAGCTTTTGTCTTGTTTCTTGCTGTCAGTCCTGTTTTCAGTAATTTTGTTAGTCTTTGTCTATATTTTTCTTTTACTTCTTCTTTAATATTTGTATTATCTATTCCTATTTTTTGTCTGTATCCTAGATATTTATAGGCATCTGTTTTTTCCATCGCTTCTATGCAGTCGCTGTGGTTATCCAATATGTGATCTTCCTGTTTAGTGTGTTTTCCCTTGACTATGCTATTTTTCTTACATTTTTCTGTTCCAAAATCCATATTTATATCATTGATGAATACTTCTGTTATCTTTAGTAATTGGTTGAGTTGTTGATTTGTTGCTGCCAGTAGTTTTAGATCATCCATGTATAGCAAATGTGTGATTTTGTGTGGGTATGTTCCAGTAATATTGTACCCATAATTTGTCTTATTTAACATGTTGGATAGTGGGTTCAGAGCAAGGCAGAACCAGAAAAAACTTAATGAGTTTCCTTGGTATATTCCACGCTTAATCTGTATTGGCTGTGATGTGATATTATTTGGATTTGTTTGGATATTAAGTGTGGTTTTCCAATTTTTTATTACTATGTTTAGGAACTGTATCACGTTAGGATCTACTTTGTATATTTCCAATATTTGTAGTAACCATGAGTGGGGTACACTATCAAAAGCTTTTTGGTAATCAATGTATGCGTAGTGTAGCGACCTTTGTTTAGTTTTAGCTTGATATATCACCTCTGCATCTATTATCAGTTGCTCTTTACATCCTCGTGCTCCTTTGCAACAGCCTTTTTGTTTTTCATTTATAATTTTGTTCTGTGTTGTATGTGTCGTTAATTTCTGTGTAATGACTGAAGTTAATATTTTGTATATTGTTGGTAGGCATGTTATGGGGCGATATTTAGCTGGGTTTGCTGTGTCTGCTTGATCTTTAGGTTTCAGATACGTTATTCCATGTGTAAGTGTATCATGGAATGTGTATGGGTCTGCAATGTGACTGTTAAATAATTTAGTTAGATGTGAATGTGTTGAGGTGAACTCCTTTAGCCAGAAATTTGCTATTTTATCTTTTCCAGGGGCTTTCCAATTATGAGTAAATTAATTGCTTGGGTGACTTCATGTTGCAAAATTATCACTTCAGGCATTTGTGGTATCATCTTGTATGTTTCTGTTGCTGCTTGTATCCACCGTGCATGCCTGTTATATTTTACCGGGTTTGACCATATGTTGCTCCAGAAGTGTTCCATGTCTGTTATGTTTGGTGAATTGTCTATTTTAGTGTGTGTGTTATCTATTGTCTGGTAAAATTTCTTTTGGTTTGTGTTGAATGTTTGGTTTTATTTCCTTCTATTTTCACTTGTTTTGTATCTTCTAAGTCGTTTGGCCAATGCTTGTAATTTCTGCTTCTTTTCATCTAATTGCTCTATCGCTTCTTGTTGCGAGATTTTACCTAACCTTTTTCGTTTTTTTTCTGACACTTCATTTCCTATAAATTGTGTTAGCTGTCCGATGTCTTATCTCAGTTTTTCTATTCTGATCTGTAGCATGTGTTGCCATGCTGGTTTTGTGGGTTCCTTCTGTGTGTTGGTTGGTTCTGATCTCTGCCTAGTGTGTATATTTAGTGTAGTGAGTACTCCTATATAAACCAGTAGTTGTAACTCTTCCATAGTTGTGTTTTCGTTTATTTTGTTGTGTATGACTGTGTTGATAGTTTTTATTGTTGTTTCGACTTGTGGGTTATTTGGCGGTCTTTGCAAGAATGGTCTAATGTCTGTATTTGTGTCTTTGTATTCTATATATGTCAGCTGAAATTTTTCTTCTATATCTAACATGTGTGTCACTTTGTGTTCTATTTGTGCTTGTTCTGGTGGCTGTCTTAAGATTTCGTTTTCCTCTGATTGTTTAATTGATGCGTGTTGTTCTTTGTTTGTTTGCTCTGGGATGTTTGAGTCCATTACTGTATTTTCTTCTTCTTCTGATTGCACATTATTTTGTTCCAGTATTTGTTGTACTTGTTGTTTGATGTTTTCTAATTCTGACTGGGGTATCCTGTTATTTTTGATTATTACACGGATCTGATCAGCTAGTCGTTGTTCTGTTAAAATTTTTAATTCTGGGTATCTGATAATAAATGTTGTGTATACTTGTGATCTGTGTTGGTTCCTAGGTTTGTGGCTTGGTAATAACAGAACATGAGGCGTCGATTAACTTCATCTGACCATCTCATCCTCTGTCTTTGTTTTCCTTCTAGGGTGGTTGCAGGAAGCATATCCTGCAAAACACCTCTATTTGGATTTAAATCATTTTCCAGTTGGCTAGCAGTGTCGTTAGCATTGTGGGCGGGCTTAGGGTTCAAACGTCCTCCCCGACCATGACGGCGCTTGTCCGAGGCTTCTTTAGTTCTGTCCTGAACCAACTAATCACACTAAAAGGGGGGTTAGCCCTATTAGTGGTTTGTTGTTTTCGTCGCCTTTTACTACTGGCAGTACATACCGGAGGCCTATTCTTTTGCCGGGCCTTTATTATTATTATTATTATTATTATATTTGGTGTAAGTAATCGTTATATTTGTATTTAGTTGATATCCGAATGGGACGCAAATCTCTAGATGTGATGTACATGTATAGAGAAACTAATGATTACAGCTTCAGAAAAATTGGATGATTTATTCAAGAGGAAGAGCTTCACAAATTGAGCAAATCAGTAAAGCGTTGGTCCCCCTCTGGCAGTTATGCAAGCAGATATTCGGCTTGGCACTGATTGACAGAGTTAGTCGATATCCTTTTGAGGGATATCTTGCAAATTCTGTCCAATGGGCGCGTTTGACGGTTCAAAATACCGAGCTCGTTGGAGGGCCTCGTCCACAATGCTCCAACGGTTCTCAGCTGGGGAGAGATCCACTGACCTTGCTGGTCAAGTTATGATTTGACAAGGTCGGAAACAAGCAATAGGAACTCTCGCAGTCTCAGTGCGGGTATTATCTTACTGAGACGTAACCCAGTCTCGCTTAATATGAAAGGCAAGAGAACGGGACGTAGAATATCTTCGACGAATAGCTGTACTGTAAGGGTGCCATGGATGAAAACCAAAGAGGCCCTGCAACGAAAGGAAACGGCACCATAGACCATCACTTCCAGCTGTCGGGCAGTATGCTGGACAACAGTCAGGTTGGTATCGCACCGCTGTCTGGAGCGCCTACAGACTCGTCTTCGGCGCGAAATCTCATTAACTGGAGTAGAATTGTCTTCAGTGATGAGTCTGATTTCGAACTGAGCCCCGATGACCAGAGAAAACGCGACTGGAGACTGGAGACTCCTAGGGCAGCGGTGGGGTAACGGCCTTAGTGTCGCCCGTCATTCGGTTGAGAACCATGAGTGATTGTCTCGGGTATCACGCTTTTTCATAGGAGGACCCTTTGTTTGTCAGCGTCGGCACCCTTACGGCACAGTGGTATGTCGACGATATTCTTCGCCGCATTTTTTGGCCTTGATGGCGAGCCATCCTGGGCTTGCATTTCAGCAGGATAACGTCCATCCGCACACGGCGAGAGTTTCTACTGCTTACCTTCGTGATGCCAAACTCTCTCGTCAACTGAGAACGTTTGGGGTATTACAGGCAGGGCCTTTCAACCAGCTCGGGATTTTGACGATGTAACGCGCCAGTTGGGCAGAATTTGGCACGATGTGTCTCTCAGAAGGAGATCCAACAGTTCTGTCAATCAATGCTAAACCGAACAACCGCATGCACAAGGGCCGCAGGTGGACTAACACGTCACTGGCTTGCTCAGTTTGTGAAGCTCGGTCTCTTGAATTATTCATCCAGTTTTTCTGAAAGTGTAATCATTAGTTTGTCTGTCCATGTAAATCAGATATACCAGTTTTTTGCCCATTCAGATAATTCCTTCGTGGTGCATAGTTTTTTCCCTAGAGTGTAAAATTACACTTTGAATTATTCTTCAGACTCTGATAAAAATAACTTTTTGTCATCCTTTATCCCATAGCGAATGGTGGGATCTTTTCGGATGCTGAAATTCGTGCAGTTAGGGTTGTTCGGGTACTCCAGCACTAGTAGCAAAATTAGATTATGACATTTCGCGTCAGTTGCGATTACGTCTTCGCTACTCATCACTGTATTACTTTTTGGGAGAACCTTATGTGAACTTTTGAACTTTATGTGTAAGTATCCAAAGTGACATTAAAGGAGAACTCTTACATCCATCAGCGGAAAATCGTACGGCACTAACTAGCCATTAGCCTTTTGTGAATGAACTTTCATATACACATAATTGTTTGGCGTTATCTGAAAGATTGAAGGTAAATACCAGATATCTGTTACTAACACACGAGTGTCACTGTGGTGGAATGCTGTACTTAAAGAGATTAACAGGCTTGTAATGGAAGCAGTTTGAGAATTCCACAAGTGTACTCCGGTAGCTGCTCCTTTATCTGATGCAACACCGTGCCGACTGAAGCAGGCTGAGGTCCTCGAGAAGAAGGCACTTCTGCCAAGAACCCTCTCAGCGGCCATCGAGCGAAAGCGACAGTCCTTCGTTTCTGCACGATCGACAGTTTTCCTTCCCACATCGAAGTACTGGTTCACCTTCGTTTACTTTTGTCATACCTAAATGGGCTACTCCCACATGCATTCCATAAGTGAAATATTACCTATCTATAATGCACCAAAACAATTTTTTGTCATAAAATCTTAGAGAGTCTGCCTCAGACTGTTTGTTTTAGTCTTACAGAGGTATTTCCCATCAAAACAGCGCATCTTTAGATTGTTTCAGATGTATCATCCCAGACAAACGTGACATCCAAATACCGTAATAGACGTTTTCTCTACCTTAGATCTGAAATTTTTCCTCTGTCGTTCGTACATAACTTGTAGAGTTTCAGTTACTTCGGTTCTTAGGAAACCAAGGCCCATTCGCAATTCGATATGCGCCTAGTTTCGTTTTCAACTGTTATGTCTCACTCATCTAGCCCCTTGTTTGGCTCGTAATATCTATTCCTGCACCTACACACTGTTCATATACCCACCCAGCACATCTTCAACCGACTTCCATTCCCAAACCACGCCATATGTCCTAGCGCATAATATTCCTTCAACACATAACAGACCTCCTATTCCCTTCTCCACGTTGGAGTTTCTCTCTTATCGTTTGTTTCCTGTTGAAAAACCTTAGCTCGTGATCCATGCCTAATTTATCACCAAGAAATTCAAATTTGTAACTTCAAAAGGCCCTCTGATGCATGTAAGTTATATATTGCTAACACTTAGTTTACGCAACGGACTATTTACAGAATAGAAGCATTTGATGTTTCCAGAGTAAGTATGAACAGCTTCACTAAACATTAACATTTTATACTCAACTACGTCGCTTCGAGATACTCTAAATTTCTGAGAATGTTCCCATGATCAATGTCTCGATGAACAACAGGAATATAGATCCATTTATATCCACCAGCAATTTATATTTCCTTTGATGAAAGATCAAATTTCGCAGCACAGTCAATTCGTAATTATACATCCAGTCTCGATTCTTTTGTTTAAAAGTGCTACTTTAAAAATACTTTTATAAGTTATCGTCTGTCTTGATCGTGTAAAAATTGGAGACTGTGAAGTTGTTGTAATAGTTTCACTCGCACCTCGAAATTTAGTAGCGTGTGGATAGCCGGTATAATGGCAATAAAGAGGGAGAAATTCAATCACGTAAAAGTTTGTTCAAATGTGTGTGAAATCTTATAGGACTTAACTGCTAAGGTCATCAGTCCCTAAGCTTACACACTACGGTACTTAACCTAAATTATACTAAGGACAAGCACACACACACTCATGCCCGAAGGAGGACTCGAACCTCCGCCGGGATCAGCCGCAACAGTCCATGACTGCAGCGCCCTAGACCGCTCGGCTAATCCCACGCGACCGTAAAAAATTCTTCTTCTATATTGCAACTCTGTCTTAGACCTTAGCTGCAAGGAGTAATAAATTACTACGCTTCGTCTCTCCCAATAGAAATATTTTCTCAAAACTGAACAGAAAATTATTTGGTCTAACTCTGCTTTATGATTTACTTAAATAACCACCACAACACACAGTTAAAAGTTCCGTGTCAAATGGTCAATCATTTCTGAACAAATAACAATGAATTGTGGATGAAGCCCGACCAACAGGCATTACATGCATTGATCAAAAATGATAGTGCATTGAGAATGGCTAGTTTCTAGCTGAAATCTAGATCTGCCAATAAAATTTCAAAAGGATGACTGATAGCTGAAATCTATTATTTACAAGTCAATATAACAGTCGCTGGTTGCAACAGCCTCTGGAGGGTAACCTGATAAATAATAATGTAATATTTCGGTAACCGTCTTGAGGTTGAAGCTATTCTGTCCGTATATGCTTACAAAAAATGGCTCTGAGCGCTATGGGACTTAACATCTGAGGACATCAGTCCCCTAGAACTTAGAACTACTTAAACCTAACTAACCTAAGGACATCACACACATCCATGCCCGAGGCAGGATTCGAACCTGTGACCGTAGCAGTCGCGCGGTTCCGGACTGAAGAGCCTAGAACCGCTCGGCCACCACGGCCGGCGTATGCTTACAAATACATTTGCTTTTGGAGAGGGTCGTCTTGAGCAAAAAATAATTTTTCAATTTCATTTTATTTTCCAGACAGGTTTTGCTTAAGTTTCAGCATCATAAGTGGATTTTTTACTATCTTTCCATAAAACAGGAAAAATGCTTTTTATTACTTGTACAGAAGTGATGGAAAAATGGCAACGTGTTTTAAATTTTCAGAAATGTAATATTAAGCTCTTCGCAAAACGCAAAAACGAAAGAGATTTGTTACAGATCAGTCTGCCCCGATAGCTGAGTGGCCAGCGTGACGAACTGCCGTCCTACGGGCCCGGGTTCGATTCCCGGCCGGGTCGGGGATTTTCTCCACTCAGGGACTGGGTGTTGTGTTGTATTCATTCTCATTTCATCCCCATCCGGCGCGCAGGTCGCCCAATGTGGCGTCGAATGAAGTAAGACCTGCACCAAGGCGGCCGGACCTACCGCGTAAGGGGCCTCCCGGTCAATGACGCCAAACGCTCATTTCCATTCCAGTCATGCTAACCATTCTAAAATATTTCACTAGAGTGTGGGAACCACACCATGTAGGACTAACAGAGGATATTGAACGAATACAGCGTGCCCTGGGAGAAAGGGTCAATATTCAGGAAAATGACAGGAACGATCATTCGAAGCAAAAAAGTCTAGTAAACATGGTATCTAAATGACATACCTTAAGTGTTAGCAGCACTTATTCATCTTCGTTACTGTGAAACACATCTCTTCTACTGAACAAGTGCTCATAGCTCTTTAGGTGTGCATTTTAGAGCTTATGTTTACTAGACGATTTTTTTCTTGTTTTAGTCCATACCATCCCCTCCCAAACTACGGAAGACAAAGAGCTTGCAGTAGAAGAAATTATTTTCACAGTATCGAAGGTTAATAAGTGCTCACAGCGCTTAAGGTGTACATTTTAGAACCCTTATTTGCTAGACATTTTTTTGCTTCGAATAATCGTTCCTGTCATATCCCTGAATGTTTATCATTCGTCCTGGTGCACCACGTACAGCGACGGTCAGCACGAGTGGTCACAGATTTGTTTACCAAGGTGAGAGCAGCACAGAGACGTCGACTACCTCGCGAAAACCTCCTTACAAAGTTTCAAGAACTAACTTTAAGTAAAATCCGTAGCAGTATACTGTATCCCCTACGTATCACTCGCGTGGAGGGGCATTTACGCAGTCATTATTAGCGCGCTTCATAAGTGAAATTAAATAGAAAAAATCACTCATACATGTTATATTGGGGAGTAAAAAACTGCTTAAAGGAAAGCCTTTACGAGGACATAAGAGGTTTCAGCTTAAATCTCTGAATATACGTTGCTATAGGTACGGTACAGCAGTTTAATAGTTACTTCTAATGACATTGTGATTACAACGAATAATTTATCGAGACCCGTCAATAAGTACATTTCTTCGAAAGCCATCCTTTTCTTTCTCCTTTCCCTCTTCAATTTGCAGAAGTGAAATATTTCTCTTCTTTCGGCTGAAATTTGCTGCATAATTGGCCCTAAATGAAACAAGAAACGGTCTACTGAATAATTTAGTGGTGCAAACGTTACCAACAATGACTGCATCATTTGTGGCCCATGACTAAATATTTCATCTTAAGAGGTGGAAAATTTAAGTAAATTTTGCAAAGTTTGCTGTTAATAATAATAATAATGACAACAATAATATTTCCGTTTTCGTCTCTAAACGATCCTGTGCTAGCACTGCTTACTTAAAGGCTGTCGCTTACGAATGTGTCGCACCGACAAGTTTTCCTACCCAGCAGCTATCAGCCACTTAAATGTGATACTTTAATGACTTTGTTCCTGGTTGATGTAAAACACGCACACACAGACAGATCGTGCGCAGTAGTGTGACAGTCATGAAGATAATGGCAACTTCCTCTTGCTTTTCCATAACTTTCTACGTCTCGGAACACTTGATGATTTGTTGCGGTTGTATCAGACAAGTGGGTCAGCTTGATATATGATGCAAATATGCTATTTAATTTTAAGTACGCATACAGACAAGATCATCCATAATACAAATAATAACAGTCACAGTGTGTTCTATAGTAAAAAGTAATGACGATAACTTGGTGCAGTGTTCCACAGCTGCACTGTGTGCGCTGCACGGGCCTCCGAGTTCCCGCCGGAAGATCATCTCACCAGTCAGATCAAGCTGACGAACGGGTACGTTCACCACGGAGATGAAATTGGCAGCGCCAGGCAGCCCGTGCGAGAACATCCGGCAGCGCCACGCTACACGGAAATAACGCGATTGCCTTCCGCGCGCTTCCTGAAAAATCGAGATGGCTGACGCTGCACCACTCCACCAGGTTTTCTGCGAGCAGTTGGCAGTGTATCACTGCTCTCGGAATAAAACTGAGCATTTGCCTCTTCCTGTTCTCGTACCAGTATACAGCAGAGTATTTACTTCAGAAGCGAACGGAGCAGCCCATCTACTAAGTGTTTAAGAGGGAAAATACAAGGTAACTAAAACAGGACATCAGTCTCCCCTGGAGGTGAATACCCTAGAATCTCTGATTTAGTGTTAAAAACTACAAGAATCTTAAGATATTGGGTCGCCTTTCTGCTGCGTGGCTCTATGTGTTTGACAAATTTTATCAAAGATCACTGGATGTGAACAGAACATACGAACTAATCCACATATGCAATCAAGCAGTAACGGCACACTGGTGCATCAAACATATTTTTCTCGAAAAATGAGCTATAAAGCACGTACAAGTTTTCATTCAAATGGTGAGTGCGCCACGCTCAGTTCACGATTCTGATTCAGTAGAATATTTGGAACGCAGCTTCACTGTTTTAGTTGTCTTGAGCAGAAACTTTATGGTAACACTTTTGACACGCTATTTAGCCCAATATGGGATGCCTAAAGTTGTGAGTTACTGAAGCAGTGAAAGCTTAAATTTATTTCAGTGTCACCCGTCTCCGTAGCCGAGGTCGCTGACCACGCCTGTACCGTGGCGCTCGAATTGGACGTCAGCTGGTTCGAAACCTGGTGGTGGGAAACTTTCACAGCCAACATTTGACTGGCACAGGGGGAAAGGCAGGGCGAAAAGTTTCTAATAAGCATTGTTCGCACCAATGGCCTGGATCAAATTCCAGACCTCTGTGCACTGTCTCATGAAGTGAGGGCACATGACACTGTTGTTGGTGATCAGTACGTCTCGTGTAGGCGTTAAGTCTGGCGGCCCTCTTAGTGCTATCTGACGGGAGTAGGCTATGCCCCGGAACCGGCTTTCACCCTCTAACTTCCATTCATCCATAACAACACATGCCTAGCACTACACTGTACAGGCACTCATTACAATATCCATACGACACAGATACACATTGACACTTCATAACAAGTCGGAGAAGGCGACGGCAAACCTTATCCACTAGGATCTAATCTACACTGAAGAGCCAAAAAAAAAAAAAACTGGTACACCTGCCTAATATCGTGTAGGACCCCCGCGAGCACCTTAGGTGTCGCAACACGACGTGGCATGGACTCGACTAATGTCTGAAGTAATGCTAGAGGCATGAATCCTGCAGGGCTGTCCCTAAATCCGTAAGAGTACGAGGGGTGGAGATCTCTTCTGAACAGCACGTGGCAATGTATACCAGATATGCACAATAATGTTCATTCCCGGGGAGTCTGGGGGCCAGTGGAAGTGTTTCAACTCAGAAGAGTGTTCCAGGAGCCATTCTGTAGCAATTGTGGATGTGTGGGGTGTCGCGTTGTCGTGCTGGAATTTCCCAAGACCTTCGGAATGCACAATGGACTAGAATGGACACCGGTGATCAGACAGGATGCTTACCTACGTGTCACCTGTCAGATTCGTATCTAGACATATCAGGGGTCCCATATTACTCCAACTGCACACGCCCCAAACCATAACAGAGCCCACACCAGCTTGAACAGCCCCCTGCTAACATGCAGGGCCCATGGATTCATGAAGCTGTCTTCATCGCCGTACACGCCCACCTGCTCGATACAATTATAAACATGACTCTTTCGAGTAGGCAATATGTTTCCAGTTATCAATAGTCCAGGGTCGGTGTTGACGGGCCCAGGTGAGGCGTACAGCTTTGTGCCGTGCAGTCATCAAGGCTACACGAGTGGGCCTTCAGCTCCGAAAGCCCATATCCATGATATTTCGTTAAATGGTTCACACGCTGACACTTGTTAATGGCCCAGCACTGAAGTCTGTAGCAATTTGCGGAAGGCTTGCACTTCTCTCACGTTGATAGACTCTCTTCAGTCGTCGTTGGTCCCGTTCTTGCAGGATCTTGTTCTGGCCGCAGCGATGTCGGAGATTTGATGTTTTACCAGTTTCCTGATATTCACAGTACACTCGTGAAATGGTTGTATGGGAAAATCCCCACTTCATCGCTACCTCGGAGATGCCCGAGCGCCGACTATAACACCGCGTTCAAACTCACTTAAATCTTGATAACCTGCCATTGTAGCAGCAGTAAACGCAGTAACCGATCCAACAACTGCACCAGACACTTGTTGTCTTATATAGGCGTTGCCGACCGCAGCTCCGTATTGTGCCTGTTTAGATATCTCTATATTTGTATAGCATGCCTATACCAATTTCTTAGGCTTGTCAGTATATAACTGTGATGGAGGATTTTTGCATCTACTCGCCTATGCTCATTCCATGAGTATGGAATTATTTTGACTTTGGCTTTCGATGTCAACATTAGCTTTTAGTGTGATAATATTATTTCATGATCAACCTTGTGAGAATTTTAGGTCTTTTAAAACTGATTGTTGTGGTGCAAAAGTTAAGCACTGGCCTTGTGTTCAGAATCAGCACTGTTTAAGTCTCCGTTGCTCATCCTGACGTAGCCTTTAAGTGGTTTCCCCAAGTCACTTTTCGGCGAATGCCGGGATGTCTCCTCGAAAACGGCCACAGTTGATTCCTTCTTCCTCATTCAATCTAGACTTCCGCTACTGATTGCCTCTATAGTAACAAGATATTAAAATCTAACCGTCTACTTCTGACATTGTATGTTTTAAAGAAGAAGTTTTCTGAAGTAAACTAATTCAGGAATTTGCCAAGTAAGGGTGTGCTAATAAACCAGCCAGAGTATCTCATAATTTACACACCGGTCCTTTTATCACGAGTGTCATTTACCCTGAAATGACCACAGAGGAAACGTGGCAACTTCCGCAGTACTCCATGGTGTGTCAGTTGAAAATATTACTCCTTCCAAAATATTGTTGAGTAATGAACACGAAGGGAAAGTAAAAGAAATTAAGATTAATGCAAAGAGGTCCTGGGAAAATTTCTTCCCGTACCATACATGAATGAGACAGAAAAAAGCCGGACCGATGTTTCTGGGAGCAATACATCCTTCACCACACACGGTGCAATGACTTGAGAAGTGCAAATGTAAACGTAGATCTAGACCAGAGATGAACCTAAAGTTTACTTTGACACCGATTAGCTAATTATTTGTTGGTGGCAGTGTTAAGACCACTGTCTATTTGTTCATGTTCCACCTCGTTAAGTTACGTCACTTTTATTTTGCAGGTTTCCGCAGTATTGTGAAATGTACACGGGTACTCCAGACTTGTTACAAACACTGCATTATTCACTCTTTCACTGATGCTTGAATGGAGTTTAATAGAATGAATAACAGTTTGTTCACGAATGAATACATTTTTCTCTGAAATCTGCGAACTTACATTTACAATCGTTTCTGATAATGTTGGTCTATGTCTTACGGAGAACAAATTCGTCTATGAAGTGTTAACTTCTGGAGTACTTTTGTGCTAGTGACAGAGATATTTCAAATTTTGGGTGCCGTAAGAGCATTGTGTGTAACTATAGTTGGCCCTATTATTTATCTGCAAACATTGTTCTCGATTTACTAGGTGTTCGCATGCGGTCTGTGTATTGTATTATGGCGAAGAAGGAACGTTGATTAACGTGTACAGCGTCCAAAACATTTCTTCACTTACTTGAATTAGACATACAGTGAAAGAGAGGAGACCACTGCTAGAATGGAGGAAGATTATTGTTTAATGTCCCGTCGACATCGAGGTAATTAAAGACGGAGAACAAACTCATATTAGGGAAGGATGGGATGGAGATCGGCAATGCCCTTTCAAAGGAACCATTCAGGAATTTGCCTTAAGCGCCTTTGGGAAGTCACGGAAAACCAGCCCTCTACTAGAAATCTTATTAGACTGGATTCTGACCGATGGTCAGAAATTTAGTCAGAAGTGATTATAGAACGGGGCATTGTTTCGGCATCCTACCTTGTTGTCATTTTCAGGCAAAACTGTGCATCTGTCACACCAAGATATTTTTGAATTACTGTTTCATTTTCTGCTGTTAATTTTTTGTTTATTTTACGTATAATCGTACAACTTCGGCCCTACGTGAGTTTGCAGATACCTAGATATAAACAGTGACAGCAATGTCATAAAAAAATCTGTGTTGGAAATATTGTCATTGCGGTCTGTTGCACACCTTCAATAAAACTCATGTCCGTAGCCCTCTACTTCCGAAAATGAATATCGTATTTTCTTTCAGCCTGAGTCCACAGTTGTTGAAACGTTTTTGAATAGTTTTATTATGCTTGAAACTTTAATTTATTCTCGTATTATTGTACAGTTTCGGCGTTAGGCTATTTTCAAGTACGTTCGGTGCATCATTTCTAGTTAAAGTTAAAAGCACTGACTGCCCAGAACATAAGTTACAGTTTATGTAATAACGTACTGATAACTTTGCTAGAACTTTTATTATAAAATATCAGCGATGGTAAATATTTTCAGTTTACTGGAAGGTGCTGTTACAAAGAACATATGCCAGCGGTATACTACATATTTACAAAGATACTTTTGAATGCATTATGGGAACAGCAGTGATCAATAAAATTGTAAATAATTACTATTAAAAACAGTCTTGATCACAATTTATTTTATAAGGTGACCGGTTTCGACCACTGCTGTGGTCATCTTCAGACCATTGAGTGGAAACCCCTTTCTCCAACAGAAAGGGGTTTCCACTCAATGGTCTGAAGATGACCACAGCAGTGGTCGAAACCGGTCACCTTATAAAATAAATTGTGATCAAGACTGTTTTTAATAGTAATTGTTTACAAAGATAGTTCAAATGGCTCTGAACACTATGGGACTTAACATCTGAGGTCATCAGTTCCCTATAACTTAGAACTACTTAAAACATCTAACCTAAGGACATCACACATATCCATGCCCGAGGCAGGATTCGAACCTGCGACCGTAGCGGTTGCGCGGTTCCAGACTGAAGCGCCTAGAACTGCTAGATGACATCCACATGGATAATAGAGTTCCTGTATCTATACAGAAAATGAAAAGTCTTTATCGTGCATATAAAACGAGGATACACACTGATGAACCAAAACATTACGCCCACTGCTCACCGCGAGACTCAGTGCCACATAGTAGTGCTGCTGACGCGTGACGCGGTGACGGAAGTACGGGATGGCTGTAACTAGATTTTCGCTACTTGAGCCAGTGTAGAAGGAAAAGTGTTTACTGTAAGGGTACCAAACTTTATAGGTATGATGTTCAGACTGTGCGCTCCAGGATTTGCGTCAGTGTCGTGACTCGCCTTTAGGTTCCGGTACTGAATCTCTCTCTCTCTCTCTCTCTCTCCCTCTCTCTCTCTCTCTCTCTCTCACACACACACACACACACAGAACGAGAGAGAGAGAGAGAGAGAGAGACAGAAAAGGAGAGAAATGTAAGTACATACTTGTGGAATACCAGAGCGTTGAAAAGTGCGAGTAACAGTTCACATTCCATACTTACTGACAAACACACACACATAATGAGAAACTCGAGCAAATGTAGATATCGTCCATTCACAAGGTCTTCCCAGTGCATGTGGAATGTTGAGAAACGTAAGGCTTCAACGTATTATATTTGTGTAGTACATTTTACCATGTCGTTATCTTTTCTACACCTGTTTCGGGCTGTATTTTTGCTTCTTCCGTCCCTGTTTAGCGGCTTCGGCATTTACAAGTTTATTAATATCGTCGTAAGACTTGTTTATCGTCACCCTAAAAAGAGTAAAAGAAGTTGGGCTGCAAAACAGCGTGAAAGCTAATACGCTGTCATCGGAGCCAGGCACTCGCCGACACCACCGGCGGAAGGCGGGGATGTGACGCGTGACATGTTGTCGCCCATCAGACACGGTGGCCTGAATTTTTCAGACAATCGATTTGCGGGCTCACCGCTGAACAGGACCACATCTGGTGCCGCGTGCGGCGGGCGCGGCGGCGGGGCGCGGGCGCGGCAGCTGTCAACCGCCGGGCGAACAAAGGGCGAGAGCCTCCTCGGCGCCGAGGCGCTCTCGCCTGCTGGCGGAAGATCCGGGGGTGCCCGCAGGCCGGCGGCGTGTGTCGCGCGACAAGTGCTGCCGCCAGCACATTATCTGCTTGCGCTACGCGGCCAGACTTTACCCGAGTTTAGTTCTGTGGTGCCCAGGCCTGTAGTCTAATTCGGTTCAGCTCACATGTTTCCGAACAGATACCTCGTCGAGACAAATGTTGATGTGGACTTGTAGCATATGCATAAATTTCTTCCCACATCAGATTTGTATACAAAGGCAACATTTTGACGACTTCCTTTGCCATCATTGCCAGGAGATTTCTATAAGATACGTAGACTACTGGCCATTAAAACTGCTACACCAAGAAGAAATGCAGATGATAAACGGGTATTTATTGGACAAATATATTATACTAGAACTGCTATGTGATTACATAGCAGTACCCAGAACAACCACCTTAGGCCGTAATAACGGCCTTGATACGCCTTGGCATTGAGTCAAACAGAGCCTGGATGGCGTGTACAGGTACAGCTGCCCATGCAGCTTCAACACGATACCACAGTTCATCAAGAGTGGTAACTGGCGTATTATGACGAGCCAGTTGCTCGGCCACCATTCACCAGACGTTTTCAATTGGTGAGAGGTCTGGAGAATGTGCTGGCCAGGACAGCAGCCGAACGTTATCTGTATCCAGAAAGTCCCGTACAGGACCTGCAACATGCGGTCGTGCATTATCCTGCTGAAATGAACGGTTCTGCAGGGATCGAATAAAGGGTAGAACCACGGGTCGTAACACATCTGAAATGTAACGTCCACTGCTCAGAGTGCCGTCAGTGCGAACAAGAGGTGACCGAGACGTGTAAACAATGCCACCCCAACCATCACGCTGGGTGATACGCCAGTATGGCGATGACGAATACACGCTTCCAATGTGCATTCACCGCGATGTCGCCAAACACGGATGCGACCATCACGATGCTGTAAACAGAACCTGGATTCATCCGAAAAAGTGACGTTTTGCTATTCGTGCACCCAGGTTCGTCGTTGAGTACATCATCGCAGGCGCTCGTGTCTCTAATGCAGCGTCTAGGGTAACCGCAGCCATGGTCTCCGAGCTGATAGTCCGTGCTGCTACAAACGTCGTCGAACTGTTCGTGCAGATGGTTGTTGTCTCGCTAACGTCCCCATCTTTTGACTCAGGGATCGAGACGTGGCTGCACGATCCGTTACAGCCATGCGGATAAGATGCCTCTCATCTCGACTGCTAGTGATACGAGGGCGTTGGGATCCAGCACGGCGTTTCGTATTACCCTCCTTAACCCACCGATTCCATATTCTGCTAACAGTCATTGAATTTCGACCAACGCGAGCAGCAATGTCACGATACGATAAACCGCAATCGCGATAGGCTACAATCCGACCTTTATCAAAGTCGGAAACGTGATGGTACGCATTTCTCCTCCTTACACGAGGCCTCACAACAACGTTTGACCAGGCAACGCCGGTCAACTGCTGTTTGTGTATGAGAAATCGGTTGGAAACTTTGCTCATGTCAGCACGTTGTAGGTGTCGCCACCGGCGCCAACCATGTGTGAATGCTCTGAAAAGCTAATCGTTTACATATCACAGCATCTTATTCCTGATGGTTAAAATTCGCGTCTGTAGCACGTCATCTTCGTGGTGTAGCAATTTTAATGGCCAGTAGTGTATTCTGTACACTGGGGTGACGAAAGTTATGGAATGCCTCCCAACATTGTGCCCCACCTCCTTATGCCCGAAGTAGTGCAGCAGCTCGACGTGGCATCGACTCAAACAGTCGCTGCAAGTCCCCTGCCGAAATACTTAGCCGTTCTGCCTGTATAGCCGCCCATAATTGCGAAAGTGATGCCAGAGCACGATGGTGAACACATCTCGATTATGTACCCCAAATGTTCGGTGGGATTAATGTCGGCGATGTGGGTGCCCAAATCATTTGCTCGGATTGTCCAGAATATTCTTCAAACTAATCGCAAACAATTGTGGCCCGGTGACATTTTTGGGAATATGAAGTCATTGAATGGCTGGAAATTGTCTCCAGGTAGCCGAACATAATCATTTCCAGTCAATGATCGGTTCAGTTGGACCAGGGGACCCATTCTATTCCATGTAAACACCGCCCACACCGTTATGAAGCCACCACTAGCTTGCGCAATGCCTTGTTCAGAATTTGGGTCCATGGCTTCGTGGCGTCTGCGCTACACTCGAACCCTACCATCAACTCTTATCAACTGAAATTGGGACTCATCTGACCATTCCATTAAATTTCCTGACGTCTAGGGTCCAACCGATACATTTACGAGCCCACGAGAGGCGCCGCAGGCGTTGTCGTGCTGTTAGCAACGGCCCTCGCGTCAGTCGACTGGTACCATAGCCCATTAACGCAAAATGTCGCAGCGCTGTCTTAGCGGATACAATCGTCGTGCATCCTAAATTGATTTCTGCAGTTATTTCACACGTGTTGTTTGTCTGTTAGTACTGATACGTCTTTAATTCAAGCCCGTCGGCAAGTGCGTTGCTCGTCATGAGGGATAGTGCTTTAATTTGGTGTTCTCGGCACACCCTTGACGCTGTGAGTCTCGGAATATTGAATTCCCCAACGATTTCCGAAATGAAATATCCCATGTGTCTAGTTTCAACTACTATTTCGCGTTCAAAATTCGTCAGTTCCCACCGTGAGACCATAATCACGTTGAAAACCTGAAAGCGGGAAACAAATGGTTCAAATGTCTCTAAGCACTATGGGACTTAACATCTGAGGTCATTAGTCCCCTAGACTTAGAACTACCTAAACCTAACTAACCTAAGTACATCACACACATCCATGCCCGAAGCAGGATTCGAACCTGCGATCGTAGCAGCCGCGTGGTTCCGGACTGAAGCTCCTAGAATCGCTCGACCACAGCGGTCGGCAAAGGGGAAACATTATCCATTTAGTCACAACATGGATGAAAGTGAGTGTTGAGTGATCAACACGGATGTTCACTGAAAGGGTTGTGACGAAAAAGAAGAGAACGACAGCCGCAAAAGTCACTGCAGAACTTGGAACACTACAACATACTGCTTCCCGTATTCTACAGTCAATTAATTCTATGATTTTAAACCAATTCTTTTTGTAATTATCTCCACTCATGAGTTTTGTCGGTAATTAGAGTTTATGAAATTGTAATACGATGCTAGAAGAGAAAATGAGTAATAATTATGTCGAAGATTTGTAGTAAACAACGCTGGCGATATCAGGGAAATTCATACACTACGGAGCCCAAAGAATATATTTTAATGAAACAATAACGACGTTGGCGCATACGCGCTCAGTCGTAGTAGTGGAGGCAAAGCGGAGAGTTGCAAATCATTTGTGTTGCGGTATGTACGTGAACTGCAGGAGCACTAATGCCAAACGGAGATTGTTCTGGAGTTGGTTTCGTAATATGTGGCAAGACAAAATATGTAAGTGAGCGAGCACGTGTATGGGCATAGTGCATTATTGTAAGAAGATTTGGTAATTGAAGGAGATTACTACTGTGTGTATTAAAGTTATTCAAGCTGCTCGCTAACCAATGGATACCATAAAAAACATTATGTCGCACCACAAACAACTCATTGCAAAGTAAGGCCAAGTTGTAATTGTGTACAAGGCTTGCCAGCGTAGTAATTAATTTTTGAACATTACAGTGTTGTTTAGTCAAGTCATAAACATAGTAAGTGAATTTATCTGATCCAGGTCATTAACCATCAGCAGATTCTCATCCTTTCACCACAAAGTCCGAGAAAGTCACAAGTGAAAGACATAATTGAAAGAAAAAAATACAATTTATTTCATAGTTCGTTCAAATAATTATTGAAATCAGAGACATTATCAATTACAGTTCTTCATACAGTGTTCCACTACTACTGCACACAATCAGTCAAACCAAATGGTATTTAGAAGCAATTAATATTTCAGTAACAAATGTAGTTTGGCGCTTGTTTTTATATCTACGTGACATTGGCACTGCCAAATGAAACCATTTATGACCTTAATTTTGGAGCAACTATTAAGTAACAGCAATTAGTTTTGGTAAAGTTTTCGCAAATTTCCAAACAGAGAGCATTACCGTGACTTCGTAAATCAGCACAGTTTACATAAAGTGTTATTGGTGTTCGCTGCTATAAATATATCAGCGTATTCTAAATTAACGTCGTTGTGTTCATGTCACACGCGTCTTTAACATCAGTCGTGGTGTGATTTTATTTTGTTGCTTTGCTACATTATTAGTCACTCCCACTTATTACGTGATTTCAACGTCACGTCAGTCATTAACCAAATTTAATTTTTGCTCTCATTCGAGCTTGCTACCGAAATTATTCTGCAATATAAATTTATTCAACCATTGTTGTATTTAACGAAACCCCATGTGGTAACGATCAGTATATAGCTACCTGTATTCTTTCGTTGAGCATTGTTCTTCGGAATTGTTGCCTTGATTCCATTAATTGCGGAACATTAGGTACATCCGTCACAAGGCCATTTATGCACTGGAGAGAATGGGCACGTTATAAACTGAATGTCGCCCTCGCGACCGCTGTCAGTAGAAAAACAACACGAAGTTAACTCCGTTAAGTTTGGAATTGCACAGCAATCGCCACTCATCACTGATGATAGTGCCCGTAATAGGAAAACGTGCTGTGGAGCAATCGAAGAAAGTAATTTGGTGGGATGAGTGCAACTAACCTGTTTCTACGGGTTATTACGTTAAGAGTGGGAATGGAAATGCCTATTGATTGTGAAATTAAAGTGAGAAGATTAGGGTCGCCACCGACTCTAACCATGCAACTAATCAAGGTTTGGCCGAGTCGGAAAATAAATTAATCTGATCACAGACCAAAAACTCATAAAAATACGCATGTCATGATATCGCTCATAGAGGATGCGACGTAATTAATAATATTTCCCGTGCACTGTTCACGAGAATCAACCAATTAAAATAAAATACAAAATACATGAACACTGCAGAAGATCAGCTCCCAGCAACACACCTGAAAATAAGACTTAATCTAAAGCATTTCCTTTAAAATAAAAGGGTAAACTAATCGCTGGACCTGTGCGTAAGGAAACGCGTTGGATGTGCTAACAGGAAAGCTACGAGGTGAGTGGCTTAGGTGCAAAAACGTAACCTCGGAATGCAAGAGAAAATTGTGTATAAAATCATTTATTCCTAAGATATGGATGTGAGGCATGTACACAATTCCTGATAACATTAATTCTTAAAACGTTAAAGAAAAGCATCGAGACATACACCGTTATAATCTACACCTAAAATCATTGGTGTGAATCATTCATACAACTGCTGTTGCCTGATAACTGATCGCAATAACTCGTGAAATGGTACACGTTTCGCAGTACACCCGCGTGCCCACGTGGTTCGTGAAGACGCAATTTCTAGGTATCGTGGCCAAGTTGCAACAATATCTCATCACACAATCATGAACAGTTAACATTCTTTAAAACAAACATGAGACCGGACAGCTAGTGATGATGGTAGCCCAACAAACTTTAATGTTCAACCACGTGGTCGGCTCCCCACGGACGAAAGATACATAAAGCAAGGAAAATTTACGAGAAGGCAAAGCTATAAATATTTAGAAAAATGAAAGCTTATACAGGCACAGCTGAAGGCAAACAGACATTCATACAGAAGCGAGTGCTCACTTCTTATCGACACCTTTGTGTGGCGCTCTGCCGGTGGATCCAAGTCTGCTACAGAAATTTGCTAAAAGAAAAATCTACCAAAGTTTTACATTCCTTGCTGCGACAAGGCAAAGCAATCTTTCAGAGTTGAAAAGCGAGACCAAAAGCTAACAGCTCTCCCCTCGCCAAGTAACAACGCGCCACGCGTCAGTCTAACTCAGCCTTCTTCGACTGGAGCACAGCTGTGGACGCTTCCCGCGCCGGCGGCAGACTGCCTCCCTTTTTCCTCTCCAGCTTCCTCCACGCTCCGCGTGGCCCGGAAAACCCAAGGATGCCATTTCCGCCAGCAACCTAACGCAGGTGAATTTCTCACCAGTAGCGCAAACTTCTTTGCCTACTTGACCACTACGAGAGTTGGCTATTCTGTACACTTGCTGCTGAATCTGTATCACTATCGCAGAGGCCGGCCGCGGTGGTCTAGCGGTTCAGGCGCTCAGTCCGGAATCGCGCGACTACTACGGTCGCAGGTTCGAATCCTGCCTCGGGCATGGATGTGTGTAATGTCCTTAGGTTAGTTAGGTTTAAGTAGTTCTAAGATCTAGGGGACTGATGACCACAGATGTTAAGTCCCATAGTGCTCAGAGCCATTTGAACCATTTGAACTATCGCAGACTTTCCGCAGCAGACTACACCACCGTCTAGCAGCGTGACACACAACCACATTCATTCAGTGACACCACTATGAGATTTATGAGAAAATATAAACAAGGAAAAGAAAGAGAAATGCTAGTGAAAATGGATTACCGTACTAATGAAAGGTGGCTACAGGACCCTTTCATGAGTTTTGTTTTACACTGTTTCCAATTTCTGGCCAAGTTTACATCCCGTGAGTGACACATGTCGAAGGTTCCATGATGCTGCTGTATCGTGGTATTCCTCGGGCCTATGGGTATTCTGCAAGTTCTCATTATTGCCAACTAGTATGTGACCATTTTGGCTGATCAGGTCCATCCCGTGGTTCAATATTTATTCCCCAATGGTGATGCTGGGTTCCAAGACGACAGGTCGCCTGTTCACATAGTTCTCACCGTCCAGTAATGGTTTTGTGACCACGAGCCTGACTTATAGCCTCTCCCCTGGCCGCCACATTCACCAGGTCTCATTAATGTTGAGCCTTTCTGTTCTACTTTGGAGAGAAGGGTGTGTGAACGCTATCCGCCTCCATCATCATTACCTGAAGTTGCCACTATTTTGCAGAAGGAATGGTATACAATTCCTTTGAAAACCATAAATGACCTTGTATTTATCCATTCTGAGACAAATGGAAGCTGTTTTTAATGTCACTGAGTTTCTTACACTGTATTAGGCATGGTCGTGTGATGTGTTGACCATCCCTTGTATATCATGGAAACGTCATGAAGTCGCGGTATGCTTCCATATGCTACCAGACATTATGTAGATGCCTATGATACCTGAAAATAGGAAGCGATGCTCATTTCATAAGATGGTGGATAATTTACCTTATTACTCTCTGGACTTTCGTTATGAACGCCCGTTTCAGTATACCACTAAGGATATGGTCACTGTCACGGTTAAAGTTGTTGCAAATCTTGATTTCAACGGCTTTTTGATGACAAAATGCCAGTAGGTTGATCCGTAGTATAAAATTCCCGTTTCATGAACGTAATTTTATGTTGGTTTATGTGGCTGCATTCAGCATATGGCAGTTCCCTAACTTCGTGACGTCTACAGAATATAACTTGGCCATCTAAATATGAGGTGCATTCAGTAATTAAAGAGACAAATTGATGTAGAAATGAAACATCCTGTAGGAGGACCTTTATGCTTCCATGACCTTAGGTTGGCATCATTAGGATGTGCTGAGAACAGCTGACAGATAAAAATTGTTTTCCTTATAACATCAATATTGCCTTTAACGATGGCGTGGCCGCTTGAAGTTTCCACATTAGAACAACGTTCAGTGATGATTTTATTTCCTCCTGAGGGCGAAAAGCTGGCTAAAAATGATTTTGCAGTATGAAAAAGTTGTATGAATCGGGGAAATTTTTATAAGGCTGAAAGTGTGTACAGATATGAAAGAACGCTATGAAATGGGTGATGACCCGTTTCTAAACAAGAATTTAACGTGTACTGAAATTTGGATTCATTATTTTTAACCAGAGTCAAAAAGACCAGTTCAGAAACGTCCGAACCTCAGTGAGTGATAAGAAACGTTCTGGCCGACCGGTTGCAGTGTCAACTCGTTCACTTGAAACTATAACTGACGACATTATTCGTGACGATCAACTTGTTAAAGTTGAACATACAGCAAAAACAGTTGTAGTACGTGTTGGCACAGTTCATAACGTTATCAGTAACAGACTTAAGCACAGCAAAAGAAGTGCAAGGTGGGCCCCGAAAGAGTTAACTCAACAACATGATGAAACAAGGCTAAAAGTGTGTACAGAAATGAAATAATGCTATGAAATGGTTAGTGACTCGTTTCTAAACAATATTTTAACATTTACTGAAATAAGGATTCATTATTTTTAACCAGAGTCGAAAACAGCTGCTCACCTTTCCGAAAGAAATTCAGAATGCAAGCATCAGTGGGAAAAGTCACGTTGACCGTCTTTTGGGATGCTCGAGAAGTCGTATTCCGTGATTATTTGGAAGATTAGCGTAAAATAAACTGTACATACTACTCAGACGTACTGATGAACAAAGTAAATCCAGCAATGAGAGAAAAATATCCCGGATCTGAAAAAAGGCGCGATATTGCTACACGACAATGCTCCCCCTTACACCGTACAGCTGTCGGAAGAAACCATTGAGAAACAGGATTGGGAGATACTGAGTCATCCTCCCTATAGTCCAGATTTTGCTCCTTCGGATTTTCATTGGGTCGGTCCACTCAAGGAGGCATTACTGGAAAAAGCTCAGAGGAGGTCAAAGAATTTGTGGAAAAGCAGTTCAAATAACAAGACAGTGCTCTCTTTGCCGCAAGTATAGAAAAACTAGTTCGTCATTGAGATAAGTGTTTAATGTTGGTGGGGATTATATTGAGAAGTAGTATAAGTTCCATTTTATGAAAATCAGTTGGTCATTTTAATTATTGAATGTCCCTCGTAAAATACCACATTGCCTACAGATAACTCCTGGCGATGAAGGCAGAGGATGTCAACCACAGCTTGAGTTTGCATACAACCCTGAAACGCCAAGTAATCTGTGAAACATACATCCAAGAAAAACGCCGCGAAAATCTACATTCGCATATCCTCCTTTACTTATTTCATTTGTTGTTGTTGTGATCTTCATTCCGAAGACTAGTTTGATGTGGCTCTCTTCTCCACAATACCCTGTACAAGCCTCTACGTCTTTGCATAGCTACTGACACCTACGTCCTTTTGAACCTTTTTACTATAGTCAAGCCTTGAGCTGCCTCAACAGTCTTTATTCCCCACACTTCCCACCATTGCCAAATTAATGATTCTTTGTTGTCTCAAGATGTGTCCTATCAGTCGATCCCTTCTTTTACTCAAGTTGTGCCATAAATTACTGTTTCCCATTTCAGTTCAGTACCTCATCGTCAGTTACCAGATTAGCAGTATAACCTTGAGCATTCTGCCTTTGCACCACATTTCAAAAGATATTCTCTTGTTGTCTCAACTGTTTATTGTCCAGGTTTCACTTCCTGACTAGGATACACTCGAGACACACTTCCAAACATTTAAATTTATTCACTTAAGACCATCCCATAGTCTAAACAGTTTCGAGACTTGATTAATAGAAAATATAGAAAAGTTGAGATGGCGGTTTTAATGCTTCAAATGTTTTACATAGGCTCCCTCTGTTTGAGTACAACGCACAGAATGTTCGTACAATCTTGTGAAACCATCATAAAAGTCCTTCTTTGGGATGTACTTCAATTCGAGCGTCACATTATCTTGAATGTCGGTTATGTCGTCAAATAGTGGAACCATCGCATGAATTTCTGCACATTTCCGTTTTTTGGCAGGTTCATGTTGACAACACAAAGTCTCGTCAGCCGTGACGATTACTTCCAGAAAAAAACTGATCACATTTTGCATTTAGATCAAGTCACGACAGGCGTCTAAGTGTCGTTTTTGTTCAGGCCTTGCGGTGTGCAGAACCAAAATTGCATACATATTTCTTCTTCAGAGCATGCTGAAGAATGTTTTAACCCATAATTTAGAGATATTGCTCCATTGTGATTTGTGACACAAAAATAATAACACATTACCACTGCATAACCACTAATTAACACTTCCTGCTGACAAGTGACTGGTCGAATGCGCAATTGTTGGTTCAAATGGCTCTGATCACTATGGGGCTCAACTTCTGAGGTCATTAGTCCCATAGAACTTAGAACTAGTTAAACCTAACTAACCTAAGGACATCACACACATCCATGCCCGAGGCAGGATTCGAACCTGCGACCGTAGCGGCCTCGCGGTTCCAGACTGTAGCGCCTAGAACCGCACGGCCAATTCGGCCGGCCGCATTTGTTGTTTATAGTCCTTAGTTGAAGATGCTGCTGCAGTTACTGCGCTGAGGTTGCTTTATAGGCCAGGAATAATGTAAGTCTCTGGATTTTTTGCACGTAAGTTTCACCTTAGACGTATACTTCGGATGCAGCTAGTTAATTTAAGCACCAATCAGTGTCTTATCCAGAAAATAGTCTGTTGAATCTGAAAATACACAATTCTTCTCATCCAGTGAACAAAAACTACAGATAATCTTATTGTACACCTTACTGAGATCTCACGTAGTCAGATCGTGCTGTGCTTAAGACAATATCCTAGCATTCTGAAGAAGAGAATTTCCAGTCTTCGTCCACTATCGCGGTTTATGTTTGCAGTTCTTTCAGTGAAGTACTTCAGGGAAAGGATGGGAGTATTCCTTCAAGAAGAGCAGTATCAATCAGTTTCTCTTTGCTTGCACATACCGGGTGCTGTTCCGTCTCTGCTGAACTCTATGTCGGCGGAACGCCCGGACCCAACGTCAGCGTTCTCCTCTAATCAGATCCCGTCCCCACAGCTACTGCTAAACCGTGTGACTTGCACACTAAAGGTGAGAAGGGGGGGGAGGGGGGTGAAGTTAGCAGAGAGGAAACGTTTCCGAGTTACGTTTATAAAGGTTGATTGCTGGGCTACTACCTAGATTAAAAATTGTGTTAAAATTGTATGCAAACAAGAGCTTGGAGATGCATCCCGAGAACCACATTTAACGTCGAACGCCCTACACTGAATCATATATGCTATCTTTTGCCGCCAGTCGAACAACGCGGACGTCAAAATTTGTTCTATCGTGCAATGGAATAATCCTTAAAGATCCAGATTTCTTTAAATATGAAAAACAATTGATCACGGATATGCATGAGAAATAGGGGAATATGTGACGAACAAATTCTGTTCACACAAAATATGTTTACTACTGTTCCAAATGATTTTGGGACTGATACAAATAGTTGATGTTGCGTCTCATTCGGGTAGATCGTCTACAGATTAACAACAGATGATGTCAACAAGCGAAATGGTTCAAAAATGGCTCTGAGCACTATGCGACTTAATTTCTGAGGTCATCAGTCGCCTAGAACTTAGAACTAATTAAACCTAACCAAACTAAGGACATCAAACACATCCACTACCGAGGCAGGATTCCAACCTGCGACCGTAACGGTGCTCGGTTCCAGACTGTAGCGCTTAGAACCGCACGGCCATTTCGGCCGGCACAAGCGAAATGCGGGAGATGTTATTATTAATTCTTATACTGTTATTGACTGACAAGCAGAAGGCCACTCGAATTGATGCATTCAAACACCTCAATGACACGTATGATAGATGTTCTTCATTTGTTCTCAACTCCATATTGGCCTACGATTGTCATCCAGCGTAATGCAGGACAGCGATTCTGCAAAGATTACTCTATCCTTCCTTTTTTTCCCCTTTATTTTGGATACTGAATGTACAACTTCATATCAAATTTTTTTTATAAAAGTGGAAGATATCTCTCATGGAAGTGTTTTCAGTGGTTATAGAGAATGTTACATTTTCACTTAAAGACTTCGTCAAATGCTCTGAATTTGTAGATGACATTTCAGTTTTTGGTCCATCGCACAGGTTCACTACAGACGATAATTAAGAGGGTGAGGGAATGGGTGCAAAAACTGGTTTAAGGCTTTCGACAACAAATTAATGCCTCTTGATCTGAATCGTTCGCGTCGTGTTCTTAATATTATTGAACTAAGATCGAGGACAAAATTTTCAAAATTTTAAAGTTCATAGATACTATGATGTTTCTGGGTTTCGATCATAAATGTATCTTTTTACCTACTAGTGATTTGAAAACTCCGCTCTTTAAAGCACATAATATGTTGGGCACAGGACACGACGAGATGAATAAGCTTGCCTACCCTAATCCTACAGAATATTTGGCCGGTCACGATACCGAATGAGGTGTCTCAGTGTTGTGGCACTGCTCTCGCATTAGCTAGGAACGGGGTTCAGATCCCAGACTGGCCACGTAGATCAATATTTATCGTAGTTTGTTTAAGTTGCGTAAGGGAAAATCCTGCATAAATGGCCCACAAACCTCATTTGATCACTTGCAAAACTGGTTACATTGTTATAAGTCGCTATTAAATTTGGTTAGAACAGAAAGCAAAATAATCGTTTATGTAATGTCAGCTACCGTTTTTGGACGGCACTACCACCACCCCTAGCAAATCTCATAATAACTGGATAAAAACGACAGTTTTTTACACTGCCTGACAAAAAACAGCACCCAGCAGGGGGGGGGGGGGGGGGGGAAAGACATGAAATGAAACTTCACGGCTTGACAGGGTGTGTACGTTATTTGTATTGATTACAAAATCAAGTCAAATTTATAAAGAAATTGGCAGTATGGGCCCCACTTATCAGTATGTAGATGTATCCCCTCTGTCATGGATGCAAGCACTGATTCGGTAGTGAAGGGTGCCACGAAGCAATTGTGTCCTCTCAGAGGCAAGCTGACCATCAGCGATAGGTCTGTGGATCCTGCTGGACGTAGGAGTACTCAGAATCACGCAGGCACTTCGAAGAGATACGTTTCTTCTGTGGATGAGCGTTGCTCTGTTGGAAAATGACTCTATGGTACTGTTGAATGAGAGGTTACACATGAGGACGCAGGATGTCCCTGACGTACCGTTGTGCTGTCAGAGATCACTCAATCACTACCTGCCGTGATCTAAACTTATCCAAACGGTTCAAATGATTCTGATCACTATGTGGTTAACATCTGAGGTCATCAGTCCCCTAGAACTTAGAACTACTTAAACCTAACTAACCTAAGAACATCACACACATCCATGCCCGAGGCGAGATTCGAACCTGCAACTGTAGCAGTCGCGCGGTTCCGGACTGAAGCGCCTAGAACCGCTCGGCCACCGCGGCCGGCTCTGAAGCTCTTCCCGACGGCTCCCCACTGCATGACACAGAAAGTAATACCGCTGCGCCTCACCAAAACATTGGAGCACTGGGGTTTCTCCGTAGCTCTACGCCATACTCGACGACAATAGTCATCTGGGGTAGTGCACAACAGCCATTAATCGCTAAAAACAGAGTAACACTATTCATCAGTAGTCCTTGCTTCGCGATCACGCCGGCCGGAGTGGCCGAGCGGTTCAAGGCGCTACAGTTTGGAACCGCGCGACCGCTGCGGTCGCAGGTTCGAATCCTGCCTCGGGCATGGATGTGTGTGATGTCCTTAGATTAGTTAGGTTGAAGTAGTTCTAAGTTCTAGGGGACTGATGACCTCAGCAGTTAAGTCCCATAGTGCTCAGAGCCATTTGAACCATTGTTCCCGATCACAGCACCAATCCAAACGCATCCAATTGTGCTGTTGCGTTCACGGCGCCCTATACGAGTGGCAGTAATTTACAAGACCAGATGCAGCTAGTCGCCGAACAACGGTATGGGATTACACAGAAAGCTGCAGGGAGTCCATTACTTATCCTCAGATAGTAGGCGATGATGTGAAGCGGTTATGATGTACTTGCTGCACAATACGGCGATCCACTCTCGGGGTCGACAGACGTGGCCAGTGGCAACATTGACGACGAGTATGCCGGCCGTCACATTCCCTTATAATCGAGCAAGGGGCCACAATTACATCCGTGTGCCCACAAATCTGGATACAGCAGGATTCGATCAGCCGGTGAAATAGAGACCCACAATGTGGCCCCCTTCAAACTTTTTCTTACATGAGTACACGGCATCTCTGTTTCCTTGACTGTAATACAAATCGAATCAGTTACGTATCCGCCGATGTTTTTGTACGTGTATAAGTTTACACTAACTTCCAACCATGTCTTCTGGTTGCCTTATGTCAGGGAACGTTCTTTCAGTAAGAATCAGTCTGTATTATTGACACATTCAACACAATGTTCGACTAAGTCAATGTACGCTATTACAATTTAGCATTTGGCTATACGAGTATGCCAGATTTTCGGCCGGATGTGTACACGATTATAAGCATGTTTGATGTTCTGAAATTTCAAATTTTCCGTGATGATTTAACCTGAAGGCGTTCATGTATTTTTCATAAACGTGTTTTGGAATTTGGGCAATGATAATATTAATGGACTGGCACCAGTATTTCAATTTTACGTCACTCTGGCGACCTTTGTGACGCTAACATATCGCAGTTATGTAGCTGGGTACGAGGAACCTGAAGTTTGACTGGATTTCGGACCATGTGTCGCTTGTGGCGAATCTACACATCATTGAGAAGTGTGTGCAAACTGAAAAATGAATACTCCGACCGAGATTCAGTCCCTCGGCCTTTCAGTATTCAGACACGCGCATTACCGCAGGACCACCAGGCCTGTCAACTTGGAACTTGTAATTTACTAACTCCACTGTTTCTTCTTCTCCGTTTCTTTTTTGGCAGTAGAACAATTAATGACCTCGTTTAATTAATGGCGAGTATTTAGATTTCAAATTTCCTTACCAAACAAACAAGCAACTGTTTTGAATTGCAGGTTTTAATTGTGGTAACTAACTGTCGATATAAAGGGTATCGCCCAATACCCTCCACTCTCAACAGTTTGTTATACCTGTTAGTTACAATTTAACAAATAACGAGTTCGTAACAAAAATGCGCTCTTCAACGAACTCAAAACACTCAAGAAGAAATGCACAAAGATGGCAAATATGAAGAATAATCCAGTGTCTGCATGGAAATCTATTGCTTTTGCTTTAGGGATCTTTCAGAAAGGCACACTTTTGCAACTCTTTTGTGCCTGTACTATATCGATGCACCTCCATCCGTTCTTAAGAAATTAATGAGCACTGTAGTCTAAGTGGTAAGCAGTAGGGAAGTGGAAAAGAGCTTTTTGAAGATTGGGCGAATGGGCTTTTGTGAACAATATGGAGGCAATATAAGAGGATTAGAGGGAGCTGCTCGGCTGTAGGTGGAAGACAGGGCGGGAATCTGCGCAGCAGCAGAGACTGAAAGCCACGACAGGGGCCGCCTCCCTCCCTTGAATTATGGCCTGGTGGGGCCGCAGCCCAAAAAGAACAAACCTGCGATGGAAACGATAGAACCGGAGGTTAGCACTAAAGTCCTATTCCCACAAGGGGAGCAAGATTTGCTCGGTTACTGGATTCTCTGAGAACATCCGGCGAACGCGGCCAGAGATCGCGGCGGCAGTCTGTGGTAAGTGGAGGCTTTAAGAAGCTAGCGTTAGCGTTATCATTACATCACATCCGAATTACGGCGTCTGTTGAAATTCCTCTGGCACTAGTGTACATTTTCTGTTCAGTGTAGTGTGCAACCCTTCGTCTAACACGAAGGAATCGTATGGGAAGACTACTTCCTGACGTGATCGTCCCTGTTTCTAATACCTCTGTAACTACGGGGAATTAAGCCGTAAAGAAAGAAGAGTGGTGTAAGTTCGAAGGAAGCTATAAAAAAATTTCACCCTGAAAACACACGGCCCCTTCCTATAATACTACAAGTGTTCTGGAGTAACCCTGGAGGTATTCACAGTGGTGATCGTATTTACGTTAATGCATGAAAATAAAGCACTCCGTCCTCAGGCCACAAGTGGCCCATCGGGACCATCCGACCGCCGTGACATCCTCAGCTGAAGATGCGGATAGGAGGGACGTGTGGTCAGCACACCGCTCTTCCGGTCGTTATAATGGTTTTCTTTGACCGGTCGAGTAGCTCCTCAATTGGCATCACGAGATTGAGTGCACCCCGAAAAATGGCAACAGTGCATGGTGGCCCGGATGGTCACCCATCCAAATGCCGGCCATGCCTGACAGTGCTTAACTTCGATGATTTGACGGGAGCCGGTGTATCCACTGTGGCAAGGCCGGTACCACGTTAACGGATAGGTGAATGAAAATTGATGCAGGTATTGTCCATACAGATTTAAATTAACACCGAGACCAAACTGTGCTGTTAGTATTGTAGTTTCAAGTTGATCTCTATGTATACATGGTACAAGTAGTATTGAGAGAAAGTAACGGGAAAGTCACTAAATTAACGATGCCAAAAATACGTGAACTGTCGTGCAATGTAATCGACGTGTAACAAAGCTAATGTATAACTTGTAAACAACATTTCACTTTGCGTAAGATATCCTAAAATTGATACTGGGACAACTTTCAAAAAATGAAGAAATGATACTCCCAGTCAGTTCATAAGAAATCCATACCTATCTCGATCCTTCTTGACGGTAGATATGCTGCCATTATCTGGGAATAGTGAGTCATACTTTGTTTTTCCATTAGAAACTTCACATTAGAGATAAAAATAATTTTGACAGACTGTATTTTCAGACTGAAAATACATATGCGCACAGTTTTATAACATTTTCCACATTTACGCAAGTATTGACTTAACACCTATTGTTGTATCTGCTGAATTATTCAATACCGACATATGTCATATTGACATAATTAATAGCAGTCAATAGAAGCTTTAAACATGGTATACTTAATTCCAAAACGTGTTACAGCAGATTCCTAAAAGTGGTACACTGTCACCTACTCCATATCCACCAACCACGCTGCGTTGTATCGCGGGTTGCCGCACATCCCATATGCCAAAAACACAACCGCGGTCGTGAACTAATGGCTGAAAAAAAAGCTTTCAAACAAAAAAGAACTAGGCCAAAAACAGGAGAGCCAGAGAGCTATGCCTGTGACCAAACCTGTGGCAAGTACACATAAAATGAAGGACGCTGAGGAGACTGATTCGGACATCTCTTTGAAGAATGAGAACGGAATGGATGATGTCGCCCTTTGACGAATCCACACCAGAGTCTATTGTAATACCTGATTCAGCACAAGTAGGTGGAGGAGATTATATCTTAGGAAAATTCGGAGGAGTAAAGAGGAATTCATACAGCTACAGATATGTCTGCTCGATACAAAAGGTACTGGGAAATGACCTTCAAGGTATGGCTCTAGAGTCTGTGAATAAGGACAAAACAGTTTCCAAATTAAATGAAAAATACATTTCTTTTATCAATAAGAGTCATGCGATGGGGAAATTGCCAATACCTCATGTTCCTACTGGGTGGGAAGTATCAAACGAGAAATCTGCTTCGTGTTTAACGGTCCTGTTGATGTTCATGGAGAGAAAAAGAAAAAAAAAAAAGAAGACAGTGATTCCCTTTTGTGTATCTCATAACTCTGCAGTTAGTGTCAATATATTAAGTATAATTATAAACAGTTTCTAACCAGTTTGGGTTAACTAGAAAGCAAATAAGTAGTTCACTCCGATTCATGTTTTCTGCCATAAATATCCCAGAAATGACCCCGACAAAAACAAACCAGTTACACATAGGTATCATTTAGTGTATTCTCTAACTCATTTTTAAGAACTAAACATTCTGTCTCCAACGTACATAGCAGTACCACATCTGTATCATATCTTGGAGTAGCCGTATCATATATGAAAATTTCATTCCAAACAAGATACACAATTTTTATTTTTCCTAGTCTACATTTGTAACTTTAAGGAATTAAATAATGTGTCATTTTAAATTATTTTGTACTCACTAACATTTGCAATATTTTTTCTAATATTTGCTATTATTATTTCAAAACCACAGGAAAATATTGTCGTCTTTGTTCATATTTAGTTCGCCTTATCCTACGTATTTATGTTTGGTTTAAAATATCTTTACTATGTACAGAAAAGATGTCAGTTTGTAGTTTAAAGTGCGACCATCCGCTTTCAAACCGCCGTCTCCACATCTTACTCGATACAACCAGTACTTCAGGGACCTTCTTCTTGGCGAAATACAGAGCTTCTTTTCCGAAATCGAAATATTTATAACTTCTGGGAAACGAAAGCAATACCGACGATTATGTCAGTATGTAATTAGTTCTGCCAAATATAAATATAGATCCCTCTGCCTTTCACGCTTACTGATTGCGGTTGAAACAGTCCATCGGCAGGGGAGCAACAAGAAAGGAACGATGTAAAGAGAATACGAATGTACGCTAATCATTTCTTTTTGATTACTGTATTTGTGCCTACTTTAATTACTACGACTGCATCCCTTAAAGACAATAAGGAAAGAAGAAATGGGAATGTGAATGTTTGAAAAGAAGAACGACATACTCCATATTAATTTACTCTCTAAAATCCGATATCCCTTGCTGCGAAACATTAGTTAATAAAGTGTAGCGGGACAGTGTTCAAAACATGACTGAAAATACGTTCACTAAATAGAGACAAGAACATCTATGATTGACATGTCATCTAAAGTCGACGTTCAATTTTAAAATGTTAGAAATAAGGAAATGAAGTAATACAGAATGCTATGCGTGTAATGTACATTGTTGTTCTACATTGTTTAGCTCTGGTATTTACAGGGTCACAGAGAAAGCATCCTAGGTTTTGGAGGGAAAAGCCGTAATTGTAATGACCTGCACTACAACAGAAACAAGAAGCACAACTTAAGGAAAAATAATGTAATGTGTGTTTGAGTTCACAAGCGACATTGAAGCAGATAGTACCTGTGACTTAAGTATGGGCAGAGGTTATATTCGGCAACCGGAATAAATTAATAACTGGCTCCTTTTACCGACCCCCGGTCTCAGATGAAACAGTTGCTGAACAGTTTAAAGTAAACTTGAGTCTCATCACAAACAGGTAAGCTACTCATACAGTTATAGTTGGCAGTGACTTCAATCTACCTTCCGTATGTTGACAAAAATACATTTTCAGACCCTATTATAGATAGAAAACAACTTCCGTAATTGTTCTAAACGCTTTTTTTAAATTATTTTGAACAATTAGTTCACTAGGCCATTAAAATTGTAAATGGTTACGAAAACACACTTGACCTCTTAGCCACAAATAATCCTGAGCATCACGACGGATACAGGGATTAGTGAACACACAGTCGTAGCGAGGCTCAATTCCGTAACAAAGAAATTCACCAAAACTAAACGCAAAATATATCTATTTGTAAAAGCACCTAAAAATTCGGTTGACGTCTTTCCAAGAGAGAGTCTCCAATTCATCCAAACTATGTAAGTGAAGAGCACATGTGGCTTAAGTTCAAAGAAATAGTATCAACAACACTCGAGAGATTCATACCAAATAAATTAACAAGAGATGGAACTGATACCCCATGGTACACAAAACACGACAGAAAGCTGCTGCAGGAGCACCGAAAAAGACACGTATAATTTAGACGAACGCAAAATCTCCAAGATTGGCGAAGTTTTACTGAGGCTCGAAATTTGGTGCGGATTTCAATGCGAGATGGATTTAACAGTTTCCACAATGAAAGTCTCTCTAGAAATGCGGCGGAAAATCCAAAGAGATTCTGATCCTATGTTAAGCAAACCAGCGGAAAGGCTCAGTAACTACCTTTACTGAGCGACAGCGATGAGGAGGACGAGGGGGAGACAAGGGACCCAACCCTTCGGACCAGATAAAATCGTGGCAAATGTCCGGCGTGGCAAATGTCCGCACACCGAAAATTTGTGCCGAACCGGGACTCCAACCTGGATTTTCCACTTATTGTGAGCGGTCGCCTTAGCATTTGGCTCTGCGGACACGACTCAAGACTAGAACCAAAGTTTCATATATCGTCAACCACCTGATGTACTCGTACATCCATTACGTATATTCCCTTACAGGGGAGATATTTTGCTTCCATGCTTGCATGTCCGAAGTAGCTGTCCATCGTAATTCGGAGCAACACAGGCACTGAAATATCGTATTTAGCTGCCAACATTGAGCAGGCGACTTTCAAGTAAAATGTCTCCCTTCTACGGAAATATACATAGTGGATGTAAGAGTACAGGTTATAGAAACATGTTTGACGACATATGTAAGTTTGGGTTTGGCCATGAGTCGTGCTGGAATCACCAAATGGTAAGGCGACCGCTCACAATAAACGGGAAATCTGAGTTCGAATCCCGGTTCGGCAGAAATTTTCATTGTTATCATTCCATTACACAACTGATGGTTGTCCATATTCTTAACTGTGAATACATTTCCTTCATCATAAAGATGGCCTATGAGACTGAGGTTAGAAACATGAGCTTACCTCTATGTGCACTGAACTTACTTGTGAAGAAGTTCGTCCACGCAAGGAGTCCTGAACGACAGTACTGTTTAATCGGTACTAAATGATTCAGGCTCTTCGCCAGGTTATTACATGTCTACTCAACCTGGACCTATCTGTGAAGAGTATGGTCGCCCACCGACCTTAAGTTCAAGATACTTATCGGAGTGTTCGGTGCAGGCGCTATTTCCTGATAACATCGACGTACATATCTGTCACTAAACATACACATCACCTACATAAAGAATTCCACGCACATTAATCCATAGCTCAAACATCGCCTGTCCGGCCGGTGTGGCCGTGCGGTTAAAGGCGCTTCAGTCTGGAACCGCGTGACCGCTACGGTCGCAGGTTCGAATCCTGCCTCGGGCATGGATGTGTGTGATGTCCTTAGGTTAGTTAGGTTTAATTAGTTCTAAGTTCTAGGCGACCGATGACCCCAGAAGTTAAGTCGCATAGTGCTCAGAGCCATTTGAACCATTTGAAACATCGCCTGACTGTCATGAAAACAGTTCAGAGTTCTATTTCTTCAAGTGTAAAATAGATTCAACAATCATTATTATGCATTGTAACCATTGGTTGAATTTCGGAATGCTGACTCTATGTTTGGAAGATTTTTTCTACGGTCTATGAATATCTAGTACGTCAAATTTTCGGTAGTTGTATGCTGTGCACAGTTGTAGCAATTAGATTACAACTATCTTTCTTGCATGTGGTAATTTAAGGCAACGCTATGGCAACAATGACACCTTCACTTTCGTATCAATTACTTTACGTTTTCCAAACTGTTGCTATTTTTATGCTGTTCCTCTTATTTATGGAAATCGGTGTAACTTTTCACTCCAGAGGGATTGGCGTGAACACATCGAAGTCGTGATACACCCGTGGCATTAATGATGACTCAGATGCTGCTGGTATGCAATTTTCCACGCACATTTACCTGAGTGTCTGTGTTTCTCTCTAACTTCGTTTCAGACAAGCAGTTTGAAATGGCATAAAAGCGCATTAAATGTTCTGAACCGAGCCTTCTACAATCTACAGACAGCGACTGCACGCGAATATTTTTCACTCTTAGAGATTGACGCGGTATAGTTTCCGTCTGTGAGGCAGTGGTAAGAGCCCCCCACAAGCCGCAGAGGGCTGACGAAAAGTTTCCAAGTCGACCACAGTGAGGAAGTATACGGACCGCCTGCAGAACTCAATAAACGATGGTGAAAGGGAGAAAAGACGAACGGACGTCTGAGGACAGCAGTTAGGAAGAAAATGTCAGCGAGCAGTGATCTAACTAAATGCTTCATGGTAACAGCATACAGCACAAAGCGCAATGACTTGTGCAGTGACGAAGTCACCTATTTTTTCGGAATTATAATAATGTATGTTTCTAGCTAACCGCAGTTCCTCTGAACATTGCTTTGCTTAATCTGTTTAAGTTTCTGGTATTTGGAGGTACATTACCGAACAGCAGAGAATATAAAGGTCGTCTCATCGCTTTAATTTTACCACAGACAAATCATTTAACTACTAGAGGGTACAACATCGTGCAAGTGAATTTAAAAAAAAAAAGATCAGTCAACCGTTATTCAATATGTGTAACTTCTAAACTATGTGCAGAGCCGAAAAGAAGGCTCTGAGAAACGAATGTTAAACTCACTGACATGTAACAGAAAATGGTTCAGTCTTCCCTTTTACAATTTTAGCAGTGCTAAATCACTCATCTGGATACGAACTCAAGTTCCCTCCTCGCGTCTGTCTGTACGTGTAGGCTATGCTGCAATTATTGTGATTCGGTTATCACTAATATATACACTAATTCGCGATGGACGTATTGTATATAATTTATAAATATTATATAAAGCTTGTCTTATTATCGTGTATTAAAATTTGAGCGATGCCACTGCAACTTAGTGAACAGCTGCCATAGCTCGAAAGAACAGCAATACCTTGACACAGTAGAAAGCGTGACCAGATTCGCATCTGGTGTGATGATCTAGAGGTTGAAGTAATGAACGTCGACTCACAAAAACTCCTCGGATTACATCTCTCGATCGTCTCCAGCACGGTTTACCTGAAATTTGTCGATGAAGCAGATTGCGAATGGCCTATTCGCCGTTCCGCCGTTGGATATCGTTTCCATCACTCGGACGACAATGTGGGCGTAGTGAATGTCGACCAAGCAGGACTCGGCGTTCGAACCATACGAATCTTGGGCTGCTGTCTGTAGTACCTGTCACGCTTGTTTCTGACGCGTTGCGGTGTTATGGGGAAGTATTCTGTCATGTGGAAAGTGGCACACATTCGAGACATATCCTGTTCTGAACCGAATGTGTCAGGTGAGAACTGAACTGCGAAAACACATCCCGTCGTACGTTACCGTTGGTGACTGTCGTCATTTATGACGGTCAACCGTGGACTTGTTCAAGATCGAGCAGGACGGGCATATTCGCTGCGGATGCCTGCAGGGACGCCTCGCCCAGATACCTCGTGCTGACACAAAGCCTACATCGCAACCGATGACGCTGCCTATTACTTTCGTTGGAACGGCGAGGAACACGACGAACGCAGAAGTTGTTGTGTACCAGTTACCGACCCCCGCGGGCTCGCTTTCCGCCTCCGAGATGCCACGGCCGGCATCTGAACCGTCGACGTGCTCGACAGCGGCAACCCCCTCTGCGCTTCTTCCGCGTGGAATTGAGAAGCACCTGAAAGGTCGATTCACGCACGGACGCGGAGATGCGGGACGTGCATCCTGTTCATCGTGATCCAAAGGATGCCGACAGGCGTACTCGGAAGCAGGAGTTGCCCAAACGCCGAAAGAAGAGGAGGCAGTCCGCAGGAAATGTTTCGCAAGATGGTGAGATGTTGCAGGAAGATGAGGATAATCCCTCTGTGGCCCGGGATGTGGATCCAGTTCCAGCGGTTCATGGTTCGCTACTGGCAACGACCGCCAAAGGACAAATATACTTTGACGATGCTCAACCGACTGACGGGCTTCCTGGCGGTGATGCTGCTAAGACACCAGATGAATGTCATTCATCACCTAACATACCACACTTCATCCTTGGTGACCGGGCGTCTGAGGAGGTGGAAAGAATGATGTCAGACTCGAGCGACCTCCTGTCGCCGGCGGCCGGCGGATCGTGGGACGGGCATCTTGTCTCGATCGATCACTGATATGCATGTTTCCCGTGACAGTCAACCAGGCGTCGAGGCGCTTACTTGTCCCAACGTCTGCAGGATACATCATCCTATCCAACGACTCAGGTGTATCCGACATGTACGGTCTACGTGAACGGCATTAATTCCACGATCAAAACCCAACTGTTAAAGTACACCATTCGGGTAGTGGACATTGATGTAGCGCTTCTTCAAACGGTCCGGCCAAATCTGCGCGTGGATGTTAATGGATACACTTCTTATGGCAACCCGTCTACCGAAGGTGGTGGTGATACGGCCATTCTACGTAATACACAATGTCAAAGAAGCAACAGATATTCAACATTTCCCATCAGCATCAGTCGCTGCGCTCACCATCGGTGCGGTCCGCATTATGTACGCCCTATCTGGAACGGCAAAACATAGGGAGCGGACAGTCTGTTATTCTACCGAGGTAGCTCTGTTGCCAGGCGCCACGAAGCTCTTAGTGGTGGGTGGGTACCTTAAAGTGTCTTACGCCCTGAGGATCAAATCACTCATCGTGTCCCATGTCCGGCCTCGTCCCGCGATGGTCAGGGACCTAGTTTTGCACGATACATGGAAAATCATCCACGGTGAACGACGCGGATATACGTACTTCATCAGCCACTCGGCCAGCACGTTGGGCAGGATTTACGTTTCCCAAGGTCTACGGCCAGGGACTGTCGGTGCCGAGCTGCGGCCCACCGCGTTCACCTGCCATTAAGCCTTCAACTGTGGCATAACCGTGCCACAGTAGACGAGCCGTAGTAGAGGACCGTGGACACTTAACGTCAACATTCTCCTGATAGAGGCTTGCCATCTAGCCATCACTGATACGATGACGTCATATCAATGATTCTGCCATACTGTGGTGGACCCACTGCGACAAACCAGCTATTTGTCGCACGCTCATGACGTACGGGCGAGACAGGGCGGTTTGGCGACGGTCTAGCTGTGTTTTACTACACGGTCCTGAGGGAACTGGAGTTGCAACCACCTTCGTTGGAGCGCCAGAAGGCCGTCTACCAGACACTGGAGCAGCCTCAGCAGAACATGGCAGCCAGCTTGGAAGGGTCGAGGACTCGAACGAGGCTACAAGATTCAGTCCCAGGCGAATGTACTTCTCTCTATCACATCATAACAGAACGGAGTCATCGTAAGAGGCGACTCATCACGAAAGTTATTGCGGCGGACGTGCAACGTCCAGAGACACAGATCGCCATCTCCTGTGTCATCACATATTACTACTGCGCTCTCCATCTGGCCGTTCAACAGCTTGACGATGACGTTGAGGACGTCCTGCCAGACCTGCCGCCCCAGGAAGGGCAGAAGGAGACAACACATCCTTGGAGGCTGTCACGCTGGAAAAAATATGCGTGGCCCTATCATGTGGTGCGATAAACAAATCACCCGGACTTGTCGGCCTTCCGCTTGAATTTTATATCACTTTTTCTACCGTGATGCGGGAAGTTTGGCAACAAATATGCTGTGGACTCCCGTATCCGTAATTTCACGTCCCCTTCCCCACGGGGGGGCCCTTCCATGGTCCTGGTCAATGGCTACCGCTACTGAGCACTCTGTACGACAACGTTGCACATTGTCAGCCTTTCGCTTAACCGTCACCCTCGAGCCTGCACCTTATGATATATGTCCTTTTCTGAGAGTATTCGCCTCCACAATGTGCGGTTTAAGTGTTGTGCCTGCGTGGACGATGTAGTTTTCTTGGCGAGGTCGGCAGAAGAGGTATGTATCGCGATCACGTGGCTTCAGCGTTATGGCGAGGTGGCCGGCAGCCTGTCAATTTGCGAAAGTCGCACAACATGGACGTTGGCACAGGAGTGACTATCAGTATGCTGGTGCCCACTGCCAACGTCCCAGCGAAGAAATGTTTGGGAGTGACCGTCCATGGGAACGTGCTGTTTACAGCAGCAGCTGCGTATCGCCGACTGCTTTATAAAATCCGCATGCAATTACGTATCCATACCTATCAATAGTTTAATTTGATCATGTGGGTACATTTCGCGAACATCTACCTCGCCTGAAACTTAATCATTACACACACGCTCTTCCACTGCCCGCTGCAGTGGCTGCCTCGTTACAGGTGTTCAAAACCCGTAACGAGACACTAATGATGCCGACACGCGCGGGAGGCTTGGAGTGATAAACGTGCACAATAGGGCGCCTGCTATCCTTCTGTCGACGATGCATCACCCATGTGCTTCGGACAAAGATATCATCACTGGTACACTCACTGAGGAGGTGGGGCCTCACTCCCTCTGCCGCCGATTTATGTTGGACACATTGCGCTGCTGCTACGTCACATTCGCACCTATTTGATCTTCATAAGTTACCTGTTCGATGTCCTATCGACCACAAGGGCGCCCAGAGCCAAGAACTTCTAGTGCTACTTTCAACAGACACTGACTGCCAACGTGACTGAACGCCGACATCCGACAGTTGGCTGCAAGCTGGTTTTGAGTAATATACACTCGCCCTTCCTTCAAACCGCGGTGAGGGCGCTGTGGTATGTGATAACGACTGAAAAATTCTCCACCCGACAACGTTTATTCACTATTCATCTTGCCGACGACCCTCTCTGCCCCAGATGAGCCATTGTAGACACCAACATGCACCGTTTCGTTTTTGATACGACTGCCGACTGTTGGCTCCTCACATGCCGCATGTTGGCATTGTTGTTGCGGTGGACACCTCAGTCCGTAGAGCCCACCGAACTGATTCATTCCGACGTCACTTGCTACCCTGTTACTCAACATAACGAAACAGTGTAGGTTAAAGGTATGGCACTGTCATACTTTTTAATGAGGACTTTGCAGAGTTGATAGATTTTTGGCACTAGTTAACGAGCAACTGCGTGGTTTTACGGTATAAGGCGTCGTATGGTTCAGTCTTTGCGAATTGCTTGAATTCGTTGTTTACGCATCCTCCAGAGCATTGGGGTGTACCGGGAGCGGGAAGTAATTGAAGGATGGACTGATGTGACACATCAACGGTAATCATAGGGTGTTTAACCCGTTCAACTCTCGATGAACAAGAAAATCGCCTGGACACCGATGTTGGGTAATGGTTAGGGACATGTAAGTCGCATAAGTGACATTCAGTTGATTGCGATCGTCTCAGAACAGCTGCATAGCGAAAAAACATGTGAGTCAAAAAACTATGGCTTTCAGTTATTTATGCATAGAATAAAACCGCTGCAAGGGATTCTGCTTTATTTCGTTTGCATAAAGAAAGGTTTGCAGCAATGCAGCAGATGACTCAGCTTCCAGCTCTCTGCTTTATTTGAAACATAATCTAGACGTAGACACGATTCTTTGCTTGGCACTGCTAAGAAATCTGCCATAAAGAGTCCACAACAAAGAATTTCAGCAATGAGTCTCAACAATGCCTCACAACGCGTACGAAGCCTCACAAGAGGAGTGCTGTAATACGAACTAAACACATAGACCATGCGTGCTTTTTCTTATTTGTTTATTTTATCTGTGGCACCTTAGCCAGCGTACTGGATAACTCACACACTCTTACACCCATGATTCGAATATAATATTTACATTGGCTGTAAACATGTTATTTACATCACGATGTGCTCCGATCACTGGCATGAGATGTCATTCCAAACGCCAATTCAATATGGAACATATAACAATCATGCCCACAGACAACTTTCCTAGTGAGCACTGCTTACATCGGCGTAGGTTATATGAAAATGATGATATTCATTTACTTAACGTTGTTCTCTGAATGTTATTCGTCGCCCCCAAACAAACGCTACGCCAGTCAAGTCGTCTGCCCGTAGATAATTAATACTACCCTAGCGAAGCCGGTTCGGTTCACTAGGTCATCTTATATTCACTATATGACGGAATTGTTCAAGTAACACGACACGGACACTAAAATAATTCTGAATCCCCCGAAAATCTGACACCCATTTTCCTCGATAGCATCCAAACACCATATCAGAAAACGATGAATAGCTTGGGGGTAACTATGTCACTTGGGCACAAAATAATCTCCTATACAGTTAGCTGACAAAACTCATGGAATAGCGTTGTGCACATATACAAACGGCGGTAGCATCGTGTACACACGGTATAAAAGGGCAGAGCAATGGCCGTCATTTGTACTCAGATGATTCATGTAAAAAGGGAATTAACGGACTCTGAACGCGGAAAGTTAGTTGGAGCTAGACGCATAGGACACTCCATTTCGGAAATCGTTAGGCAATTCAATATTACGAGATCCACAACGTCAAGAGTATGCCGAGAATACCAAATTTCAGGCATTACCTCTCACCATGGACAACGCAGTGGCTTTTGCGTAGAGTTGTCAGTACTAAACGGCAAGCAACACTTCGTGAAATAACCGCAGAAATAAATATGGGACGTACGGTGAACGCATCCGTTAGCACAGTGCTGCGAAATTTGGCGTTAATGGTCTATGGCACCAGACGACCGACGCGAGTGCCCTTGCTAACAGTACAACGTCTGCAGTGACTCTCCTGGGCTCGTAACCGTATCGGTTGGATCCTAGACGACTGGAAAAATGTGGCCTGGCCAGATGAGTCCCGATTTCACTTGGTACGAGCTGATGGTATGGTTCGAGTGTGGCGCAGACCTCACGAAGCCATGGACACGAGGTTGTCAGCAAGGCACTGTGCAAGCTAGCGGTGGCTTCATATTGGTACGGGTTGTGTTTACATGGAATGGACTGTGTCCTCTGGTCCAACTGAACCGACTGTAATGGTTATTTTTAGCTACTTGGAAACCGTTTAAAACCATTCGTGGACTTCATGTTCCCAAACAATCATGGAATTTTTATGGGTGACAATGCGCCGTGTCAAATGCTCAAAATTTCCATAGCTAGATGTAGAAATCCGCTGTCTGTTGTATTTTTCATCTGAGGGCATATCAGAGCTGGGCCGGACTACTTTTCCCTCTTAAAACTAGCGTCTTAAGCTGTAAGAGAGGATCAATATGCGACTTAGTATATGCTAATTTCGATGTCTGCGTGAGCTAATATAAATATAACTTAACCTCTGAGACAGTCTGAGTAGTTTAATCGTAAATCGAATTGATTATTTGCCGTTCCCTGACATGGTTTATCAGTCAGTTCTCTACACACAACAGCGTCGTTGTCCGGCGCTCCATTCTTTCGGGACAAAGTTTAATTACAAGTGCTGTTTAATTTGTATTGATGCATTTAATGTCCTCGCAACGGTTCTTTTCCTTCCTTTCTGCTTACATGTGTAAAGTTTGCCACACGGAGATTGTCTTTCTACAGAATACAGCGATTTTTCTTCAGCTTCTGACAAGAACATTCAACTATCAGTAGAATCACCTACAAAGTGCAGCACAAACCATTGTGAAAGGATATGAATTGCTGATATGCTGTTTACACAAAAATAAAATTTTGAAATGGGTGGAATATAGAGCAATCGCTCATGAAAAGCACAGGGGGGAAAGGGGGGGAAAGCAGGGTACCACGTAATATTTATTACAAAAATCATTGATAACACAAATAAGACAGGCAGGCCGGAGTGGCCGAGTGGTTCTAGGCGCTACAGTCTGGAACCGCGCGACCGCTACGGTCGCAGGTTCGAATCCTGCCTCGGGCATGGATGTGTGTGATGTCCTTAGGTTAGTTAGGTTTGAGTAGTTCTAAATTCTAGGGGACTGATGACCTCAGATGTTAATTCCCATAGTGCTCAGAGCCATTTGAACCATTTTGAACAAATAAGACACTGATTAGCTATAAACAAGGGATAATTTAACGATCGCCAGCCCACTAGGGCAACGAATCTCCAGAGTCTTGAGAAAGGTAATGGCAAAGAAATTTACGCATATAATCACCGGCTTACTAGCAGAAGGTTGTCACGCTTTTCCACAACACAACAGTTCACGAGAAAATAAGTGAATCAGAAAGCACTGGGTTTGCAGTTAATTATTCTGAAATACTAAATTTAGAAAGTAAAATTAAATGGATTTACTGGTTAAATGGATGACTGGCTTAACTTAAACTCTATTAAGTAAAAAAAAAAATTACTTTCAGTAACCTCAGTGTGGCGTAATGAAAAATTAAGAAAAAGGCAAGCAATTTACTTTTGATTATGGAAAGATTGAACTGAATTTACTTTAAGCAAATGAGCAAGTGGTTTTGATTTCAAAATAACACAATAAAATACATACCAAGTCAGCAAAAGCCACCCGCCAAGCAAAATACGGAATGAATGAAATTGCGCACTCTTAATTTGTGCTGTATCTTTAGATATTAGTTTTTCCAGTGAAATTTTACTTTACTTTAAGTAGCTTCTGTTATGTAGTACAAGACTGAACAGTTACTGAGGCAGAAAATTTAGACTGAAAATGGTCATTAGCAAACACACAAAACTTTCAGTAAATAATTAGTTAGTTTCCATATTCTTACGATACTCGGTGATTGCATGGAAAGGAAAAGGGACCCTGCACGGTAATAATGTATGAGGACAATGACAACATAGGTGCCCTACAAGTTTTAAGTGTTGCAGGTTGTCATTCGGGTTAGCGACACTTTGTGAAAGAAATGTTGCTGGGTAATGCCTACGTAAGTTTATAATTTTTCACTTAACAGTCTTACGATGTTGTAACTGTGCGGACGTCGAAGAATGTAGCCGACGACTATGCTAAGCTGCCGTTGTCGCTGCTGCTGCTGTTAGATGAGAACCCCGAGTCGCCTCCAGAGCCACGGATAATTATGGGATAGGCAATAGTTGGAATTGCAGCTTCCTCCGCCTGTCCACTACTGCCGTGCGCTCAATACTCGTGGGTCAACAAATCAGACGCGTCTACACTGGCACGAGCATAGCTGCACACCACGTCTGCGGGAGCGTCCAACAAACACTTCTGCACTCTTTCATAACTCAAGCTGCTCTGCCTCCTCTCTGCTCACAAACGCGACAGAGACTCTCCACACGCAATGATAAACAACGACACAGCTACTGCCATTTCGTCGTTGGTATCGATACATTTAAATAAAGTTCCCTTGGTTATTACGCAGAAATTTACAATATTTTCATTATAATTACAATCAATTATATACAGTCAGAAATAAATACACTACTACATCGGTTACTTATAAAATATAGTTTCTGCAATACAGCTTACAGCTTCAGAATCAGAAGTACAGGCCGGCCGGTGTGGCCGAGCGGTTCTAGGCGCTACAGTCTGGAACCACCCGACCGCTACGGTCGCAGGTTCGAATCCTGCCTCGGGCATGGATGTGTGTGATGTCCTTACGTTAGTTAGGTTTAAGTAGTTCTAAGTTCTAGGGGACTGATGACCTCAGTAGTTAAGTCCCATAGTGCTCAGAGCCATTTGAACCATTTTCGGAAGTACAGTATAAGTTAACAACGGATATTAAACGGAAAATTTTTTGGATGGTGCAGAAGGTACTTTATCTGCATTATCGGTGTTACGCGTCTATACGGGAGTCTGTCCGGTGGTCAAATGACGATATACGACGAATCGCCAGCGTAAACGATTTCTTGAACGTGAATTTTAAAACTTCAGCTTTCGTTTTGATATCTTGAACTGCCACACCAGACTGGTGAACAAGGGACTGAATGGGAGCCTTAGACCTGCTTAGCGATTTTGCATACAACCAGAATTTTGTCGGGTTCTCTACCAGATCTTTCGTTAAGGTATGACGGTGATAGTTGCTGTTTGCTTCGCCCATAAATCTTTTCACAGAGGCACGAATCTCTATTAACCTTTGCTTGTCGTTATTTGTGCGTTCTCTTAGGAACCGTGAGTGCAACAGCCGCTGCTTACTAAGCATCTTCCGAATTTTGTTATTAAACCATGATGGATCTTTTCCTGTCTTTATCCACTTACTAGGCACATAAATCTCCAGACCACGCTTTACAATCTGCTTAAACTTCGCTCATAATTCCTCCATGTCTGTCTTACTACAAATAAGTGACGTCAATTCACTTTCTAAGTGAGATGCTAACAACCGCTTATCTGCTTTATCTAGCGGAAACACTCTCTTAGCCTTCTTGACTGATTTATTAACTTTCGTAACCACTGTTGCTATAATGACATTATGATCGCTAATGCCTGTTTCGATACTGACACTGTCGATAAGGTCCACCTATTTGTAGCTACTAGGCCTAAGATATATCCAGTGCGTGTGTTCTGCCGAGCAGCTAGCTGCTCAAGACAGTTTTCAGAAAACGTGTTCAAGTGTATTTTGCATGACAGTCTGTATGCATCCACCGCAATGAATGCATGGACATCCAAGTAAGTTAATGTTGCCTCCAACTAGTATTGCATGATCTGGGCATTTATGCGCTACTGACCGTAAACTATCTTTCAATGACTCTGGAACTGTCACTGCAGAATCGGGTAGCCGGTAAAAACATCCAGAATTAACTTGACTTCACCTACAACTGTTATACGCAACCAGATAACTTCACTGTCACACTTAACTTCGACCTCAATAGAGTCAATATTTTTGTCGACGGCAATGAACACTCCCACTCCTATAAGCTCTAATCTGTCTCTCCGATATACATTCCTGGACTCGTTAAATAACTCAGAGCTTTCCACTTCAAGTTTCAGTCAGCTCTCGGCCCCAAGAATAATTTGAGAGCGAGAACGTTCCTGGAGGGCAGTAAATTTGGGGAAAAAAATGAGCGAATGGCATCGATGGCCAGGAGGCCCCATCCGGGGAAGTTTGGCCGCCAAGTGCAAGTCTTATTTCAGTCGACGCCACATTGAGCGACTTGGGCGCCGGTAATGAGGACGAAATGATGATGAGGACAACACAGCACCCAGTCCCGGAACGGAGAAAATCTCCAACCCGCCCGGGAATCGAACCCGGACCCGCTTGTACGTGAGGCGAAAATGTTCAACTGTGTGTGAAATCTTATGGGAATTAACTGCTAAGGTCATCAGTCCATAAGCTTACACACTACTTAACCTAAATTATCCTAAGGACAAACACACACACCCATGCCCGAGGGAGGACTCGAATCTCCGCCGGGACCAGCCGTACACTCCCATGACTGCAGCGCCTTAGACCGCTCGGCTAATCCCACGCGGCAAGTACGTGAGGCGGGCACGTTACCACCAGCGAAGCAGGTGGACTAAATTTCGGAACTTTATGACGAATACCTCCACAATTTACTGATAAAATTTAGACAGTTGAAGTGCCTTTCTGTGAACGCGGTCTGACTTCCCTTGCTGCGTATCGACTGGCGACTGGTCATTAAAGCATCTCAAACTACCGTCTAGCCTAAGAAACTCTCATGCGCACTCAAGAAGTACTCTGATACCCGAGTATCTACTTCCTTTGTGTACTGTACCCCTACAAATCCCCATACGATACCGCAGGTCTAGAAAACTGCAACCAAGACCGACACAAGAGTCGACGAAGTCTTTGGTTGAGACCCTACATTCGGCTCCAAACCAAAGAACCCCGATCAACTCTGGGAACAATGCTGCAGACTGGGAGCTCTGCTTGCACCCCCGCGTGCGATACCAACAGTCTTCACCACCTCCACCAGCCGCCTGTGTGAAATTAGCCTCAGAACCCATGCGACAGGCGTCGTTTGTGCCGTCGTGAGCCACGACTTGCAGACGACTGCACCCTCCAAGCTCGATAGCCTTAGACGAGGTCGCCTCAACATCTCGGATGAGGCATACAGCAGACATACCGAGCGTACATTGGCTTTCTTTCCAGCCCTGAACGCTATCTGCCTAAGAGAATCCATAACGTGCCTAACGTTGGACCTCCCAATACTAGGGAACTTCTATCCCCGTGTGCTTAGTCGGACCCTTCTGAAGGAGCGACCACTTGTCCACTCACAGGGGAACGGGCGAGGCCAGGGGCCCTATTCTGTATCGTTCATACAGATCGTTGTAGTGGGTTAGTCTCGGTAGTGACGTCATTTTCGGTTCTTTATCGAAATATCCTATTCAGTAAGTTTCTGAGACTCGTTACCGAATGGTACTCCCACCGATATTACGACAATTGTACCGAGAGGTTTTGGATTTCGGTCTGGCCCTGCCGAACGGTGAGCTGTGGTTTATGTGCACCTATACTTTGTTATTTTAAAGATATTTAGCGGTTTTAGCTTTGGATTTAGTGATTGTGTTACTAAAGAATCACCGGAGCACGCCTCCAGTTGGAAAGTGAGTGCGTAATAGACTATTTTCCTTTGTTAGAAATATGGTTAGGTTAGGTTGTTACTGTGAATGATTACAATAGTCTCTCAAAATTCGAGTTATTTTTATGCAAATAAGAGTTCAAATATCATTAAATATCAAGACATCGGCTCTACTTATGTACACTCCTGGAAATGGAAAAAAGAACACATTGACACCGGTGTGTCAAGCCCACCATACTTGCTCCGGACACTGCGAGAGGGCTGTACAAGCAATGATCACACACACGGCACAGCGGACACACCAGGAACCGCGGTGTTGGCCGTCGAATGGCGCTAGCTGCGCAGCATTTGTGCACCGCCGCCGTCAGTGTCAGCCAGTTTGCCGTGGGATACGGAGCTCCATCGCAGTCTTTAACACTGGTAGCATGCCGCGACAGCGTGGACGTGAACCGTATGTGCAGTTGACGGACTTTGAGCGAGGGCGTATAGTGGGCATGCGGGAGGCCGGGTGGACGTACCGCCGAATTGCTCAACACGTGGGGCGTGAGGTCTCCACAGTACATCGATGTTGTCGCCAGTGGTCGGCGGAAGGTGCACGTGCCCGTCGACCTGGGACCGGACCGCAGCGACGCACGGATGCACGCCAAGACCGTAGGATCCTACGCAGTGCCGTAGGGGACCGCACCGCCACTTCCCAGGAAATTAGGGACACTGTTGCTCCTGGGGTATCGGCGAGGACCATTCGCAACCGTTTCCATGAAGCTGGACTACGGTCCCGCACACCGTTAGGCCGTCTTCCGCTCACGCCCCAACATCGTGCAGCCCGCCTCCAGTGGTGTCGCGACAGGCGTGAATGGAGGGACGAATGGAGACGTGTCGTCTTCAGCGATGAGAGTCGCTTCTGCCTTGGTGCCAATGATGGTCGTATGCGTGTTTGGCGCCGTGCAGGTGAGCGCCACAATCAGGACTGCATACGACCGAGGCACACAGGGCCAACACCCGGCATCATGGTGTGGGGAGCGATCTCCTACACTGGCCGTACACCACTGGTGATCGTCGAGTGGACACTGAATAGTGCACGGTACATCCAAACCGTCACCGAACCCATCGTTCTACCATTCCTAGACCGGCAAGGGAACTTGCTGTTCCAACAGGACAATGCACGTCCGCATGTATCCCGTGCCACCCAACGTGCTCTAGAAGGTGTAAGTCAACTACCCTGGCCAGCAAGATCTCCGGATCTGTCCCCCATTGAGCATGTTTGGGACTGGATGAAGCGTCGTCTCACGCGGTCTGCACGTCCAGCACGAACGCTGGTCCAACTGAGGCGCCAGGTGGAAATGGCATGGCAAGCCGTTCCACAAGACTACATCCAGCATCTCTACGATTGTCTCCATGGGAGAATAGCAGCCTGCATTGCTGCGAAAGGTGGATATACACTGTACTAGTGCCGACATTGTGCATGCTCTGTTGCCTGTGTCTATGTGCCTGTGGTTCTGTCAGTGTGATCATGTGATGTATCTGACCCCAGGAATGTGTCAATAAAGTTTCCCCTTCCCGGGACAATGAATTCACGGTGTTCTTATTTCAATTTCCAGGAGTGTATATTACATGAGTGCGAACTGACGTTACTAGTGCCTTTGTGTACTTTTTCCCACAAATAGGTTGGTTAGTAACTATCGAAACGTGTTTACAACTTTCAGGTAACAATGGAAAGCAATTATGTGAAGCCTGATATTGGAAACCTTCCAAACTATCACGCTTTTATGGCTTAACGGAGCACCGTTTCGCAACAAAGTCAGCCTACGTTCCTCTACAAAATACAAATGATCACTGCGTGTCTATTGTTTGGCGTGGCCAAGTCAACGAACAATATAGAGCAAAATGAGATCAAGGAAAAAAAGTGGTTAGCACGCGGGAATGCGATACCAAAAGTCACGGGTTCGCGCATGGGTGCATGCAAAATTTTTTTTTTCCCTCTTCGTATATGCTACACGTTCTGAGACATTGTTATTTGTGTAAGTTAAGATTTTTCTGCAATATTCGTTATTACCTACATGTAAGAGCGGACTTCCTCAGTAATGATTTTGTGATTTTTGTGTGTTTAAAATACGAAATATGAAATTGCTGGAGATGAAATTGCTGTGAGTGAAACAACCGACAGTGACCTTTATATTTTTTCTTGTCAGAAATAATTCACCATTTTTTCCGAATATGTAGCGATTTCCGAATATGGGTTTAGACAGGAATCTAAGAGCACAACTTAAATTATTGGGAATGTAACTAGCAGCAGTCATCTTCATAATCTTGCTTGTCCCAAGTATTTATCTGCGATCGAATCCTCAATCACAGCAGAAAGAGATGAAAGATCTCTGCCGTAATATTTTTAGACTGTAGCACGATATACGAAACATTTTCGTTCGTGAGATGCATGTTATAAACTACGACGAACTGCAGGAGCTCTCGAAAATGCTTTTTTTTCAGTTTTGGTTTTAAGACCCAAATCGTTGACGCATCATATAGGGACGTGGGTTACTTAACCATTTGGATCTCTAGGAGCATGTTATAACCACATTCTGTTTATCTTCTTGTTATTTGAAACTATCATAATCAATGTTTCGGGTGTTTTTATAGATGTATTAGTACAATGTGATACTACACGCTATTCCTCACTCATTTTCGGAAACGTAAAATCCAAAACGCGATGTCAGTGTGAATGAGAATAAGATTACATAATGCGGCATTTACGACAATCTGCAGAATACAGTTAAATTCGCTATCGTTATTATGTATACATGGAAACATGTGGTCAGACAAACTGTAAAAACTTTTATAAATTTCAGCTGAGAATAATGGAAAGGGATATACTGCGCCTGATACTGTTAAGGAGGAACCAAGGACGATGAAAGCAGGCACGTCAGCTCGATGGAACGCGGCGTCATGCATTATGGCATCGCAAACGCAATTTTCGGTAAAATGGTGCAAATGGCTCTGAGCACTATGGGACTTAACTTCTGAAGTCATCAGTCCCCTAGACTTAGAACTACTTAAACCTAACTAACCTAAGGACATCACACACATCCATGCCTGAGGCAGGATTCGAACCTGTGACCGTAGCAGTCACGCGGTTCCAAACTGAAGCGCTTAGAACCGCTCGGCCACACCAGCCGGCAACCAATTTTCGGTACTTGGAAGAATAGCGCGGGTGTGTTGTCTGCTAGCCGCTTTGTGTTTGTGGCGCTGTGAGTGCTGCAGTGCGCATGCGCGGATCTGTGGCTGCTTGCTTTTGATTGGCTTGCGCGATACGAACCGACAACAGCGCTTCCGTTCTCTAGACCCGAACGGTATCGCTACCGAAATGCACACTAAATAACACAGAGACTCTAATTCGAGTACTGTACCGTTCGGTGCTATTGAGTACCGAAACGATCGGCACAATGGCGGAAAAATACAGAATAGGCACCCAGGCGGCAGGTCTCCACACCGGCCCTCCGCCACGAACGACGGGAACGCGTTACCGCCCGCCACTTACCCCGCTGTAATGGCGGATCCACCGAGTCGGGTACACAGGGACGTGCTTGGGAAGCAGAGCCTGTGGGCAACACAAGCGACACCTGAGGTGTCCCATGCGATGCGCCAGATTCTCCGCCACGGCCACACCCCAAGGCAGCAGCCTGCAAATGACTGACCGTAGCCAAAAGCGCATTCAACTGTTCGCGAACTGCGGCCAACTCCTCCTGCGTCCGCACACAGCATGCACACATCCTAACCATCCTAGCAAGACTAAAACAAAGTAAACTATAAAAGCAGACAGAATCCTAGATACTCAACTTGCCACCTTCCTTATGTGTCACCAACCGACGCCGATGCGTTAATGAGCTGTTTAGCTGGTTGTTCAGTGAGCAACTATTGCGATACAGGCTGTGTGAATTTACACAGACAAAAACGCGAGATTAAACCTGTTAAATAGAAAAACACCCACTAAATTTAATAAATATACTTCGAGGAAAACACAGAAAAATATCAACACTTTCTCGCCGCTCTGTAGATGTGCATCACCTGAGAGCTGCTGCTTGACTAACTTACTAAACTAACGGTCGGTTCTCTTCAACTACTATGCTACAGTCTGACTGAATTTACACTTACAAAAACGCGAGTTAAAACCTTCTGAACAGAAAAACACGCACGAAATTTAATAAACACATTTCGAGGAAAACACAGGAAAAGATACACTTAACTCGCCGCTCTGCAGATGTGAACCAGTTGAGAGCTGCTGCCTTTTTGTAAGCAAGTTTAAAAGTGCATAACACCTGCACTAAATAACATCAATAAACGTACTGTTGCTGCCTGTGCTGAAATTTCCGATGAAATGCTAGAATGTGTGCATCATTCTTTACAACGCAGGTAGGAAGCTTTTATTAAAGTTGGTGACTGGCATTTTGAATGCCACCTTTGAAGGTTCATCTCCAGCATATGCTATTCTTTTTCTTGCCGGCCGGAGTAGCCCAGCAGTTCTAGGCGCTACAGTCTGGAACCGCGCGACCGCTACGGTCGCAGGTTCGAATCCTGCCTCGGGCATGAATGTGTGTGATGTTCTTAGGTTAGGTCGGTTTAAGTAATTCTAAATTCTAGGGGACTGATGACCTCAGAAGTTAAGTCCCATAGTGCTCAGAGCCATTTGAACCATTTTTTAATTCTTTTTCTTTTCCTTATGTTAATGGTTACATATGCAGCAGACTGGCATTTATAAGTTTTAAACAGTGATTTTTAGTGGACTGACTACTTGTAATAGAGTCATGATACCATTGTCATTCTAATTTATTTGTTTTTTTTATGAATTTTGTTATCTGCAAGATTAGGACCTTAGGTTCCTCTCTTACATCTAATAATAATAATACCGCCTATTTACGTTAATGAATATATTTCATTACGTTCTTCTTGAATGTGCGTAATGACACCTAAAAGAAACATGTGGCTACACTACAGAAGGAATCCACATCTACACTCCCCAAGTCACCTTACGGTTTGTGGCGGCTAGTATTTTGTGTAACACTGTCACTTCCCCTTTTTTCTGTTCCAGAAGAACGATTGCTGGTAAGCCTCCATGCTGGACTGAATCTCTCTAATTTTATTCTTATGATCTTTTCGAGAGATATATCTCGGAGCAGGCAATATATTGGTTGAATTTTCTAGAAACGTAAGCTCTTGGAAATTTAAATATAGACGCCTCTCTTGCATTGTCTGTCACTCGAGTTAGGTGAGCATCTTCGTGGCACTGTAACGAAACGTGCTGCTCTTTTCCCGAGGAGTTATTCAATGAATCTCGGTCTGAAATCTGTCTTACTTGCGTTTCATTTTATGTGACAGTTCCACACCATATCGCTCCGTTCGCATACTCCTAGATATTTTACCGAACTACCTGCTTCTAGAGATCGTTCATCAGTTTTGTAATCATATAATAAAGGTATTTCTTTCTATACATTCGCAATTCGTTGCTGTTGTTTATGTTGGCCGTCAATTGCCACTCCCTGTACTGAATGTCGATCCTCTGCAGGTCTTCCTGTATTTCGCTACACTTTTCTAGCCTCTTGACTTCACTCTATACAGCACCATCGTCCACGGAAAGCCTCGTGGAACTTCCAACGCTATCCACTTAGTTATTTATATATTGTGGAAATTAATGGCCCCGTGAGATTCCCCTGTGGCACGTCCGATGTTATTCTCACGCATGAAGACTTCTCTCCGTTCAGAAAGACGCTGTGAGTGTCCTCTCTGCTAGAAACTCTTCAGCTCAGTCACACTGTTGGTCTCATATTCCATACCCTCGTATTTTGTCGTGGAGAAGAAGTTGGCTGGTCAGTGGAAAAGCGAAAATTATAGAATAATTTTATCAGTTAAGATGAAAGGAATAATATATAAATAGAAAGGAATGAATGTGGTCACAATATGTGAAAGGTAGCTGTTGGTGGACAGAAAGTGGGAAGCTATGCATTTTACAATAGATAAAGTTTTAATCTCCTCCTCAGTACAGAGTGGTTTAGGATAAGACGCGAGATACAGGGTAAGACGTATGGCTGAAAAGGAGGACGAGAGTTATACGAGCGTAACCGGCCGCGGTGGCCGTGCGGTTATAGGCGCTGCAGTCTGGAACCGCGGGACTGCTACGGTCGAAGGTTCGAAGCCTGCCTCGGGCATGGATGTTTGTGATGTCCTTAGGTTAGTTAGGTTTAACTAGTTCTAAGTTCTATGGGACTAATGACCTCAGCAGTTGAGTCCCATAGTGCTCAGAGCCATTTGAACTGCTACGGTCGCAGGTTCGAATCCTGCCTGGGGCATGGATGTGTGTAATGTCCTTAGGTTAGTTAGGTTTAAGTAGTTCTAAGTTCTAGGGGACTGATGACCTAAGATGTTAAGTCCCATAGTGCTCAGAGCCATTTGAACCATTTTTAGTTATACGAGCGTACACCCAAGATGTTGGACGTAACAGATCTGGTATTGCAGTTACAGAATGCTATTGTTTGTGTGTTATATGTATGGAGAGGTATTGAGGACACTGGTGACTAGGAAAGCGGTGAAGTAAACCAACCGCGTGAGAATCACCTCGCCGATCCGATCACATTCAGTCTGAGTACAGGAAAGATTGATGTGATCAAAGGATTGAATCTCGCACCCATATCTTACGCAGCTCGAGTTGTCTGGTGTTTTCAATATGTGTTCCGTGTTGAACTACATCGAAATAGTAGAGATTTGGAAGGACTAACGACTGAACTAATTTTAAATAACTTTCGGACGGCATGTAGGCAGAGGAGATTTCCTGAATGCTGAAACGGTTTCTTCTTCCCAAGATAAATGCTCACCAACGTTATGCAAACGTCTTTTACTGCTAATTCAGTTATTATAAATTTTTCCGTCTTAAGTTCACTGCAAGTAATTAAAGAGTATTTTTCAACTTATGTACTTAGCTTTTATTTCCAAATCATCCTCTGTGGTCATGAATATATTTATGTTATTTTTGCGTCTTGTTTACGTATTCTGCAAACCACCGCTTTTTCCTTTTCCGCCAGCGAAGGTAAAGGTTGAAAAAAAGTTGGTTGAACATCAATTTTGGCAATTTTTCGCCTTTCTTGAAACCAGTTCTTCTTACTCTGCATTAGCGATTTTCTTCTTTTTTTTTTTCTTCACCTCACTTTTGTAAAAACTTCGTAAGAGGGATACTATTGCAGTTTCACGTGTTCAGCACATAGCACAGTGTTCAAACACAAACATTCCACCGAATTCTGACCGCGCTGGCATCTGTTTTTTAGGTAGATATCGAACAACATTACTGCACTGTTCGAAAAATTCAAGTGTTTTATTTCAAAAAGTAATATGCTATAGTATCATTTTTAAAGTCAGTTGACACTGTTTCATTTTGTTAAATGTGAATTTCTAAAATAAATTCCCATTCTAGTGATTTTTAAAATCTGTGTGGTAGTTTCAGTGAGGGCCTTTGATTAAGTTCCATTTCCATGTAAACCGCACATCAACACCACCTTCCATTTGACAGCCTTGAAGAGATGCACCCTTTATTCCTGCATATATATACAGTCAACATTGACAGGCAGTATAAATATTACTCTTTGAAACGGGATGTTGGCTTCCCCGCAGTTTAAATACACTGAAGCGCCAAACAAACTGGTATAGACATGCGTATTGAAATACAGAGATATGTAAACAGTCAGAATACGGCACTGCGGTCGGCAACACCTATATAAGATTACAAGTACCTGGCGCAGTTGTTAGGTTGGCTACTCCTACAAGATATCAAGATTTAAGTTAGTTTGAACGTGGTGTTATAGTCGGCGCACGAGCGATGGGACACAACACCTCCGAGGTAACAATGAAGTGAGGATTTTCCTTACGGCCATTTCATGAGTATGCCGTGAAAATTAATAATACGGTAAAACATCACATCTACGACATCACTGCGGTCGGAAAAAGGTCCTGCAGGAACGGGACCAACGACGACTGAAGAGAATCGATCAACGTGACATAAGTGCAAGCCTTCTGCAGATTGCTGCAGATTTCAGTTCTGGGCCATCAATAAGTGTCAGCGTGTTAACCATTCAACGAAACATCACCGATATTGGCTTTCGGAGCCGAAGGCCCACTCGTGTATCCTTGATGGCTGCACGACACAAAGCTTTACGCCTCGCCTGGGCCCGACAACGCCGACATTGGACTGTTATTGACTGGAAACATGTTGCCTGGTCGGACGAGTCTCGTTTCAAATTGTATCAAGTGGATGGACGCGTACGGGTGTGGAGACAGCCTCATGAATCCGTGGACCCCGCATGTCAGAAGCGGACTTTTCAAGCTAGTGAAGTCTCTGCACTGGTGTGGGGTGTGTGCAGTTGGAGTGATATGGGTCCCCTGATACGTCTAGCCGGCCGAAGTGGCCGTGCGGTTAAAGGCGCTGTAGTCTGGAACCGCAAGACCGCTACGGTCGCAGGTTAGAATCCTGCCTCGGGCATGGATGTTTGTGATGTCCTTAGGTTAGTTAGGTTTAACTAGTTCTAAGTTCTAGGGGACTAATGACCTCAGCAATTGAGTCCCATAGTGCTCAGAGCCATTTGAACCATTTGATACGTCTAGACACGGATCTGACGGTGACACGTACGTAAGCATCCTGTCTGATCACCTGCATGTCCATTGTGCAGTTTGACGGAATTGGGAAATTCCAGCAGGACAATTCGACACCCAACACGTCCAGGATTGCTACAGTGTGGCTCCAGGAACGTTCTTCTGAGTTTAAACACTTCCCTTGGCCACCAAGCTCTCCACACATGAACATTATTGTGCAAATCTGCGATGCTTTGTAACGTGCTGTTCAGAAGTGATCTCCACACCCTCGTATTCTTACGGACTGCAGGATTCATGGTGTCAATTTCCTTCAGGACTTCTTCAGACATTAGTCGAGTCCATGTCACGTCGTGTTGCGGCACTTCTGCGTTCTCGCGGCTGCCCTACGCGATATTAGGCAGGTGTATCAGTTTCTTTGGCTCTTCAGTGTGTGTGTGTCTGTCCGGCACTTCGATATGTAATCGTGCCTTTCACACGAAATCCTGTTACCTACCAAGCTACCAAGCGAGGCGGCGCAGTGGTAAGCACACTGGACTCGCATTCGGGAGGACGACGGTTCAAACCCGCGTCCAGCCATCCTGATTCAGGTTTTAGTGATTTCCCTAAATGGCTTTCGACAAATGCGGGATGGTTCCTTCGAAATGGCACGGCTGATTTTCTAAACCATCCTTTTGCTAATCCTATGGGACTGATGACCTCGCTGTTTGGTCCCCTCCTTCCAAATCAACCAACCCAACAACCAACCTACAAAGCTTTCCACGAACCAGTCTTCACCTATCCTCGCAGCTTAAATTCTTTCCAAACTTGCATACCTTGCCGGACTAAGGCACCTGAAAGTAAAAGATGGAGAATGTCAGAAGTAAGGCTGTTATGGTGGGTGGTAACTCGTGCCTAGGTACCTCAGTCTGTAAGATCATTGTCTGATAAAGTCAAGTGCTGGTTGCGACTCACGCTTAAGCACACAGTTTTATTATTCCAGGAAGTTTTCGAACAAAAAAATGATTTAAATGGCTCTGAGCACTACGGGCCTTAAGATCTGAGGTCATCAGTCCCCTGGAATTTACAACTACTTAAACCTAACTAACCTAAGGACATCACACAGGATTAGGACATCACGCAGGAATCGGATCTGCTACCGTAGCAGTCGCGCGGTTCCAGACTGAAGGTCTAGAACCGCTCGGCCATAGCGGCCGGCTTTTAGAACAACATTGACACGATTCCTCTGATACATTTACTCCTTGAAAAGCGCACCCATGCCTTCATTGTGGAACTTTCAGCGTTAATTTTGTTCCGGTACACTAAAAAGCGGGAGAGTATTGAGCATGGCATTGTTTACCCTGCTTATGAAATTATTCCGAGTCTGCACACTATTCGCAAAATTTATTGCTTCCCCAAAACAAGGTGGTGCAGTAGGTAAAACAGTCGCATTCAGTGGGACTGCAGTTCAGATCTCCGTCCCACCATCCAGATACAGCTTCTTCGTGTTTGCCCTAAATCTAGTAAGTCGAATGCCAGGATGATCCCTTTGAAAAGGACACGAAAGACACTTTTTCTTTAATCTTCCACAATGCCAGTTTGTGCTGTCCCCATTGATCTTGCCGTCGACTGTACGTTATACATTAATCTTCGTTTCTTTCCCGCCAAAACGATTCGTTTGACGAAACATTAACTTTATGTAGGGGAATGACATTCTTTTACTGCTTTGATCAATAATACGGAAGTCTAGCACTTGAGCGCGGATAATTTCTCTTCCCTAGGTGGTTGCGACCGCACGATAAGGCACAGACCTGAATTAAACATTGGCTCTTCGGCAGGGCTGCTATCCGCAGGCGCCTTCCCCGCCTTCGAGCAGCGCAGTTCGGGGAGTAACAGAAGTTAGCAATGGGGCCATTAATCTCAATTTACGAAACGGCGCTGGGGACAAGTCAGATAGCTTCTGAAATTATTCGTTAATACTGCTGTGATTTACAGCCGTTTGTGGTCGTGCGGGCAGCCTCACAAAATTCGAACATACTCCCACAAGATCTTGTCAACAACGAACCCTTTCTCATTCGTGAGCGGATATTCGAAGAAAGAAAAAGTAATGCTTACCGACTCAATTTCCGGATCTCATCTGCAAGAACAATTTGAGACAAAATTTATACCTACGAGTGTTCGGCTGTCCTGCTTCCTATATCTATCCCAAGTATAGAGCGTGGACCTCTCGATAGTACAAATCACGTATACCTTAGAAGACATGCTTTCTTTCTACTTCAATTCTGAGACATATTCAATGCATCCACATTTACATCTACGTGTATGCTCGACAAGTAACTCCACGGAGTACGAGTATGACATCCGACAGTGTCAGTACGGCCAAAGCTCGAGGACTGAGACTAGCACGTATGGCAACGTTACTAGTTAGGCATTCTGTCGTTTACTCTCTTTCGCCAACAGAGCCCCTTTCCTGACCCCAATGCGTCTGACTGACAACACCTAATCCTGCAGTATATGTTCTAATATCAATATCACAAACGGTCATTAGAGTTATACCTTTTTAATGAGTCTAAGAGATTTTTTTCGCCCATAGCATCTTACTTTTATGACGGAACTACACTACTGGCCATTAAAATCGATACACCACGAAGATGACGTGCTACAGACGCGAAATTTAACCGACAGGAAGAAGATGCTGTGATATGCAAATGATTAGCTTTTCAGAGCATTCACGTAACGTTGGCGCCGGTGGCGACACCTACAACGTGCTGACATGAGGAAAGTTTCCAACCGATTTCTCATACACAAAAAGCAATTGACCGGCGTCGCCTGGTGAAACGTTGTTGTGATGCCTCGTGTATGGAGGATAAATGCGTACCATCACGTTTCCAACTTTGATAAAAGTCGGATTGTAGCCTATCGCGATTGCGGTTTATCGTATCGCGACATTGCTGCTCGCGTTGGTCGAAATCCAATGACTGTTAGCAGAATATGGAATCGGTGTGTTCAGGAGGGTAATACGGAACGCCGTGCTGGATCCAACGCCCTCGTATCACTCACAGTCGAGATGACAGGCATCTGTCCACATGGCTGTAACGGATCGTGCAGCCACGTCTCGATCCCTGAGTCAACAGATGGGGACGTTTGCAAGACAACAACCATCTGCACGAACAGTTCGACGACGTTTGCAGCAGCACGGACTATCAGCTCGGAGACCATGGCTGCGGCTACCCTTGACGGTGCATCACAGACAGGAGCGCCTGCGATGGTGTACTCAACGACGAACCTGGGTGCACGAATGGCAAAACGTCATTTTTTCGGATGAATCCAGGTTCTGTTTACAGCATCATGATGGCCGCATCCGTGTTTGGCGACATCTCGGCTAACGCACATTTGAAGCGTGTATTCGCCATCGCCATACTGGTGTATCAGCCGGCGTGATGGTATGGGGTGCCACTGGTTACACGTCTCGGTCAGCTCTTGTTCACATTGACGGCAGTTTGAACAGTGGACGTTACATTTCAGATGTGTTACGACCCGTGGCTCTACCCTTCATTCGATCCCTACGAAACCCTACATTTCAGTAGGATAATGCACGACCGCATGTTGCAAGTCCTGTTTATGCCTTTTCGGATACAGAAAATGTTCGACTGCTGCCCTGGCCAGCACATTCTCCAGATCTCTCACCAATTGAAAACGTCTGGTCAATGGTGGCCGAGCAACTGGCTCGTCACAATACGCCAGTCACTACTCTTGATGAACGGGGGTATAGTGTTGAAGCTGCATGGGCAGCTGTACCTGTACACGCCATACAAGCTCTATTTGACTCAATGCCCAGGCGTATCAAGGCCGTTATACCACCAGAGGTGGTTGTTCTGGGTACTGATTTCTCAGGATCTATGCACCCAAACTGCGTGAAAATGTAATCACATGTCAGTTCTAGTATAATATATTTGTCCAATGAATACCCGTTTATCATCTGCATTTCTTCTTGGCGTAGCAACTTCAATGGCCAGTAGTGTACGAGGAAGTAAAGGGTCCTATTTTGAGACACGACAGTGCCACCTCTTCTGCACATATTTCATAAGAACATAATTTTTAAACCAAATATTTTAAAAAACAAGCTTGTAAAAACGAAGAATGTGCATACCCTGTTACACATGGTTTCTCCCTTTTATGTGGACAACATCTAGTGGAGCGTTGATAGAAATGAGTGCTGATGGGCTGCCTGCGTGGGATGTTAAAAAATACAGAAAGTATTTTGAAAAACAACATTTTCACGTTTGACTGTCAGCTTATGTTCTCCGCCAACAATTTGGGCGTCCTGTCCCCGGTTTCCCGTCATTTCTGTAAGCTGCTTCAGTTTAATGGTGCTTAATTTTTGGAGGCCAACTCCTTTAATCCCCTTGACCAGTTCGACCTGTGTTACATGATAGTTGTTCACTCTCGTGTTGAAATTCAAGACACATTCAGTCATCAGTAATACTGAAAATGAATTGAGGCTGCTCAAAGAGAACAGGGCATCAGGTCTTGACGAATTCCTACTTGGAGCGTTATAGAACTACACTCCTGGAAATGGAAAAAAGAACACATTGACACCGGTGTGTCAGACCCACCATACTTGCTCCGGACACTGCGAGAGGGCTGTACAAGCAATGATCACACGCACGGCACAGCGGACACACCAGGAACCGCGGTGTTGGCCATCGAATGGCGCTAGCTGCGCAGCATTTGTGCACCGCCGCCGTCAGTGTCAGCCAGTTTGCCGTGGCATACGGAGCTCCATCGCAGTCTTTAACACTGGTAGCATACCGCGACAGCGTGGACGTGAACCGTATGTGCAGTTGACGGACTTTGAGCGAGGGCGTATAGTGGGCATGCGGGAGGCCGGGTGGACGTACCACCGAATTGCTCAACACGTGGGGCGTGAGGTCTCCACAGTACATCGATGTTGTCGCTAGTGGTCGGCGGAAGGTGTACGTGCCCGTCGACCTGGGACCGGACCGCAGCGACGCACGGATGCACGCCAAGACCGTAGGATCCTACGCAGTGCCGTAGGGGACCGCACCGCCACTTCCCAGCAAATTAGGGACACTGTTGCTCCTGGGGTATCGGCGAGGACCATTCGCAACCGTCTCCATGAAGCTGGGCTACGGTCCCGCACACCGTTAGGCCGTCTTCCGCTCACGCCCCAACATCGTGCAGCCCGCCTCCGGTGATGTCGCGACAGGCGTGAATGGAGGGACGAATGGAGACGTGTCGTCTTCAGCGATGAGAGTCGCTTCTGCCTTGATGCCAATGATGGTCGTATGCGTGTTTGGCGCCGTGCAGGTGAGCGCCACAATCAGGACTGCATACGACCGAGGCACACAGGGCCAACACCCGGCATCATGGTGTGGGGAGCGATCTCCTACACTGGCCGTACACCACTGGTGATCGTCGAGGGGACACTGAATAGTGCACGGTACATCCAAACCGTCATCGAACCCATCGTTCTACGATTCCTAGACCGGCAAGGGAACTTGCTGTTCCAACAGGACAATGCACGTCCGCATGTATCCCGTGCCACCCAACGTGCTCTAGAAGGTGTAGGTCAACTACCCTGGCCAGCAAGATCTCCGGATCTGTCCCCCATTGAGCATGTTTGGGACTGGATGAAGCGTCGTCTCACGCGGTCTGCACGTCCAGCACGAACGCTGGTCCAACTGAGGCGCCAGGTGGAAATGGCATGGCAAGCCGTTCCACAGGACTACATCCAGCATCTGTACGATCGTCTCCATGGGAGAATAACAGCCTGCATTGCTGCGAAAGGTGGATATACACTGTACTAGTGCCGACATTGTGCATGCTCTGTTGCCTGTGTCTATGTGCCTGTGGTTCTGTCAGTGTGATCATGTGATGTATCTGACCCCAGGAATGTGTCAATAAAGTTTCCCCTTCCTGGGACAATAAATTCACGGTGTTCTTATTTCAATTTCCAGGAGTGTATTTATGTTCTCAATATGCATAAACGGTTTATCATATAGGGTCAGCGGAACTGTGCTTGTTCCTTGGAAATGCTGTTGTCTACACCGCAAGTATCTTCGCTGTATGATATTAAGAAACGACTTTGAAGGCTTTTACGCTTGATGTATTGCACAAAAGCCCTTTTTACACGAGGATACAATATATTGCCGATAACAAAAGGAAAGAATTAGATAGTATCAGATTACAAGATCACTGGCATACTGCAGAAGACCACAACATCGTTTATGTGTTTATTGTAACACTGCAAACGTATATGAATTGGGACGAGCAAATCAATTCAGTAACGGGGAAGTCAAGAGAAACTCGGAAGGGCTCTAGGAAAATGCTTAAATATGTAAGGAAACCATGTACAAGGAGGTAATGCGACTAATTCTAGAATACTGCTCCAGCACTGGAGCCCCCATTAAGTAGATATGACTGTCGATATCGAATCAATTCAGAGACATGCTGTGAGGGTCGTAATAGGTCGATATAGTCTGTATGAAAGTGTTCCACTGGTTCCCAAGAATCTGTGGACGAATGGAGACGTTGTACTTGCGAAACACTACTGGGTAAATTCAGCGAACTAATATTCCAGGGACACAGTGTGAAATTTCTGTTGCCTTCAAGGTATATTCGCATAGGAACGGTAAGAGATAGAAAAGATATCAGGGAGGGCGCCAAGGTAGTCATCCTTGTCGCTACGCTATATCGAATTTTACAGCCAGAGAGCACACGCATTGTAACAAAAGGTGATGTCCAACTGACATATGTAATCTAAACAACAAATAAAATATGTCTGATGTCAATATATTAATATTCCTAATCATATTACTTTTGTATATCTTCCATAAACAATAAAAAGGAAACTCATTGAAGATGTGGCGAAACATGTTTGAATAATAAAACAAAGTTAAGTTCTTGCAAGAAAGTGAACCCTTTTATTAATTGTTACTTTCTGCAAGCATGATAACAGGCCTAAAATTACATTATGACAGCATTTTAAGTGTGTCAGTCGATATTAAAAGTACAGCTTTGTATTACTCTTTGTTTGCGGACGGTTTCTGCAGCTTATTTTCCTCCTACATCATTCCAACAACTAGCCAATTGCAGCTGACTGTTAGATGAAGGAATGGACGGAGAAGAGACATTGTCCTGTCTCACACGAGAAGCCTTTGTGTGTCCTTTTTCACAGTTCAGGTTCAGTTTTTAACTTTCGTGAGTTGGCGATGAGGGACGCTGTTCTCAGTTTTAAAGAAACATTGAGGTTTTTGAACCCCACGTTATTTTAAACTTTCATTGGGTACGACACCTAGGGGAACTGAAAGCCCGGCCCCTAAAAGTGCTAAATTTTAAAATGTACAAGCCACAGTTAATAGGAAGCCGACCGAACCTGTCGGCTCCATCCTGCAGCGACTCCTCGTAGGACAACAAGCCTATACGACTTTTTCCTCGCCACAGACACGTGCATACTTTATTATTGCTCCCCCACCATTGAAGAGACTTTTTAAGTAACAAGATCCTATATCCCTGCCTCGTGACCACTTGGTGTTGTGTGCTGTCCTTAGGTTAGTTAGGTTTAAGTAGTTCTAAGTTCTAGGGGACTGATGACCATAGATGTTAAGTCCCATAGTGCTCAGAGCCATTTGAGCCTATGGGATTCGCACGAACGATTGACATTTGAATAGAGGTGGGTATGACTGATTTTAAATCTTTTAAATGATAATTAATTGAAACCCTCAGCTGCCGACAGGTGTTGTCGATATACGTTGATGGGGACAGCTGAAAATGTGTGCACCGACCGGGACTCCAACCCAGGTTCGAGTCCCGGTCGGGGCACACATTGTCAGCTGTCCCCATCGAGGTATATCAACAACACCTGTCGGCAGCTGAGGGTTTCATTTAATTATAATTTATCCTAGAGAAGCTGCAGGGTCATCATTGGTATCTGTTCCGATCATCATTGGTATCTGTTCTTTCGAGAACAGTAACTATCTTCATATATATAGTTAAAGGCTACCCAGCCATTGACCTTCGTCTGTGCGAATGCGCACAAGTTGCCCGAACTCTTGCGGAAATCGTCACCTTAGTGTGCGCGAGTAATGAGTGGATGGGCAAATATCTATTACGTACGTTACGTATGTAGATTGTGGACAGTTGGGAATGTGGGTCTCACGGGAAGCGTGCAAGGGATAAGTCGCTGCAGTCGTGCTATTCATCTGTGTCCTCGGTGGCTCAGATGGAGCCGGCGCGGTAGCTCAGCGTGTTCGGTCAGAGGATTAGCTGCCCTCTGTAATAATAAAAAATAAACTGAGTTAATGGATCAACGACGAACTGAAACGAGTGTGTTACGACGTCCGTCCCGAGCAGATGCATCGAACTAAAACGGACAAAATGACATAAAAAGAAAGATGGACAGAGCATCTGCCATGTAACCATGACATCCCGGTTGGTTCAAATGGCTCTGAGCACTATGCGACTTAACTTCTGAGGTCATCAGTCGCCTAGAACTTAGAACTAATTAAATCTAACCAACCTAAGGACATCACACATATCCATGCCCGAGGCAGGATTCGAACCTGCGACCGTAGTGAACGCTCAGTTCCAGAGTGCAGCGCCTCGAACCGCACGGCCACTCCGGCCGGCAGGACATACCGGGTTCGAGTCGCGGTCGGGACATACATTTTCAGCTGTCCCCATCGAGGTATATCAACAACACCTGCCGGCAGCTGAGAGTTTCAGTTAATTATTATTTATTCTAGAGAAGCTGCACGCTCATCAATGGTATCTGTTCTTTCGAGAATAGTTACTATCTTAATATACCGGGTGATCAAAAAGTCAGTATTAATTTGAAAACTTAATAAACCACGGAATAATGTAGATGGATAGGTAAAAATTGACACACATGCTTGGAATGATGGGGTTTTATTACAACAAACAAACAAAAAGTTCACAAAATGTCCGACAGATGGCGCTGGACAGCAGGTAACCGCTACCGTGCCAGGTGAGAGGTACGCCGATATGTTACAGAATCGCATCATCCCCAGCCTGGCTGATAAACACCTGCTGGAATGTACGATGTTTATGCAGGATGGCGCTCCACCCCATATTGCTAGACGCGTGAAAGATCTCTCGCGCGCGTCGTTTGGTGATGATCGTGTGCTCAGCCGCCACTTTCGTCATGCTTGGCCTTCCACGTCCCCAGACCTCAGTCCGTGCGATTATTAGCTTTGGGGTTACCTGAAGTCGCAAGTGTATTGTGATCGACCGACATCTCTATGGATGCTGAAAGACAACATCCGACGCCAATGCCGCACCGTAACTCCAGAAATGCATTACAGTGCTGTTCACAACATAATTCTTCGACTACAGCTATTGTTGAGGAATGATGGTGGACACATTGAGCATTTCCTGTAAAGAACATCATCTTTGCTTTGTCTTACTTTGTTATTCTAATTATTGCTATTCTGATCAGATTTGGCGCTATCTGTCGGACATTTTTGAACTTTTGTATTTTTTTGGTTCTAATAAAATCCCATGCCATTCCAAGCATGTGTGTCAATTTGTACCTCTCTACCTACATTATTCCGTGATTTATTCAGTTTTCAAATTTATACTGACTTTTTTATCACCCTGTATATAGTTAAATCTTTTAGATTTGAAAATTTTTTAAGAAAGATTGCATAGTAGATTTAAAATTTAAATCTGAGTTTCATAATAACTTACATACGCATCACAGTTTTAAAATAGTTCACACTGATGGTTGAACGCAAGGACAAAAAAATGGTTCAAATGGCTCTTAGCACTATAGGACTTAACATCTATGGTCATCAGTCCCCTATAACTTAGAACTACTTAAACCTAACTAACCTAAGGACAGCACACAACAGCCAGCCATCACGAGGCAGAGAAAATCCCTGACCCCGCCGGGAATCGAACCCGGGAACCCGGGCGTGGGAAGCGAGAACGCTACCGCACGACCACGAGATGCGGGCGTCCCAGGTCACTACATTGGCTGTATAGGTATGTCTCCCGACTGCGTGTCTGGGATATGTCTTCCAAGTGAATACACTGTGTTTACTACAGAGCTCCATACAGTTCTGAAAGCACTGTAGCGGATGAGGTGTCTTTAGAACAAAAAGTTTCCCGTCTGCTTCGATTCCCTTGGGGCTTGCTAAGCATTGCAACAAATGATCGCCGTGTTACTGCCATCGAGAGCGCTCCAGCTGACAGACCCTCCAGTTTTGTACACACAGCGCCTTTCTCTAGGCGACATCGCAGTCCATTTAAGAGGTAGCCAAATGAAAGCCGAGCGCCTGCCGCAACGGGACCATGAAATAATTCCATTAAAAAGTAACCACTAAGACATGTCTCCTACTGGGAGACGAGACTATCAATTCCTGCTTTGTAGAACACGGTAAGCCGCTGATGCATTCACAAACGCACCCACTCTTGCAGTTCCTCGCTCGACTGAAACCGACGTCCACACATACCGCATGTCAGTCTTCCAGTCACAAAAAATGTGAAAATCACTCGATGAAAGATCCAGTCTGTACGGAGGATATTTGTGCTTCCCAACAAAATCGCTGAAGCTTAGCCTTCGTACGATTGGGAGCGTGGCGGCGGGCATTATCATGCATCAGGGTGAGTCCGTCAGACATCAGTCGAGGGATTCTTGACTTTATGGCGAGTCAGAGTTTCTGCAAAGTGTCTACGTAGTACTTGCCCATTGACTATGGTTCCGCGCTCGAGCCGACCGTTGTGACAGAGCGGTTCTAGGCGCTTCAGTCTGTAACCGCGCGACCGCTTCGGTCGCAGGTTCGAATCCTGCCTCGGGCATGGATGTGTGTGATGTGCTTAGGTTAGTTGGGTTTAAGTAGTTGTAAGTTCTAGGGGACTGACGACCTCAGCTGTTAAGTACCATAGTGCTCAGAGCCATTTGAACCATCCGCGCTCGACGAATTCCACGGGCAGAGGGCTCCTGCTGTCGAAGAAAAAGCTCATCATCACTTTACCGGAACTTGCGTGAATAGCTTTCTTTTGGAGAGGGAGATGTGGGGTGTTTCCGCTGTTGGCATTACTGTTTGCCCTCGGGCTGTCGGACGGAAGCATATTGTTGCACGATAACGCCCGCCCACACACTGCCAATCGGGTGAAGGCTACGCTTCAGCGATTTGGTTGGGAAACACTTCAACATCCTCAGTACTTCCCAGATCTTTCACCGTGTGATTCTCATATCTTTGGCGACCTGAATAAAGACGTGTGTGGACGTCGCTTTCAGTTGGATGAGGTAGTGGAAGAGTCGTCCTGTCAGCGATCGACCACGACGTACAAATAACGAATTGATCGCCTCGTTTCCCAGTGGGATAAATGTCTTAACGCTTGTGGTGATTACTTTTGAATGGACCATTCCATGAGGCAGCCGTTGTGTCGGGTGTTCGGTTTTCATTTGACTGCCGCTCATAGTTCTCGCTTGCTCTTCGTTCCGACACGCTTTATGCTGTACTGCACTGAACTAAATTAAAGAAGCGTTTTGTACGTCCAGCTTCTTTAAAAATTTTACCTAGTAGGTCAGTTGCATGTTAGCAAATATGGACGTCCCATGCCAATGAAAACAATGTATTTTACAGATATTCTCTAATTATCAACCAACACGTAATAAATGGTAAATAATGTAGTGAATTTATATGCGAAAAAAGAATAAAATGCACACAAAAATATCTGTACTCAACATACCTTGTGATCTCTGATAAATGGACATCGACCTGCTACTCTGTAAATTCTTCTTTCGCGTTCTGTAAAACACCAATTCAGATGTGAAAATGTTGTAATGGGTATTCTGTAGGAATTACTAAGCACTCTGGATACGTACAGCTATCTGTATCGATATGGATGTGTAGGAAATATTGAGTATCCTGATTTTCGCTTCATTAAGCACCACTGATGTAGGCAGAATGAGGTCTGCTGAGCGTGGGGACCATTCAAGACAACCAACGCGTGTATCTGAGCAGAACTTGTATCTTTCGGTGCATTGTCAACTTGAAAGTGATCATCACTCTTGAGGTAAAAGTGCAGTACCCTCAACTGAACCAGCTTTTCAAAGAGACGGTGACACCAGAAGCCATTCCCATTACCATAGTCCCAAATTATTAGAAGCACTTAATTATCAAAACATTTAAGTAACAAAATAAATTAAATCAATAAAAAATAATAAAACTGGCAGAAAAATGCATTGAAATTGAACATTTAATTTATCTCAAACAAACCAAACATCGTCCATGAAGTGGATAAAAAATAGTATTGAGCAGACCAGTTGACATGCAGTTGTCCAGTCTCCTTGCTCACTGGACCGCCCAGATGTGGTGCTGGATGCGTCACCAAGAAAATTGTTTCTATAAAGACTATTTCCTTAGCACGGTATGCAAGTGGCAGCATAAATTACCGATCATAATACAGGGTGAAAATAATTTAAACCGACAAAATATGGAAGGTTGCACAGGATACTGAGACAAATATTTTCATCTAATATCCCATTCTCCTGTGAGTATTTTTTTGACCGGTAGAGTCTGTCTTTCTTTTGCTACTGCCTTTATCCCGCATTGTGCGCAGGGTCGGCATTGTTAAATATGGAACTGGCATGGTTAGTTTTAAGGGGTGGCCGAATGCCCTTCCTGCCGCCCCCCCCCCCCCCCCCCTCAGGACGAAAGAAGTAGTGTACCCCAGTATCCCAGCTGTCTGCGTCTAGTGGAAGTCGTGAAATATTGTGAATGTGTTTGTTTCAAATGTCTGCGAAACGTGTAATTGAGGCGGACCGTGGGGACCAGCCCAGTATTCACCTAGTAGGATGTGGAAAAACGCCTAAAAACAACATCCAGGCTGGCTGGCACACCAGCCGTCGTCGTTAATCCGCTGGGCGGATTCGATCCGGGGCCGGCGCGCGTACCCGAGTCCAGGAAGCAGTGCATTAGCGCTTTCGGCTACCCTGGCGTGTGGTGGAAGGAGTTTCTGGATGAAAATTAACTAAACTAACAAACACTGGGAGGTTGCGTGGGAAAATGTGTTTTCCTGTGTGGACAAAAAGTAACAGAAAGTAATTCTAATTCTTTACTACCCAGAGAAAACAACACTGACATGACACGATTACTTCAGTTACAGTAGAGGTACAAAAACTCCCCCACTAACTTGTAAGCAGAGGTTACACTGGTGGGTCATGTTCTTTCTAATACGGCCAAAGGCTGTAGGAATATCCTTAATTCCCACCGCTACTACTATCATCGTGGAAACCAGATCCTCTCCTGATTCAACATGGGTTTTGTAAACAAGGCTGCACATCTCTCGCCACACAAAAGTGTAGAGTGTCAAATCAGGGAATAGACTAGGCCGTGGTACAGGACCACCACTGCCAGTACACTTTTCTGGATACTATCGGTAAAAGTATCGGTACACATGACGACTGAAATGTGCCGGCGCCCCGTCGTGCTGGAACCACATGCGCTGTCTTGTAGAAAGTGACACGTCATCCAGCAATTATGGTAATGTTATGGTTAGGAAACTGTAATAATGTTTGTCATTTAATGGCCTAAGCAGGAAATACGGCCCAATTAAACAGTCACCAACACCATCTGCCCACACATTCACCACAACTGATGTGCGCGAGTATATGTGGCATATTGATTAACCTCATTCAAAACATGAGAATTGTGGATGTTGAAGACCACATCACGCCCGAACGATCCTTCAGCCGAAAACAGCACAGAGGACGGAAATGTAGGAGGCATTTGACACTGTTCAAGGTGTCACGGCGAAAATTGTGCTCTGAGTGTATAATCATCTAGTTCCACGTTGTCCACACGCTGCAAGTGAAATGCATTAACAGTCGTTCATGAAGGACGTTTCTTACATTCGTCTGACTCGTCCACAAGTTATGCGCAAATGCACGAGTGCTGAGAATTGTTACGCCCTCTACCGGATTAAAAAAATGCTCATACCTAATTATGAAAAAAATGTTTGTTTTGTTTTCCAGTCGGTGTACATAATTTTCAACCTGTATTATGCACCAAAGCCCCTGTTTAAATTTACGGCTTTGCGAGGTGGGTTGACGCTGCGGTTTATACTCCGGCCTGTTACTTGGGAGGAAAAGAGTGCAAATTACCGTCCACCCACCCTTACAGGCTTTCCGTATCCTCCCGAAATAACTTCACCAGAGTACCACGATGTTATGTACAAAAAGGTCACAGACGATTTCTTTCCCCGTGCTTTTACAACTGAGCTAATGGTGCGTCGTTAATGACCTCGATGGCGGTGGGACGTTCAAATCCTAAGGTTTCTTTCTTTTTCCAGAGCTCTCCGCGGTGTCTTAAGGCTTGAAGAATGGCGGTGATTTATATTTCGGATAGCAACGATATTTCTGCCTACCTCCTTAGTGTTCCGGATAAGAATAGGCTTTCTGCCTATAATGGCATTCATTTTCATTCTTTCCTTCCTCTCACTATTCAGACATGTCAATGATGGCAAGAAATATCAGTTCATCACGTTCATGGATTCCCTACAGCTACGCATTACATACAACTGCCAGACAAAAATAACAAATCATTCCCAAATGTATTCTGTTACAGATCTCCTATAGGTTTGGTTTGCACCTACAGAGAGAGCAACAGAAAAACGAACCCACTCAACTATTGCGAATAGCGGATGTATATGTTATGACTGATTGTTGCTGCTCTTCGTCAAATGGTTACGTGTCAGTGCAGCACACATTTCATTCCAGTGCAGTAATTTGACTGCAGTTGCGCTTGTTATCCAGTCCAGGAGTGGATAACTACGGCTGAGGTCTGTATTCGTTCTCAGTCGTTTGAAGAAACACGTCAAGCGTTAGTAGAAAAACTTCCGATTGCCAGTGTCCCAGCGAAGAATAGCGCACACGCTTCAGTTAAAAAATGGCTGTCAACAGGTTCTGTTAGGACTCCACAGGCCATTGTCGATAGTGAATGGAGAATTACTGGCAATAAAAAGAAAATCAGTACATAAGCTGTCCCAACAATCTTGTGGTAAATACACATATTGCTGAAAAATTCTTCATGAGTTGAAATTAGAACCACGTCGTGTAACAGCGGTGCAACAACTGATGAAGACAGAGAAATTGAAACGAACTGATTATCTCAACGCCGGCCGGTGTGGCCACGCGGTTCTAGGCGCTTCAGCCTGGAACCACGTGACCGCTACCGTCGCAGGTTCGAATCCTGCCTCGGGCCTCGATGTGTGTGATGTCCTTAGGTTGGTTAGGTTGAAATAGTTCTAAGTTCTAGGGGACTGATGACCTCAGAACTTAAGTCCCATAGCGCTCAGAGCCATTTGATTATCGCAACAGGCTTTTCGAAAATATTGTTGAAGACAGATAGACCCGATGTCGTATTTCATGTCAGACGAAACGTAATTTCATTTATGCGGCCAGGTATTGGATGGCGAGGAGTCCTCATGAGGTATTCGAGCGTCCATTCCACGTTGAGAAAACTGGCGTTTGGTGTGCTTTTTCCCATAATCGTATAGTGGATCCAATTTTTTTGACCGGACTGTGAATATACAGGTTTACCTCACAATTTTCGATAAATTCTGCGCAGAATTAACCGATAATGAAAAAAGAAACAGCATCTTCCAACAAGACGATGCAACGTGTCACACATCAAACGTTTCACTGAATCGTGTTCAGGCAGTTTTTACACATGAACGAGTTGTCTTCAGTGGACGGTGGCCCCCGCGTTCCCCAGAGTTGTCTACTTGCAATTCTTTCCCACTGGAGCCACTTAAAAGATAAAACAGTTTGTGCATCTAATGCCCACATGACTGATGAAACGAAAATGAAGATTCAACGAGAAATCAACGCAACGGACAAGTAAAAAAAAATTGAGTCTCACGACTCCCTGTACGATCACTCGAGCGAAAAACTGCATCGATGACCAGGGTGACCATTTTTATACTTTTTGTAGCAATAATGTTAATTATTGCAACAATGAAATCACGTATCATTCATAAAATTTCATTCCAACATAGCTACCGACTCTGCAGCGGTTACATTAAGGTTCGGTTTTATGTCGCTCTCGCTGTACAAAGCTTAGGGTGGCCCAAATATAACTGGCCTGGAAAATATATATAAGACTCACGCAGAAATGACCCTTATTAATGGACGGGCAAACTGACAATCACAGAAAATTTACTGTTGTACGTGAGTTAAAGTCTCCAGGTGAACTTCCACGTGTCAAGGTCTGCCGATGGTTACTAAATGAAGCAGAATCAAGGCTTTTGGATCATCAATTTTTTGTTTCTTCAGGTAAATCCTGTTTCAGGCTATTGTGGTGAGCGAACTCACAGAAAATTCACCATTTTGCGTCAGAAATTCCACATGAATAATTTGAAGAGGCGTTGCATAATCTCAAAATTCGTGTCTGGCCCACAATATCTGGTGTCCGCGGCCTAACACTGTTCTTTCACCAAACTGTTAATCCTCACCGTTACGTCAAGAAACTGTTTAATTCGTATGTGGATCAACTCACAGAAGATGAAAAATATGTGGATGTTTTCAGAAAGACAGAGCAGCAGCACACTTCGCCTTGATAACCTTGTCACTAGTACATAGGCTTTCGGTGAGGAGCGGACAGTCATTGCAATCGCTTTGCCACCTCGATCGCCTCATCTCTTTGCCTGCGGAAATTACCTGTGGGGAAAATTGAAGGGCCAGGTGTACTCAGATAGTTCTCACACATTGCAACAGCTACATCAGAACACTTGAAATGTCATTGCTTCAGGCAGAGCTGCTACATGCCTCTCATAGTGTGATAAATCGATTACAACGCTGCATCGACGTCAGCGGTGGCCATTTCCAGCGCTGTGATGTTCATCAAAATGGGCCAGTCAAGAGTCAATCTTATTTTCTTGGTAGAAATGCTACAGTGCTACAATTTCTTCGTTTCACATTCCCTGTCATGTATCGTAAGCATTAAACAGAGTTGTGATTATTTATTCGCCCTAGATACGGTTACTATAATACCCGTATTGGACGTGTGAGGCACTGAGACCGTTTAAAGATGTAGTACTCGTCAGTCACTTTTAAACGCTTTTGTTTATTCAAACATATTTTAACAACATGGTTAAGGTAAGTTAGAACGGAATATGAGCATACATATAACTCATATTTTGAAACAATAGATCCTTGAAGTTAATAATCAGTATTTTCGTTTGTGTAGGAACCATTCGACTTTAATTCTTTACGAAGATGAGGCACAAAATACAGGCTAAAGGAGACTACATTTTGTTTCGTTTCTGTCTCAGACGCGTTACATTCTGTTGTATCTAGGCGTCTTTCACGGGGTTGTGCTGTCAATTTCACCTTGTAATTAATTGTGTTTATGCTCGCTCCTTTTAGATTTCAATCATTTCGAGTCTATAAGTAACTCTGCACTAGTAAATTACTATAGAAAAACAAAAGCTGATAGTAATGAAATTTTCCAGAACATTACCGCTGCAACAAATGTTCGCAACATATTTGGTAATACATTAGACCGACTTCTGGTCTAGTAATACAGAGTAACAACATTACTTTGTTATACTGTCAATTTTTTAGAACGATGCCAGTCATGAACCATTGGTACTGATAAGCTGCAGCCGTTTGGAGAGAGTAAAAAAAAAAAAATAGATTCTTGAAGGTTGTTTTCTTAGACTGATCAGTAGGGACTAATTGTAGATGACAATGTGACAGTGAAAAATAAAAGTATTCCAGAAACGTTTTAATAGCTCCTCCATATCTTGAGTGCAACGAAAATAGACGTGGAGGCACAGGTTTTACACCGGAGTTGTAAGTTAATACAGTTAGAATTAGAGAAGTAGTGAAGATAACAGTCAATAGAAATATTTTTGATACTGTCAAGGTGAATGATTTCTCAGCAAATTGAGGTCTTAATGTCGATAGCGATTCAATCATATCATCTGAAAAATTACACTTGTCAAGTAAATTATGGAACTGAATGAGACTATACTGTCATTATAAATTTGCTAGATACAACTAAAGCTATGCACTGTCTAAGAAATATCTCTCGTAGCCTTATTCATGGTGGCCGAGCGGTTCTAGGCGCTACAGTCTGGGACCACGCGATCGCTACAGTCGCAGGTTCGAATTCTGCCTCGGGCATGGATGTGTGTGACGTCCTTAGGTTAGTTAGGTTTAAGTAGTTCTAAGCTGTAGGGGACTGATGACCTTAGCTGTTAAGTCCCATAGTGCTCAGAGCCATGTGAACCATTTGAACCTTATTCATGCGTTGTCACTACTGTTAATATGCAGGAAACGCCACAGCATCTCCTACTACAAGAAAACATGAGTACAGTGTGTAAACAAGAATATTTGTTTCAGACAAATGAGAATCACGTTGAATTTACAAATCACTGGAAGTATACTTATGTTCTATTGCATACGAAAATGCTTTAGTAAAGAAAATATTAAATTTATCTGCAAATATACGTTGATAACAAAGCACTTTATTTTTTACCTTAAGATTTTGTTCATTGTTCTCTGTTACAGATTTTTAGAAGCAATGATGTGCTAATATTTACGATTTAACAGCTGGGAATTCTAAATCATGTGATAACAGTATCTGTAACGTGTATTTCGAGTTCTTACAGCATGGAACGGAACTCGCTCGTTTATTGCTACGTGGAGCAAGGCTGCGCGTCCTTTAAGACGCTGGGCACGTCGTCCGAAGGCGCTGGCAAAGTCCCGCGATCCAATAATTCCGCCCACGCTTTTCGTGGTTTCCGTAAATCCACGTTGGACAACACTCTGGTGATCTTCCAACAGCAATCACAGCCGATTCATTCCGCTGTTGTTGTTACCTGTAGCAGCTACAATATACTTTTTTTCACACGTTCAAATATTTCAAAACAAAACGAAGTTGGAAATTTGTGGTAAGTACCTATGGGACCAAATTGCTAAGGTCACCGGTCCCTAGGCTTACACACTAATTAATCTAACTTAAACTACCAGCTTACGCTAAGTACAACACACACACCGATGCCCGATGGAGGACTCGAAACTCTCGAACCTCTGGCGCTGGGGTGGGGGGGGGGGGGAGGGGGGGGGGGCGTGCGAGCCGGGGCAAGGCGCCTGAGACCGCACGGCTACCCCGTGCGGCGAAACAAAATCAAATACTTACACAAGTTACTATATCTGAACAATGAGAAAAAAAATTACATCGCTGTACTGCAAGACAGCGGAATATCATGGAAGAGGCTAGAAGATACTGCTTCTTTAGTCACCAAGATATTTAAATTTTTTATCAGTCAAATGCACATCTGCCAGTGTTCGCTAATACGAGAAATGTCGAGTTGCACCATGGTTCGGAGTCCACTGAATTCTATCTATAACTGGCTAAGTCATATCTTTCTTCTATCAGTTCAAAGAGCAAATGACGCTATTCCACCATTGATATTAATTCTGTTTCTGAGGAACGAGAAAACAGTTCTGAGCTCTGATAGAAAAGACTCAGAAAAAATTTCGCCTATGCCTGGTGTCCCCCTAAGAGTCGTCAGGTGCGTTTTTCTGGTGTTTCCGCATATGTCTGCAGTTTAGTTTTCGCAACGTGTAACTGGAGTAAGTCTGAACAAATACAGGCAATCACATCTTTTATACGACGCCCATTGTTGACGGAAAGCGTCTGTTTGTTTCCCTTTGCACACAAATTGCTATTTAAAGCGGAAATTTACGTGGTCATTCGATAGAGCGGTCAGAAATCAATCTAGTGCGATGTTTGTTTTATCGGTATGTATTAACAGGGACATTAAAACGCGAAGAATAACCAGCACTCCAGGAGCGGCTGAGCAAGAGCTACTGCCTGGCGGTAGCAGTCAGCACGTACCAAGGGCGTGCTGTCACCGCTGGAGTGTTTTACTGCCACTTTTCATTCATATCGATAAAACAAGTATCACAATAGACTAATGTGGGGCCGCTCTGTCGAATGAGCATCTTAAATTCCGCTTTGAAAATAATTTTGTTTTTAAAGGGAAACAAAACTGACGCTTTCCTACGACACTGGGCGTCGCATGAAAGACATGGTGAGCAGTACTTGTTTGGGCTGTCTCCAGCTACAACCTGCAAAAACAAAACTGCGAATACCTGCCGAAACAACACATAAAATTCACCTTACGACCCTTAGGAGAAACACCCAGTATAATACTGTACACAGGGTGAGTCACTAACCATTGACACCTAGAATAACTCCGAAAGTATGATAATAGTTGAAACGTTTGTGGGACAAATGTTGCATGGGACAACGGGGGCCATAATATGACGTTAGTTTTTTGTTGCTAGGTGTGGTCGCTTCAGAGATATGAAGGTCAACTTTGTTTCTTTAAATGAGGTGCTATAGTTTGGTACTTATTTTCTAATAGTGGCTATCGAGACGTGTAACAGTAAGGTCTTTGAAAGTCAACGAAGGTCACAAAGGTGGCATTAACGTACATTTACAAAAGGTGTTCCAAGTGATGACCATTCGCATCAGTGCAGTGCTACAATCTTCTGATCGTGGACTGAGTAGTATTCCTTATCACTTCGACACTTATCGAAGCACATACTCTGACAGTTCTTTCTCGTATATCGTGCAAATAGTAAATATTCGCCGAATACGGCGTATCCATCTAACGTGCTTTTGACATGTAAGCACCATTCGACGGTTTCGACATACAACATTAGTAGGGACGCTAAGACTAGTATCGTTAAATCAAGCGAATGTGAATGATGTATTCCCTCGAAGAACAAGTCGATATGATTCTCATTTACGGAAAATGCCAACAAAATTCAGTGAGAGCTAGAGACATATACGCTGAAAGATATACTCAACGTACTCACCCTACAAGTCATACATTTAAATACGTGTATGATAAATTGAGAACAACTGGATCTTTAACGCATCGGAAACATATGTGGCAAAGGAAAGCTACTAACGAGGAAACGGAAATTGGTACCCTTGCCACTGTGGTTCGAGATCCTTGTGTTAGTTCTCGTCAAATCGCAAGGGACTCGCATGGGCCAGACTAGTGTTGTTCGTGTTCTGCATCGCCATAAATATCTTCCTTACCATATAAGTCTCCACTAAGAATTAACTGGTACGAATTGTATGAGTCGCATTGAATTCTGCCGATGGGCTCATCTTCAGATTCAGAAAGATGACACATCTATTAATTTGGTTTTATTTACTGACGAACCTACATTCACGAACCATGGAAATCTTAATTTGCATAGCATGCATTATTGGGCAACTGAAAATCCCTGTTGGCTGCGACAAATTGCACACCAAAAACCGTAGTCGGTGAATGTATGGTGTAAGATTCTGGAGGACAGAATTATAGGCCCCTATTTCATCGAACGAAATCTTAATGGTAGGAAGTACACCACATCCCTGCAAGAAACATTAGGTCTGTTATTGGAAGAAATACCTTTTGGAACAAGGAACAGAATGTGGTATCAACACGATGGGTGCCCAGCACATTTTTCGTTGATGGCTGGAAATGAGTTACAGAGACAATTCCCAAATCGTTGGATGGGACGCGGAGAAGATGTGTCGTGGCCAGCTCGTTCGCCAAACTTGACGCCTCTCGATTTTTTCTTGTGGGGATTCGTAAAAGACATTGTTTATAAAGACGTTCCAACTACACCTGAAGATATGCGAGAGAGAATTGTCAGAGCATGTGCTTCGATAAGTGCCAATGTAATAGGGAATACCACTCAATCCATTATAAGAAGATTGCAGCACTGCATTGATACTAATGGTCATCACTTCGAACACCTTCTGTAGATGGACGTTAATGTCACCTTTGTGATCTTCGTTGACCTCCAAACACCTTACTTTTACACATCATTGTATTCGTCTCGATAGCCACTATCAGAAAATAAGTACCAAACTATAGCATCCAATTTAAAGAAACAAAGTTGGCCTTCATATCTCTGAAGCTACCCCACCTAACAACAAAAGACCAACGTCATATTACGGCCCCAGTTATCCCATGCAACTTTTGTCCCACAAACTTTTCAGCTCCTATCATACTTTCGGAGTTATTCTTGGTGGCAATAGTTGGTGACTCACCCTGTATACAGGCTGAGCTGTTTAAAACTGTGGTTGGAAATATCTGGGAAACTTCAAATCGGATTAGAGAAAGATTGCTATAAATTTTTTCGTCTCAAACGGGGACGTCCAATGAGAATAAACAGGACTTCTTCGGCCCCAATCCCAGGCGGCGGAACGGCGGTCAACTTCGCTATCCTATACAGGAACCCCAATTTTTCTATTGCGGATTCGAATCCTCCGGGAAACAGTAACGTAACTTTTATGTTGAAAATTTGTTCGTTGCGAGATAGATGGCGCTATAATCGACAAATAACGAAATAGGTTAAAAACCGTTCAAAAATGGAAATATCGAAGAAATGCACATCTGATTAGCATCCTTGGAGTTTAGAAACGAATTTATTCTAAAATATTTTAAGGGTTACTGTTACGATCGCGCACTTTTCTCTGCAAAGTGGATCACAAAGTCTTAGTAATATTGAGATATGGTAACTGTGGTGACCATGGGAAAATTCATCTTCGTGCTCACGAAAGCACTTGTCGACAATGCGAGCTGTATAAACAGCGGCCCCGTCTTGTTACAACGGAGCTTCACCGTTGGGGAACAGACATTGTACCATGTGATGGATCAGATCGGCCAAAATGATCACATAATAACTATCAGAAATGTAACCATGACACCCATGGAATACCGCGATATGGCTGCCCAAATCATCACCGAACCACTTGCTGTTACACTCTTGGCAGCAAGTAGTCTACATCGTAGGTTTGTGACGGCATACGTAAACTCTGCCAGAAGTTGGAAACTGTGTCAAGCAAGACACATCCCAAAAAATGAAATTCTTCCATTGCTCCGTAGTCCAGACTTTATGGCTCCACGCTTTCCTCTTACGGGCATTTGCATCACTGTTGCGTGGTTTTCGAATACCATCTCGTTCTTTAATTTCAAGTTGTGAAACACCCATCACGTGGTTTTGGTGCTGACAGGATTCGCGAGTGAGGCCTTCAATTGTGCAGTGATATTTGGCAGCTGCCGTATTCTTATTTTTATTCACAACCCCTGTTCTGTGTCCATCTGTCAACAACACTCAACAGACACTTCCGCCACGTTGTGACATAGCACACGATGTTTTTCAGCTTTCCCTGTATGCGGTTTAAATCTTAAATGCGGTGCCTCTAGAAACAGCAAACACATTTGCTGGTTTGGCTATGGGGGTACCCGCCATACGAGCAGCCAGCTCCCTCTAGCGACCTGCTAAGGCCTCATTGCTCCCATGCCACTACGCGTCGTCCGCAGCTCGTGGTCGTGCGGTAGCGTTATCGCTTCCCGCGCCCGGGTTCCCGGGTTCGATTCCCGGCGGGGTCAGGGTTTTTCTCTGCCTCGTGATGACTGGGTGTTGTGTGATGTCCTTAGGTTAGTTGGGTTTAAGTAGTTCTAAGTTCTAGGGGACTAATGACCATAGATGTTAAGTCCCATAGTGCTCAGAGCCATTTGAACCACGACGCGTCGTCTCTGTTATCCGTGCCAAAGGCGGACATAATGGCTATTGGGTAGGTGACCATTATGTTCCGTCCGATCAGTGTATCTTTAGTCTTTACGACAAAACATTAGGGGACTTCACTTACGGAGAATTGTCAGTCTTATATACATTGTGCCTCAAACCTTTAGGACGAAAATTATACAGGTATTGGAAGATACCAGGCTGACTACTTTAAGATAAGGAACAAATGGTTGAAAATGAATATTTTGTTATTAATTGACATTTATAACTTGCACCTTAAAGCAATATCGTAAGTTAGTTGTATGAATATTCTCTGCCACGCGGGGTAGCTGTGCGGTTTAGGGCACCTTGCCACGGGTCGCGCGGCTCCCCCCGTAGGAGGTTCGAGTCCTCCCTCGGGCATGGGTGTGTGTGTGTTGTCCTTAGCGTAAGTTATTTTAAGTTAGATTAAGTAATGTGTAAGCTTAGGGACCGATGACCTCAGCAGTTTGGTCCCGTAGGAACTTACCACAAATTTCCAAAATATTCTCTATCTCCCGTACTAATCGTATTTACCGTACTTGGTTAGGGTCCCAGACTGACAGGCAATATTTAAGAATCTCTCGAGAGATTGTTCTGTAAGATATAAAAACATTACACTAGGGTTCTTCCAATGAATCTCAGTCTGGCATCTGCATTTCCTACAACTTCCAACATTTCACTACAATTTTTTGGCGCTGCATCCCCATCGAACGGCGTTGTTCATCACATCGCTCGTATAATTAGACCGTGAACAACGTAAGCAGTTTAACACTCCCTTCATTGTGTGTGCCAGTATCTACTATCACATCAAATGTTTTCCGTGGTTACGAATAGCGTCCCAATCTCTTTCTATCAGGAATTTCTCCAATAACAGTAACGGTGTGGAGTTATATAAGCTTGTATTTTCTTCACTACATATGACAATGGGAAACTTGGATTCTGGTAGTCAAGGAACACAGCATTAACCTGGGCACAGTTATTTGCTTCTTTCTGGATCCCAAGGAAGAACAGAGCCAACTGAGAGTCACAAGATTGCTGTTCATGGAACCCAGGTGATTCCAACCCGTGCGGTTCTAAGCGCTTCAGTGTGGAACCGCGTGACCGCTACGGTCGCAGGTTCGAATCCTGCCTCGGGCATGGATGTGTGTAATGTCCTTAGGTTAGTTAGGTTTAAGTAGTTCTAAGTTCTAGGGGACTGATGACCTCAGATGTTGAGTCCCATAGTGCTCAGAGCCATTTGAACCATTTTTTTTATTCCAGCCGAGGAGATTTCGGTCTCCAAAAAGATTATATTCTTCAAGTTGCTGCAGTGTATGTGCCAGAGATTTTTGTTTATTGTGCTTTGTACAAGTTTATTCACACTTGCTACTCACTGATGTTCAAGAAGAACGATACGCCACTATGCAACTTTCTACTAGCCTGATATCACTTATTATGTTTTCATGAGCACAATAAGGGGATACATGCTAACCACGAAAAATAAACCCATACCGTAACACTACCTTCTCTGTACTTCACTGCTGGCGATGCATATGATGGTAGGTAATGTTACCCTGCCATTTGCGAAACCAAAACCTACCATGTGATTTTTACGAGGTATACCGTGATTTATTACTCAGAATTCCCCATTTCCAGTCATCCAATGTCCAATGGCGTCTCTCTTTACACTGCTTGAAACGTCACTTAGCACTGGCTGCAAAAATGTATGGTTTATGAGGAATTGTTCGACCATTGAACCCCATTATTTTTAACTCCAGACGCACAGTCATTGTGCTAGCTGGACTGCTGGCAACACTTTGGATTTCATGAGTGATTCTTTCTGCTGATTTCGTGTATCTGTTTACATCCACACTTCGTAACACTCGACGGTCCTTGTCCGTCAAATGATTCAAATGGCTCTGAGCACTATGGGACTTAACATCGCAGATCATCAGTCCCCTAAACTTAGAACTACTTAAACCTAAGTAACCTAAGGACATCCCACACATCCATGCCCGAGGCAGGATTCGAACCTGCGACCGTAGCGGTCGCGCTGTTCCAAACTGTAGCGCCTAGAACCGCTCGGCCACCCTGGCCGGCAAAACCTTGTCCGTCAGCACATGGTCTTAGTTTAGAGGTTACTGCTCCTTCGCGTTTCCATTTCACAATCACATCACCAACAGTCGACTTGGGCAGCCTTAGAAGGGTAGAAACTCCTTTATGTATTTATTACGCAAGTGACAGCCAATGAGTAGCCATGTTTTAAGTCACTGAACCCTCTTGTCAAACCCATTCTGCTGTTACTGTTTCTCTACTGCCAACACAGTACTCCCCGCCTCCTTTATATTGGCGGCTGCATCTGACGTGACACCTAGTGGTCAGTTCCGTATTACATAGTAGTGTACAAATATTTTTGATCAGGTAGTGTGTACTGAAGCATGTCATTTGCTTTGACTAAGGGTGAAATGTTCAAATGTGTGTGAAATCTTATGGAACTTAACTGCTAAGGTCATCAGTCCCAAAGCTTACACACTACTTAACCTAAATTATCCTAAGGACAAACACACACACCCATGCCCGAGGGAGGACTAGAACCTCCGCCGAGACCAGCCGCACAGTCCGTGACTGCAGCGCCTTAGACCGCTCGGCTAATCCCGCGCGGCCCTAAGGGTGAGTCTATGGACTTTTCCACTTCACATTCTTGCTCACTGCTACCCCGAGGTGTTTCTAGGGCATGAGTGACTCCACGTATGACACATTAATCACGTTGTCGGAGCCTACTACGTTCTTTAGTTTCGTGAAGCGAACACACTTTTCACGTACCGAAAACAAGAACTAACAGAACATTTCACAATATACAGGGTGATTCAAAAAGAATACCACAACCTTATGAATTTAAAACTCTGCGTCGACAAAAGGCAGAGCTAAGCACTATCTGTCGGCGAATTAAGGGAGCTATAAAGTTTCATTTAGTTGTACATTTGTTCGCCATTTCAGCCAATAAAGTTTTTGGTCCCTTTTTCTTCGAAGGTGCTACTGTAACTGGACTACAGTATCTGGAGATGTTAGAGAATTGGCTGTTCCCTCAGCTCGAACAAGAAGCACAACAATTCATATTTCAGCAGGATAGAGCGCCACCACATTGGCACTTATCTGTCCGTAACTACCTGAACGTCAACTACCCGAGGCGATGGATCGGCCGCCAGGCAGCCCGTGACAGAGCACTTCATCACTGGCCTCCAAGAAGCCCTGATCTTACCCCCTGCGATTTTTTCTTATGGGGGTATGTTAAAGATATGGTGTTTCGGCCACCTCTCCCAGCCACCATTGATGATTTGAAACGAGAAATAACAGCTGCTATCCAAACTGTTACGCCTGATATGCTACAGAGAGTGTGGAACGAGTTGGAGTATCGGGTTGATATTGCTCGTGTGTCCGGAGGGGGCCATATTGAACATCTCTGAACATGTTTTTGAGTGAAAAAAAAACCTTTTTAAATACTCTTTGTAATGATGTATAACAGAAGGTTATATTATGTTTCTTTCATTAAATACACATTTTTAAAGTTGTGGTATTCTTTTTGAATCACCCTGTATATAAATGATCAAGTAGATAGCGTCAGAAGTTAAATGAGGCTTTTCGCATTTGATGCTGTTGTGTACAGAGAAATCGCAACGATAGGAAAGTATAGCGAAATGCAGGTAGACCTGCAGAGATCGACGCTTAGTTCAGGGAGTGGGATCGACCCTCAACATAAATAAATGTAACGCACTGCGCATAAATGGGCAGAAAGGAACGTTATTGTATGATTACACTATTGGAGGACAATCACTGTTAGCAGTTAATTCCATGAAATATTTATTGATTATGCCTGCTGAGTGATATTTAAAGTGGATTGGCCACATAAAAGTTATGAAGTTCACCCAGAAAGGGTGAAGCTCACAGAACCCCCGTTCCACCAGTACTTGAATATTGCTTATGAGTCTCGGATCCGTGCAATATATCATTCATAGAGTAAACAGAGAAGATCCAAAGAAGAGCAGCGCGTTTCGCTACAGGTTCATTAAGAAAACGCGAGAGCGATACTGAGATGCTCAGCCAATTCCAGTGGCATACGCTGCAAGAGAGGCGTTCTGCATCACGTTATGGTTTACTGTTAGTTCAGAGAACGTAAGTTCCTAAAGGAGTCAACTAGTATATTGCTTCCCCCTTCTTACATTCAGCGAAATACCATGAAAATGAAATTAGTGAGAATCGAGCTAACGAGAAGGCTTAGCAACAATTGTTCTTCCCGTGAACCATTCGCTACTGGAACAGGAAAAGGGAAAATAATAATTGTACTAAAATTACCCAACGCTATACATCATAGTGTGGCTTGCAGAATATAAGTGCAGATGTTAAGACGCGCAGGCTCGGCCTTATATCGATTTCAGCCCTTGTTGACGATCTTTGTCTGGATGACTTTGGAGATACGCCATTGGAGCCATCGGTGTGGCCAAAACATGCGAAGCATGAAGGTTGTGCGTGTGTGTGTGTGTGTGTGTGTGTGTGTGTGTGCGTGTGTGCTAGTCGGCCGAACGAGCGAGACGTTTAAAGTTATGGATGATATACGAGAGAACGGAAAATGGTTCAAATGGCTCTGCCGGCCAGTGTGGCCGAGCGGTTCTAGGCGCTTCAGTCTGGAACCGCGCGACCGCTACGGTCGCAGGTTCGAATCCTGCCTCGGGTATGGATGTGTGTGATGTCCTTAGGTTAGTTAGGTTTAAGTAGTTCTAAGTTCTAGGGGACTGATGACCTCAGATGTTAAGTCCCATAGTGCTCAGAGCCATTTGAACCATTTTTTCCAGCTGTTCTTGCTTCGAATTATGGAATGTTTACTTCGTCTTCTTTGGTGAAGGAATTTGGGAAGGCTGTGTTTCGTACCTCGACTTTATGAGCACTGTCATCGATAGTATTTAAACTGCTATTGCACTGATTGTGTCTTGCTACCAGTGCACTTTACATACGACCAGAATCTCTTTGGATTTTCTGTCAGGTTCGAGAAGTTTCGTTGTGGAAACTTTTAAAAGAATTTCACATTGAAGTCCGCGCTAAATTTCGAGCTACTGTAAAAGATCGCCAATCTTGGGGAATTTTCGTTTGTTTAAACTTGGCATGCTCTCTTCGTTGTTTCTGCAACAGCGTTGTGACCCATTTTATGTACCAAATGGGATCAGTTCCGTCGTTTGTTAATTTGTTTGGTATAAATCTCTCAATTGCTTTCGATACTATTTCTCTGAATTCAAGCCAGAACTGGTCAACACTTATTGGTTGGTTGTGTTGTTTGGGGAAAGAGAAGAAACAGCGAGGTCATCGGTCTCATCGGATTAAAGATGGATGCAGAAGGAAGTCGACTGTGCCCATTCAAAGGTACCATCCCGGCATTTGCCTGAAGCAATTTAGGGAAGTCACGGAAATTCTAAAACAGGATGGCTGGACGCGGGATTGAACCGTCGTCCTCCCGAATGCGAGGCCAGTGTGCTAACCATTGCGCAACCTCGCTCGGTTACACTTATCGGTACATTGCTAATTTGGAAGAAGTGGAGGTTGTCTCTCAGGAAGGCATCAAGTGAATTTTATATGCTTTTTAGAATGCGTGTATTTTTTGTTTATATTTGGAGGATTTACGAGTTAAAATATTCAGCCAAGCTACGACAACGCTGTCCTTAGCTATCCTTTTACCCGTTTTGTTGCTCGTTATTTTCTTAGGATTATTTGCTGCTAAGAGGTGAAGTGTGTTTTCACAACTGTTTACTATTCGAGTGGGCTCATGAACTAACTGCTCGAAATAATTTTCGGAGAATGCGTTTAACGCAATTTCGGACGGTGTTTTATGCGTACTTCCGGATTTAAACATTTATTTTCGCCAACATATCGAGGGTAAATTGTAGTCGGAATAGAAAGCAACTGGAATCACTCAACAGAGGAAAGTCCACTGGACCTGACGGGATACCAATTCGATTCTACAAAGAGTACGCGAAAGAACTTGCCCCCCTTCTAACAGCCGTGTACCGCAAGTCTCTAGAGGAACGGAAGGTTCCAAATGATTGGAAAAGAGCACAGGTAGTCCCCGTCTTCAAGATGGGTCGTCGAGCAGATACGCAAAACTATAGACCTATATCTCTGACGTCAATCTGTTGTAGAATTTTAGAACATGTTTTTTGCTCGCGTATCATGTCGTTTTTGGAAACCCAGAATCTACTCTGTAGAAATCAACATGGATTCCGGAAACAGCGATCGTGTGAGACCCAACTCGCTTTATTTGTTCATGAGACCCAGAAAATATTAGATACAGGCTCCCAGGTAGATGCTATTTTCCTTGACTTCCGGAAGGCGTTCTATACAGTTCCGCACTGATAAAGTAAGAGCCTACGGAATATCAGACCAGATGTGTGGTTGGATTGAAGAGTTTTTAGCAAACAGAACACAGCATGTTGTTATCAATGGAGAGACGTCTACAGACGTTAAGGTAACCTCTGGCGTGCCACAGGGGAGTGTTATGGGACCATTGCTTTTCACAATATATATAAATGACCTAGTAGATAGTGTCGGAAGTTCCATGCGGCTTTTCGCGGATGATGCTGTAGTATACAGAGAAGTTGCAGCATTAGAAAATTGTAGCGAAATGCAGGAAGATCTGCAGCGGATAGGCACTTGGTGCAGGGAGTGGCAACTGACCCTTAACATAGATAAATGTAATGTATTGCGAATACATAGAAAGAAGGGTCCTTTATTGTATGATTATATGATAGCGGAACAAACACTGGTAGCAGTTACTTCTGTAAAATATCTGGGAGTATGCGTGCGGAACGATTTGAAGTGGAATGATCGCATCAAATTAATTGTTGGTAGGGCGGGTACCAGATTGAGATTCATTGGGAGAGTCCTTAGAAAATGTAGTCCACCAACAAAGGAGGTGGTTTACAAAACACTAGTTCGACCTACACTTGATTATTGCTCATCAATGTGGGATCCGTACCAGATCGGGTTGACGGAGGAGATAGAGAAGATCCAAAGAAGAGCGGCGCGTTTCGTCACAGGGTTATTTGGTAACCGTGATAGCGTTACGGAGATGTTTAGCAAACTCAAGTGGCAGATTCAGCAAGAGAGGCGCTCTGCATCGCCGTGTAGCCTGCTCGCCAGGTTTCGAGAGGGTGCGTTTCTGGATGAGGTATCGAATATATTGCTTCCCCCTACTTATACCTCGCGTGGAGATCGCGAATATAAAATTAGAGAGATTCGAGCGCGCACGGAGGCTTTCAGGCAGTCGTTCTTCCCGCGAACCATACGCGACTGGAACAGAAAAGGGAGGTAATGACAGTGGCACGTAAAGTGCCCTCCGCCACACACCATTGGGTGGCTTGCGGAGTATAAATGTAGATGTAGATGTAGATGTAGAACTATAACTGTATGAGTCGGGTACGTGTTTGAAATTAGACTCAAGTTTTCTTTGGACCTTTCAGCAATTGTATAATCTGAGTTGGGAGGTAGATAAAAGGATCCAATTATTATTTCATTCCGATTGCCAAGAGTGTCTTCTGTCCATACTAACTAACAGGAACTATCTACTTTAATTTCGCTACATGATAAATTATTTCTAACAGTAACAAAAACGCCACAGACAACTGTGTTTAGCCTATCGTTTCTGAACACCGTTAGCCTCTACCCAAAAAATTTCCACTGAACTTATCTCCAGCTTTAGAAGCTTTCAGTGCCTATAACGATTTGAGCATCAGTGTTTTGTATTAGCGCTTGGAGCTCTTGTATTTTCCCAACACAGCCACAACAATTTACGACTGTTATCTTGGTTCGATGCTAATGAAGGGAGTCCGGTCAGTTGCAGGCTGAAAGGCTAGAAGGACGACGGCCGTACTGTCCCAGATAGGAATCGATCTTCCTCTCCCCCTTCCCCTTGCTTTAAACCTCGTCTGACTTTAAAATAAAGGCAAACTGCGTATTAAAAATGACAAATGCTGAAGCAGTTATGTGGGTACCCCAGTCCTTCCATTATGATGACCCGGTCCCAAATCTTCCCGCTCGAATTTCTAATGATCAGAAGTAGACAGTTATACTTTGCACCGGGCAGATATTCTGTCACGGTCTGAGTATACAGGGCTGTCAGGAACAGTCTGAAAAGCTTGTATGGGTGATGCAGGGAAGGTCGTGCTGAGAAATAATTGTCGAGAAAAAAATTCGATTCCTTGTGACGTTTCCTACTTAATTAGTATTCAAGTTAGCCAATCAGGCCGTCACACGCACAAATTCGAGTGGCACGCCAAACGTGTGTCTCGTTTGGTTTCCTAAAACCGGAAGAAACAGCAGTACAAAAATTGTACATGGACACCAGTAAGGATCGAACTTAAGCCAAATAGCGAGGAGTCTCGTGTGCTATCGTCTATAATATCAGAACAAGTGACGCTAACTGTATCTAGGTGGCAGCTTGAATTTGCGCGTGCAAAGGCATGACTGGCTAACTTCAGTGCAAATTAACTTAGAAACTTCGAGACGTATCGAATTTTTCTCTTAACAGATAACAAAATAATCTACCCTGCAACACCCTTAAAATCTTTTGAAACTGTTTCCGACCACCCTCCATGTTGCCACAGTTCGTACAGGATACCAGTTCTTCTTAGACAGCTATGTAATTTGCGAAACATTTAAAATTCCAAGTAACATTATTTGTGAAGTTGTAAATAATTGTAATAACTAGCTGTTTTCTTTTTATAAATGTTACAGCGCCATTTAATATATGTCACCCATTTATTTATCCTGTCATCTCTCAGGTTTTTATGCGACGACAAACGTCCAGGGTGAACCACTATTATTTGCAAAACTTTGTCACAGGTTCATTTAATCGACTTTAGTTCATTTTCTTCGTATCATTACCTCGGAGGAGCCTTTTCCAAAGAATTTTCCAACGTAAATGGAGGAGTTAATGTGTGCAAAGTTAATTAACATGAAGTAATTTAAAATGTACAAATCTCAAGAGAAATTCTTCCATTTCTAGCAAAGTACAGTCGTCCTGTATTTCTGATAAAGGTCTGGTGAGAAAACAGAAATGTCGCCAAACCTAATGAGGAAATCAGACAGGCTGTGCCAATGTTAGTGGTGAGACTTTAACGACCGCAGGAAGCTGAGTAATTAGTGTTGCAGAACACGACCCTTCCTTTAATAGAACTCGGGAAGAAATCCCAAGCTGTTCATTAGGAGCACCTTTCTCATTATTACTTCGTGTTGCGGATGCTGCGGTAGGTTTAATCAGCGCAAGGTCGAATACATGCTTTTTTCAATCAAGATAATCCACTGCTTTCATCTCTCGTCAGATAACCGAACTCAGAAAAACCACAGATTGCTTTCAGAATATTTCAAGAAAAATTAATTGTTGGCATGTTGTGTACAAAGAATTCATAGCTTAAATTCTTGTTTCGTCTGCTACCGAAGATGGATATACAAAAACTGGCTTCACGAAGTCGGAAACCAAGTAACAGGATATCTCATTATTATTGCAAATCGAATTTCTGGGGAAAATTCGATAGATCGAATGAGCGGGAATTAGACGGTATTTTCATCTTCGCCGACAGACGTTCGCGGAGACGAAGAACTAGCCGCGTGGGATTAGCCGAGCGGTCTTAGGCGCTCCAGTCACGGACTGTGCGGCTGGTCCCGGCGGAGGTTCGAGTCCTCCCTCGGGCATGGGTGTGTGTGTTTGTCCTTCGGATAATTTAGGTTAAGTAGTGTGTAAGCTTAGGGACTGATGATTTTAGCAGTTAAGTCCCAGCTTCAGTCTGGAACCGCGTGACCGCTGCGGGCACAGGTTCGAATCCTGCCTCGGGCATTGATGTGTGTGATGTCCTTAGGTTAGTTAGGTTTAATTAGTTCTAAGTTCTCGGCGACTGATGACATTAGAAGTTAAGTCGCATAGTGCTCAGAGCCATTTGAACCACCCATTTAAGTCCCATAAGATTTCACACACACACACACACACACACACACACACACACACAACCAAACACACGAAGAACTAGAAAAATTGGACAAGGTTGGTGAAAGAGTTAATCCGTGATGTTCTTGGTACAAATCTATAGGAACACTACAGTAAACCAGCTTACTAGATATAGGGGTTCGCCAAAAATATGAAAACATTGAATGAAATGCATACTTGAACATAAGAACAGAAGTTCGCCAAGTATGGAGGTTGCGCTTTTGTATTTCACCACGAGTGCACCTTCGAGATGTCGTCAATACGCTGCAATTGTTTGTCATTGTCAATCCAATGTTCTGTGTAGTGAGTGCATTATGTCGGAGCTAAGTAAATTCGAAGGTGGGAAAATGGTTCAAATGGCTCTGAGCACTATGGGACTTAACTTCTGAGGTCATCAGTCCCCTAGAACTTACAACTACTTAAACCTAACTAACCTAAGGACATCACACACATCCATGACCGAGGCAAGGTGGGAAAATTGTTGGTGCTCGTATGGTGTGTGTTTCTGTAATCAAGGTAACCAAAATGTTTGGTGTTTCAGAAGGAACCGTATCGAAAAGTTATTCCGCATACAGGGAAAGCGGAGAAACATCATTCGCTAGCTCACTACGCGGCCAAAAATGTGTGATGATTGATCGTGACGGACTGTCGTTGAAGCGTATTATGACGAAAAATAAGACAGCGACAGCTGCAAAATTCAGTGCATAACAGAATGTCACACTCGCGAACCCTGTCAGCACAAAACAACACCAAGTGAGCCCCTTAAGTTGGGTTTGTCGGGCGATCAGGAATTCCAAAACCATTTATCATAGATGGAAATACCCATAACAGGTAGACGTGGTGCCGACGCCAAAAAACTTGGACTATGAAGCAATGAAAGAATGTATTCTGGTCGGATGAGTTTTCTTCTACACTTTTTCCAACTTCTGGTCGAGTTTACGTCCCTAGAGTGCAACATGGTGATAATTTGGGCAGCCATATCTAGGTATTCCAAGGGTCCCATGCCTACTCTGCTAGGACGCATTACCGCCAAGAATTATGTGACCATTTTGGCTGATCAGGTCCATCTCATGGTTCAATGTTTGTACACTACTGGTGATGTTGTGTTCCAAGACAATAGCCCCAGCTCACACAGCTCGCATCGTCCAGGACCAGTTTCGAAAGCATTAGGATACTCTTTCGCATCTCATCTGGTCACCACAGTCAACAGATCTCAATATTATTAAGACTTTGCCATCTATTTTGGAGAAGGAGTGTGATCTCAATCTAAGTCTATCGTCGTTAACTTGGGTTGCCACTATTTTGCAAGAAGATTACGTTGAAAACCATACAGGATCTGTATTTATCCACATCGAGGAGACTGGAAGCTGTTTTTAATGCCAATGGTTTTTCTTCACCGTATTAGGCACGGTAATGTGTTGTTTTTGTCCACCCCTGTATATCTTCATTAGTTGCGTAGCCACGCTGCAGGTTCCTCGGCACGGACTGAATTCCGATGTAAACAGTGAGTCGTCACGATAAAAGGCCCTACGGACTTGGTCCGGTAATACCAGGCCGTGATGGTGGTACAACTCGAAGCATTGCACCTCACTTTCATCTCTGACTCAACGCTGGCCGCACCCTTCAGCATCGCAGACTCCTTGACACTGGTTCGGCCAGTGTTCAATTACACGACTGTGGTGCACTACTGTAACAATGCAAATCCAACCTTTATATTTCTCACTGGGGCTTAGCTTGGGTGTTTCCGACGCTGTAGCTCCGAATCTCTGCTGATTTTCTGATACGAAGGGAAACGTTTGACTATACTGACAACCTATTCTACACATGTCGCAGCACTACACCGACAGACCATATAACATTCTAGGACAGTGGATACATTTCTGCCCGACCACAAAGTGGTGGTTGAGTTACTAACCACCTTCCAGACGTAGCACGTCCGTATCTCACCACTGACTTCTAGTATCAGCCGCACGCAGTTGACGTCAACAAGTGTATGGGCCTGAAGATGACGTTGTTACAGCGTTGAAACTAGTTGCCAAGATAAAATCGACACCGTAAATACAGCTGGAGGAATTTCTTAATTTTTAATATAAATTTATACCAGCTGACGTCCCACTGTCCTCCATTTCAGCTATGGATGTACGAAGACAAAGTGACTTAGTTTAGCCAGACGGAGTGGCCGAGCGGTTCTAGGCGCTACAGTCTGGAAATGCGCAACCGCTACGGTCGCAGGTTCGAATCCTGCCTCGGGCATGGATGTGTGTGATGTCCATAGGTTAGTTAGGTTTAAGTAGTTCTAAGTTCTAGGAGACTGATGACCTCAGAAGTTAAGTCCCTTAGTGCTCAGAGCCATTTGAACCATTTTTTGAACTTAGTTTACTTCGCCGTGGTATGTAATACGGTACTAAAGATCACGAAGAAGACTTTGAAACTATATTACAATGTCAAGAAAGGACAACACCCGTTCATATCTGAATCAACACTGGCCACACCCATCCGCATCGTAGACTACTTGACACTGGACCGACCAGTGTTCAGTTACGCGGCTATGGTGCAACAAACGACATTGAAGGTGAAGCAGTTCCGCGTATTTGCTCAAATATGAGTTGTATTATACTGAGGATACCAGTTATAAGTCTTCAAAATAATTTATTTATTTAAACGATGATCAGTTTCGAACATATGGTGCGCATATCCAGCGCGATCTATGTGGTTACTCCATGAATATAGTACCAACTTAATTTTCAGCACACGTTTCGTTTAACTATTCATATGACAAACTGATACACGATTGTAATACAAATGGGATAGCATTAGTTTCGATAACAGTCAAAAGTTACGTCAAAATTACAGCGAAATAAGCTCGTTACTGATATAGGTGTCTAATTTTAGTGCGAGCTACATCACGATGCGTCGTAAATAAACAGCGTGCGGTGCTTCTCTAGGAGCTTCACGACGGCGTAAAAACGAACTAGGTGTTTGCCAGTAGTTGCAGGATGTGGCGTTACAGGGAGTTATTCGCTGAATATTGCTTCATACGCAAAATAGGACGGAACTGAAACAACACAGAAACTCTGATGTGCATGGAATGATGATCTGCCACACTGTAGATAGGAATACAATGAAAAATGTTATTGATTTGTGTATTTACATCTAAAAGAAACGTCTCTCCTTGCAAATAAGAGGCCGGCCGTGGTGGCCAAGCGGTTCTAGGCGCTACAGTCTGGAACCGCGCGACCACTACGGTCGCAGGTTCGAATCCTGCCTCGGGCATGGATGTGTGTGATGTCCTTAGGTTAGTTAGGTTTAAGTAGTTCTAAGTTCTAGGGGACTGATGACCTTAGAAGTTAAGTCCCATAGTGCTCAGAGCCATTGGAAACCATCTGCAAATAAGATTTGAGGTGATGAGAATAATAGTTACTATGGAGACTGCTTATCCTCGCTATAATAATACTATTAAATTGTTGTCCGAAGGTGTACCAATACAAAAACATTTTACCCATATCAACAAGCTCATTTCTTGACAAGTGCGTGCGATACTTGCTATTAGCAGACCCAAGTTGAATGTGTTTGCTATAACTAAAATTAGAAAATTATACTAGTAAATGTTTCCGATAGTTGTAACATGAACTTGATAAAATACTAAGATATGTAATGTAGCAATATGTAACTGCCCGTTGCTTTTTTATTCGAATACTAAAGTACTAACTATTAGCGTTTGGATTAATGCTATGCCTAACATTGGGGAGTACGGATTTTCAAATACACCTTCGTCCATCCAGATTTAGGTTTTCCACGGCTTCCCTAAATCTCTTAAGGTCAAATGCCGGACTGGCACCTTTGAAAAATGGTTCAAATGGCTCTGAGCACTATTGGACTTAACTGCAGAGGTCATCAGTCCCCTAGATTTTAGAACTACATAAACCTAAGTAACCTAAAGACATCACAAACATCCATGCCCGAGGCAGGATTCGAACCGTAGCGGTCACGTAGTTCCACACTGCAGTGCCTAGAACCACTCGGCCACAACGGCCGGCGCACCTTTGAGAAAGACACAAACAGTTTCACTGCTTCGCCGATTCCATCATTAGTTCCGTCTCTAATGGCCTCGACATCGATGGAACATTAAGGGAAGTAATTATTTGGTTCCATCAATACAGAAAGTGTAGGAAGAAATGTTTAACACTCAACATGTACAAGGACGTATCCTCCATCGGAAGATATCGGCAGACTATAACATGGTGAACATTCTGATATCAATAATGCCTCTTGAGTCAACAAACACATCGTAGCAGGCAGCCTGTGTAGTCTAGACTTAGGACGCTGACTGTCGTCTTCATGCCAATGACCGGTTTAATCCACTGTTTATTGCGTAGAGCGTGGGACGAACCACCAATTCAATTATGCAGACGTGTGTTCAGTGGTTTGGCTGCTCGCTCAGCTGGAAGCCACGACATCCGTTCCTACCACACGGGCGGCTCAGCAACGTCCAGCGGACTAGCGAAGCAGTGACGAGCAGATGCGGGCTACATTCCCGAGAGCAGCATTCCACACCATCGCCTGCAGAGTCTGCTTGACGCCCACCACAGCGGTCGCCGTTGACCTCCGAGGCCGGGAGCACAGCAGCGAAATGTATGCGGGAGGGCAGTTGTGGCGACAGCGAACACACCGTTTGGGCGCAAGGGCTTGATGCGACTTTTCATACAGCGTAGGAAGTCTGTGGCTGCGGAATGTCGTCGCATGCTTTAGTGTCGCCCATAACAGAATGGAAATTTTGCGGTGACAGCCGCTTCGCTACGGGTCACTGGAAGTAATTGCACAGTTAACACGAGTGGTGAGGGGAAGACCAGCTGACAGTTGACATCGCTAACGTTTGTTTGTCAGTTGTCGGATGCATTTAGTGTCGCAAACATCGGGTCCACCAGATATAAAGAAAGGTCCCAGAAACTTTAATAGCGGAAGAAGAAAGAAGGCCACACTTATGGTGCTTAAACATGGAATAATGCACAGAACTGCTTCTGCCATGTGAAGAAATTGGCATCATCTTAAGGATAATACAACGACAGTCCAAAAATTTCCGAGATTGATTTTTTCGTGGCTTACAAGCGATGTCAGCTCAGTGACTGCGGTGACTGTTTCGACTAACAGCTGTGAACAACAGATGTGCTTTCGACCAGTCAGTTGTGCAGAGGTAGTGTGCAGTAGTGACTTCGTTTAGCCAGCCGGAGTGTGTCTACGTTGGTATGCCACAAATCGCAATGGAGCAACGAACTAAACATCTGTACATCAGTTGTTCAAGGCATTCACCAAAATGTCTCTAAGAAGAGAAAAGTGTTTGCAGAGTACGTGCTGCGTTCCTTGACTCTCGAACACGAACAATGACGCGGTGACGCCTGTCACGACTTGATGGAAATGAGAAACATGTACAGTTTTTTTTTCTGCCAAAATATTATTATTGGTGAGGAGACTTTATGTTATCATTCGGACCTAACACAAAACGACAGGGTGTAGGCTGGGGCTCTGATGGTTTGCCAAGGCCAAAGAAGGTGCGAATGTGACGCGTGAGTTGAACGATTACCAAAGAAGGACTTCTCTGATAGTTTCACATGGTTGTACGAATCTTCAGTGTGTTGTACTCGAGTACGCTGAGACTATGTAGAACACCCGAAGCGTGAAAACAACCATCTCAATTTTTCTCTACTTTTTATTATTCCAGTCTCTGAAATTGCTAGGTATCCGGGAAACATTCAACACTGTAACACACTGTAGACTGATACCAACGGTACGAGCATACGATACGTGCCCTCTTATATGTGTGAGGCTCAAAGACGTTTTGGGTAATACTAGAACCGATTACATTGTCCTGTATGGCGAGAATTCATCAGAAACAAAGATAAAGTGAGGAGTGCCTCAAGGAAGAGTGATAGAAGTGCTTTTGTTCTCCATGTATGTAAATGATCTGACGGACAGTGTATACAACAGTCTGAGATTATTTGCGGATGACATTGTTGTGGAAGGGAAAATTTCGTCGTTGAGTGACTGCAGGAGGATTCAGGATCCCTCTGACATAATTTCTGTTTGTGCAGTAGCAGTTTGTTTCAAATGTAGATAAAAGTAAGTTAGAGCGGATGGACAAGAGTAACATGTCTGTAATTTCGAATGCAGTATTCAAGGTATGCTTTAATATCTAGGAGTAAAGTCTCGAAAAGAAACAGAGCCAGCACAGAAGTTTGGTAGTACTGATGACGAATGACTGACGACGGTTTATTGGGAGACTGCTGGGAAACTGTAGCCTATTTATTAATGACAGCGTACAAAACGCTCATGTAACCGATTCATGATTACTGCTCGAGTATTTGGGAGCTTCATCAGGTAGTATTCAAGCAACACATCGAAGCCATTCGCTGCGTAAAACTAACGTTATTGCCGGCCGTTCCATCAGTACGTTGTTACGGAAAAGCTCTACGAATTGAGATGGGAATCATTGGATGGAAGAAAATGTTCCTTCCGTGAAACGCTTTTTTGGAGAAGCCGCGTTTGCCCCAGATTGCAGAGTGGTTCTACAACCTCCATGCTCATCTTGGGAAAGGACTTTAAGGACAAAATAAGGGAATTAGGTATAGTGTACAGGCAATAGCAATGGTACAAAGTATTCTCCGTCAAACAGTAATAGTGTCTTGCGGGGTATGTATGTAGGTGTAGATGCATACGTAGTCAGTCACACGTGAAGGAAAAACCACAGCGGGAATTTGCATCACTGATGTGTGGCTTTGAAATTCCAGCTCGCCGTGCAATTCCCAGATTATGGAACTTCCTTCGTATGGTTTTGGTGTTGACAGGGTTGACGAGTGCGACATTCGTTTCTGCACTGGCTTTTGCTATTCTCATCTTCTTATTTTTACTCACAATCCTCTTCAATGACCCTTTGTCACGATCACCCGACACACACCTTCACCGTCTTCGTCTTAGTGCATAATGTTTTTCTACTTTCGCTGTATGTGGTATAAATCTTAGATACGGTGTCTCTCGAAATACAAAACACTCCGGCTCCCTTGGTTATGGAAGCACCCACAATACGAGCAACAACCCACGTTCGACTTCACTTAGCTTGGTATTTCACTTAGCTTAGCATTTCCTGTTTCAAGCTCTTTCGAGGCCTATCCATCATGCACAAACCTGCTAGAACGTGTATGACAGATTACCGAATGTAATGGGGCTGATCGTGACAGAATGGTTACAGAATATCACACTTGACACAAAGGTCTCCAATTCGAATGCCACTCTGATTGTACCATTCCTATTTATGGTTTTATTTACTCTGTTTTTTTTTCTATCTCCCTTTATTCATTCGTGTGGTTTATTGCCTAATGCAAGCCTTTCTATCTAACGTCATTGCAGGGCTCGCGTTTCTCGTGTTGTAAGTATAACTGTTTAGTGATAGCTGTGGCGTTAAGTGTCGTCTTTGCATCGTTGATAATGATGACGATGACAGATAAAGAAAAGCGTGAGTCACGGACCTGGCAAATAAGCTACTCCTCTCGATAACAAGCGGGAGGGTATCCTCCTTATCATCCCTGTCAACAATGACACATATCCTCACACCCCGTGAGACACAGAAGGAAGGTTTCAAATAACCCGGGCTTCATCTCCAAATCCCTTTAACAACAAATATTTACGCGGGCACCACCACGATATTTTAGAAACTTAGATCGTGTACCTCCGAGTCGAACCACTACCATAAAAACTTTCATTAGCAACTTCAGCGACGGAAGTGGATTGTTTGCTACAATCATGTAACTAACTCATACAAATTTAAATGCTACGCTCAACATAAACTAAAGATAAATAAATTGTTGTACCGTGTGAAGTACCAATAAACGGACTGTGAAGTCATTATTATATTTTTATATTTTTTATTTCGTGTGTGTGTGTGCGTGCGTGTGTGTGTGTGTGTGTGTGTGTGTGTGTGTGAGACAGAGAGAGAGACAGAGACTGTCTGTGTGTGTGTGTGTGTGTGTGTGTGTGTGTGTGTGTGTGTGTGTGTACAATATTACAATATAAATAACACAATGTAACTGTGTTACTTATGAGACTGCTAATATTAATTTGTGTAATTTCTTCCAGTTAACGAATAGTATCCAGGCCCCATCATACGGCGTAACATTTCAACCAGTCTGTCACAACTCATCACTTACTCGAGTTCCTTTCCACGTTGTAGCAATTTCTCTGCAAACATTTTAATTCGTCTGTGTGGATAATTCATAAATTAAAATAATACAATATTTTTTAGTATGTAGGAAATAAGAATGCACTAATTAACTTCGTGAAAATGGAAAAGGGAAAATTTCAGCAAGCTTTTGACTCCGTCAGTATATGACGAAGATGTCAGCTACTTTAGGCTGTGAGTATGAAGGAAGGAATGTTTCATTGAAAAAATTAGTAACTGAAACATGTTAATCATCGTGAATTCATATTTAATATCATTTTGCATTAAATTTAATCTGACAGGGAATTCTACGAAAATCAGCAGTTATGCTATTTCATTTACTACTTGATGGGTAACTTAAGCAGACTTAATGTCTAAAATCCGAACGTAGTTCTTGAAAACTATAACTTGATTAAAAAAATCATCTGGCATCATCAGAACAGTAAGCAAATGTGACTGAAGACAGTTCATTATTAGAAAATTCCTTTTTCTACTTGTTTAAGCTAAAACACATATTTGTAAGCTGATTCGAAACTGTAGAAGATTTTATCCTCCCAGTTAAACTGTGAGATTTATCAATGGCGTATTTCCGGATGAATTATGTATGAATGAGTTAAACGAAAATTTGTTCAAAGCGTTTCATTTTACAGTAGATCTTGTAACTTGTGGAAGTCAATTCTTATCATAAAAATGAGGATAGAGAGCCCAGTCAAGAAAATAGAAAAATTTAGAACAGAGTTACTCATTTCAGGTAAAAGGGAGTACCTGATTGCCGTTTCTGCATCGGCAGAGAAGAAAGAGTGTAAGTTTTTATTTTGCCTGAGCTATAACACATTGCGTGAGTGATTATTCAGATAGCGCGGCCTTCTCTTCGATCGAAGCAGGGCCCTAGCTATATATATTTCCAAGTATTATGCGGGTGTCGTAGCGGCAAGCCCAAGCAAGCCCTACCAGCGATGGAGCAGTACAACATTTGGGTTGTGCTCAGATGATGATACTCGCAGCATATGCAGGGGGTCTCTCGAGAACAGACACGGTAACACGATATTACGGGCGAACCGATATGCATAGAACGGCGGTCCGCCGCTGAAAACATTACACGGCTGTGGCATTGTTATGAGAGCAAAGCCATTTCCTGTCGCATCGCCTGAGTTACTGCTGATGTCACACATAAAAGTTTGATTATCTTCACAGAGTAGCGACACCGCATTCAGTTACGTTTAACACCAGAGTGTCTGTTTCCGTTAAACAAGCTTTTCTCTACAACAGAATGTATTTCGTCCTAATAGGTGAACTCCTATACATCGGAAATCAGACTGCATAATTTCTTCGCAATCATTTGTAGAAGTGAAGTTTGAAACTACATTTGTTTCAACGTGTAATATCTGTTAACTATTTTTGCAAAATTTAATGTTAGCGAAACTACTGAACATACGTTACACAGAAGATATAAACATTAATACCACGTAACATTGGCTCTAGCCTTCTACAACAGCGTACGTACTCCACAAGTCATCGGATGGTGCGTGACGGAGGGTACCTTGCACCACTACTAGTCATTTCCTTTTCCGGTCCACTCGTAAACAGAGCGAGGGAAAAACAACGATCCTACGAGTCCTGATTTCTCTTATTTTATCTTTGCGGTCCTTACGCCAAATTTAGGTTTGCGGCAGTAGAATCGTTCTGCAGTCAGCTTCAAATGGTGTTCCTCAAAAAGAACACCGAGTGAGGTGGCGCAGTGGTTAGCACACTGGACACGCATTCGGGGGCACAACGTATCAAATCCGCATCGGGCAATTCAACTTTAGATATTTCATAATTTCCCTAAATCGCCCCAGGCGGGATGGAGCTCTAATTTTCCTTCCGTTTTCGAAAAGAATGTTGCCTTCCATCTAGTGATTCCTATCTGAGTTCCAGAAGCATCTCCGTAATACTTGCGCGTCGATTAAACCTACATGTAACAAATTTAGCAGTCCGCCTCTGGTTGTCTTCCTTTGCAGCGTTTCGCCCAGATATTTAATCTATATGACAGTGTCAAGCAGTGCAGTTCTAATCGTGTACTCTAAAATTACGAGATTGTTTTTCCTGCTCATCCATATTAACTTACATTTATCTACATTTAGCGGTCGTTGCCATTCATGACACAAACAAAAGAAATTCATCTAACTCATCTTGACTCCTTTTACAGTCACACAACGATAACACCCGGTCTTACACCACAGCGTCATCAGCAAACAACCGCAGATTGCTGCTTACCCTGTCGGTCAGATCAGTTACGTACATACAGAATAAGAGTGGTCCTGTCACACTTCCATAAGGCACTCCTGACGATACCATTGTTTCTGATGAATACTCGCCGTCGAGGACAACGTACTGGGTTCTATTACTTAAAAAGTCTTCGAGCCACTCACACAATTGGGATCCTATTCAATAAGCTCGTACCTTTGCTAACAGTCTGCAATGGAGCACCGCGTGAAATGGTTTTCGGAAATCTAGGAATATGTAATCTGCCTGTTGCCCTTCAGCCATGGCTCGCAGGATGCCAGACATCTTCTGTAGAGTTAAGATGGGATGATTTAGAGAGCCAGTGAATGTATTACATGTTGCCTGAGTGTTCGTCAAACTAGAAAGTACGCTTGTGTTGTGATCTTAGAATACGACAGTGTCCACATCATGTAGAAAAAATAGCAATACTGGATCACCGAGAAAGGCGAAATAAGCATTCTGGTTCACATTCACGGCAACCTGAATGAATGGGCTCAAGACATGGAACGAAAAACACTTCCAAATCATTACATAAACACAGTGGGCCTCAAGTAGACCTTCATGACTCAGAGAGACTGTATGCCTCATTACGCCGCAGGTGCACTCGACGTGATGTATCATCTGACAAGAGACAAAACTGGGACTTGCCGAACCACACTAGACGCTTACAATCAACTACTGTCCAGTGTCTGTGTTTAGTCCTTAGAAGACGTGCAGCTATATATGACGCCGTGATGAACGGCCTTTTGTGAGGTGCCAGTTTCTAAATGTCCATTGCAGGCAGTTCCCTTCGCAATGCTCATTCGCAGACTGGCAGAAGGATCTGCACTAACTGAAAGCAGAAATTACTGTTGGGTTTCACGCCGAATGTTCACTTGTCTTCGGTGCCTGTCGGTTGAGATCTTTTTTACAGTCAATGTTCTGAGGCCGTGTTGCACGGCTGAGAGTGATACACCATTCCTTGTAGACATAATGGACGGTCCACGTTGATCAACGCAAAACTGGGTAAGTTTGTTCATGGTGTGGTCAAGGACACGTCCCGACACAATAGCTCCTTTCCGCATTTCAGTCCCATCTTGTCGTCGTTGACCCTTCTTACTGCGCTGATTCCTTGCACACGACTTGGACATACACAGCACTTCACTGTCATGAAGTGTAGGGTCATACGATTACCGGGCACCAGCTTAATACTATTTATAGCACTTCTTACAACCACTTTTTTTTAAAAAAGGGATGACCAGTATTTTGTCGAGTTAACATTTCTACTGTGTATAGTCGGATTGACCATTCTGTTTTACTTCACATTATTTCTACGATTGAAATGCCCGTCCCGTTCAGGTGGCTCGGGGGCTGGTCTTATATTACTTGGTGATAGTTAGTCGTGGAAAGTGTATATTGTTAATATCAGAACTACCTAAGCACAATTACTGTTACCTGTAACGTAATATCGAACTCTACTGAGTTTAGTTCCATATATGACGCATTAAAATGTTTGACTTGTGATAATCACGGTACGGTCGCAAGTGTTCAGTATTTAGGGTGTCCCAGGAGAAATGGTCAGCAGTCGGGGATATGACTGGAACGATCGTTTGAAAAACGTCTAGTAAACGTGGGCTCTAGAATACGTACCTTAAGGGCTATGGGCATTTCTTCATCTTCGCTGATCAAGAGCTCATAGCTCTTAAGCATTTTAGACCCCATGTTTACTAAACAGTTTTTTTTTTATTTTTTGGTCCATACTACCTCCTCCCAAAATACAGAAAGCAAAGAGCTGGTACGAGAAAAGATTTGTTGCACAGTATCGAAGATGAAGTGGTCGTGAGACTAAAGGTATGCGTCTAGAGCCATGTTTACTAGATACTTTTCATCCGAATGACCGCTCTTCTTATATCCTTGAATGCAGACCATTCCTCCTGGGACACCCTGTATAAATAAGAGTTATGTAGCTGTAGTTTACATAAACTTCTTATGTGATTTACATACATACGGTACCGAAAATACAGATTAAGGCTGCCTAGAAACACACGAAATCTAGCGTCATGTTTATAATGGCTTAATTCGTCCAACACTAATAAATTCAAATGCAGGAGGTAAACATGTGGCCTATTTCATAACCATATGTTAAATTTCTGGTAGTTTTCGGCTGGTATATATACATTAAAATACACAAGGGATGTACGGATAACAAACGTTAATAAAGCGACGTAAGAGAGGTTAAGTATTAACGTCTGGTCGACAACGTAATTAGAACTGGAACACTTGACTAGTTGCATACACAAGAGGCAGGGATGTTTTATTCATGAAAGTGTCATATTCGTAATCGTATGGAATGGTTTAAGGCTAACATTGGAAAGGAGAATTTGAACGCCGCACCTCCCAAATACGGGTCCTTCGTCTTAATCCATATAGTCGATAAACGTTGCGTGTTGCATGCCTGTCATTATGCAACACTAGAGGACTGGGAGACTACTATTATGAGCATCACTGGTTTGTATTCAGAGCTCAGCTGAGTGACGCCTTGGGGGAGGGGGGGGGGGGGGCGTTGAGAGGAAGACAGTACGTTTACGCATTGGGCATGGCAACATACTGGAAATGTGTTTGCCCACTGCTCCAAAATGATCAGGTGTTTGTTCAGACTTCACTTCAACGAGGGAGGACAATATAGTTTAAAATTACGCTAATGGAAGTGGAATTCGTATTCTGGGAGAGATAGTTTGAAAATACCACGATCAATTAACCTTTCTGTGCTCACCAGTCTGCGCTAATGCACACGGCTCCTCAGCTATCAGAAAGTTATCCGAAAGAGGAACAGAAGATTTAATCGAGATAGTGCATAATCATCAATGGAATATTAAGGATCTGAAGTCGGGAGACTCAGTCTCTCTAGTTAAAATGATATTGTTGAATAATTAGATACCTATAGTAACGACATTATTTTACAGCAAGGCATCCAGTTTTTAGAGAGAGCGTGTTTACTTGCTTGTTACTTTCTTCGAGTAATATTTAAACACACACTTTACAGTGCTCTTTTTATACGGAACTGCTTATTGATAATTATTAATTATAATCTTTTTCGAAACATGCACAATAGATCTAACCTGTTAACGATGTTCCGCATAGCCGTTACTTTGTATTGCCTCTGACGGTGTATAAGTTTTTTTTTAAGCAATTCCAACCGTTATGTCTAATCGCTAATTATTTCGACGTGACCTTTCTAGAGGACTATAATACACTATATGCTAAAGAAGATAATATACTAACAACGGTATCCGTTTATAAATTGAACTTGTTATAATAACAACCTTCGTGACACAAAGATGACGATGTTTCACCTGAACACATGTTGAGCGGGCTCCTTCACCAATACCATCCCATGAAAAAGAAGCATTCTTTCGATACATATACGCTTCTTCTTATAGGAGGAGAGGAAAGCCACACTGGTTTAAAAACAAAGCAAATGCACTGTTTACTATTTTAAATTTAGCCTTCCAATTTAGAGTTATAGGCTTAATCTATTCCATAACAAAATATATAAACTATTCCAGACAGAATTACTTCCAGTGAATTATTTCACGCGTTAAATACATCTAATATCAGATTATTAAGGTACATGTTCCATAGATGATTTATAGAACATAACGTAATGACTGATAATTATATAACGAACTTTGTATTGAAATAAAGCGAAGCACTAAGCATTAATAGACGAATAAATATTGAAGTAACAAATGTATTTGGTTCAGTAAAAGCAGTAAGTTCGTATTGATTTTGCACTACATAAACTGCAACCCGCTACACATATTTTTTGTGAACCAAAGGGAATTACGTAAAAGAACAAAAACGGTGTACTTGTTAGTCAACCTTACACAAAAAGAAATTTTGTTTACCTTGTTCTCAAATTGACTTTTGCTATATGTGTGACAATGTGTGTTTAGATGAAGTACGCAATATTTTACTAGTAGGCTTATTCACCCCTCAATGGAATAACTTCAGTTTTGTTAAAGACTAGTTAAAATTATTTATTTCTTCTAATGTGCATCATTACTTCTCCAGAGAATTTCACCAGAGAAAAAGCATTCTGTGAAGCTATAATTAAAATGTCTAACCCTATGAACAGGTTCTTACAGTGCGATCGTATAAAAACCCCTTGTTGATTTCGTATACGTTTATGTTCAATGAATATTTTCTTACCTAGAAGTGAAAGGTAAATTTATGTGCACAGGATATTGTATAGAGGACATAACAAAATTGCTTTTACTTACTGATTGGTTACTCTACGAGACTTGCAATGGCGGCATCTAAAAAAAAAAAAAAACAGGAAAAGATCATTTAAGAAGCTCATGAAGCTTTAGAATTGCAGAACTGAAAACGTATATGTATTTTTTGTACTTCCCTTTTTTAGCAAAGGAAAACAATTTTAATGTCTCAGTCTATGATTTGCTATGGACGCTATTTAGAATTTTTTTTCTGTTGGGATTATTTATAATGTTCGTATCATCTTCAATGAAAGCCAACTATATGGCTCTATGTTTATGAGAATGTCATTCGCAAGATAATCAATAGTTTACGTAGTACTGAACCTTTCAGGAACTTAAAATACTCTTTCTCTCCAATCTTAAAAATCTTTCCTCTCTATATTCGTTCTACGTAAAATGTCATAAAAGTAGTGGGAAGATTAATTACACCATCGGATATCATTTTAAGAAGTGGGTGTCGTAATCGTTATCAGCGTCAGATGTAAAAATACTCAGTTGAAACGAAATTTACATCTTCGTATGATGAAAGATGGAAATGAAAAACTGTCTGAGGCTATCAAGGAAACACGAACTTCTCAGTTTTCAAGTTGCGAATATGAGGAACAAAAGGCTGAGAAAACTTCATAGTCAAATCCTTGGTTAATGTGTCGTATTTAATAACTGTTAATCATACTGGAAGTATTTACTCACCATGTATTACATAAATTTCGATGTAGCGTAACTAAGTAGATAACGAAGATAAGTTCAATAGAATTCTGAGATGATATATACCCTGTCCGAAGGTATAAACCGACGAAAATCTAAAACAATAAAAATTTCATCCTTTTACTCCATCCAGTAACATTCATTCCCTGCGACTGCCTTAAAGTACACCATTTATGTTAGTAAAACATCTTCTGTGACCTATCAAGACTAAAACTTACTTTATTATTTACTGAGATTTTCTACTCCGTGGCTTAGACAGGGGAACATCTGTAATGGTCGATAGGATACTTGGACATATGTGGTTTATATGTGTTCTCGTAATGAGCCTCCATCTTCAGAAATTTGAAACTGGCGATCATTATTTCGTCTTTCTCCTATTCTTTCAAGCTGGATCATCGTTTGTAATTAATCAAGGGTGCATGTACTCTTCTTGATGATTGGCAATAGGGCAATGCTCTGACCTGACGCATGTTCACAACTTGTACAGTTCCAGATAAATTGGTGCAATGAACTTTAAGCTTCAACAGAAACAAGGAATTTTGTGAATTAAATAATTTCATGAAAACAATTTTCTTTAAATGTTTCCTTATCTCATTTAATAATTAAAAATGCCATTATAGAACATGTACTGTACAATTTACTTTTTGAAAATGACTTCTGGCACATGAGCTCCTTCTCTACGCAAACATTCCTGCAATCTGTTCATTACATTGTTCATGGTCTGACATAACTTCTCAACTGGAATTTCGATAGTTGCTTCTCGGTTCCAAGCCTTCAATCCTTCCGTTTTCGCATTTCGACTAAGGAACACTTTGCTTCTAAGGTGACCCCACAAAAAGAAATCACAAGCTGAGAGATTAGGGGATCTGCAAGGCCACTGAGTATCACCATTTCTTGAAATTACACGTTCCCAAACAACTGGCGTACAGCAGGCATCGATATTCGTGCTGTGTGTGACGTTGATCCATTTTATTGAAACAGGTTGTGTAAATAAAGTGTGGAAATCTGCGTAGTTGTTGCAGAATAAAGGTTTCAAGCGTGGCAACGTAACGATTCGACGTGACTGTAACCTCATGGCCATTCACAAAAAAAAAGTGCTTATCACACCGTATGCTGACATAAGACACCACAGGGTAACTTTGTTGTGCAATGGACGCTCATGTAGCTCCGTAGGATTACCTTGTGTGCAATATCTAAAACTTTGTTTGTTAAGAAATCCACTGACGTGGAAATGGGCTTCGTCTGACGTCCACACTTTGTTAGTAAAACTCCTCGTTCTCGTTCATCTTTTGAAGCATCAATTCACAGAACTGTCGTAGCATAACATGATCATTGGATTCGTGGGCAATCAGCAAGTTCTATGGATGGCATTGCATACCCGGTACTAATATTCTTCGAACACTTGAACTATACAACTGTAAAGATACTGAGTGACGAGGGACTGCCGAGAGCATCTCGACCAGCTAGATTTTGTCTGGTGCATGAACGGTTCGAACACGGAATGGAGTTTCCCCGAAATTACAGCTCTGTGTTTTAATTGCATATGCTGATGGAACACAAACGTCGTATTCTACACTACTGGCCATTAAACTTGCTACTCCAAGAAGAAATGCGGATGTTAAACGGGTATCAAATGGACAAATATATTATACTAGAACTGACATGTGATTACATTTTCACGCAAATTTGGTGCATAGATTCTGAGAAATCAGTACCATCTCTGGCCGTAATAACGGCCTTGATACGCCTGGGCATTGAGTCAAATAGAGCTTGGAAGGCGTGTACAGGTACAGCTACCCATGCAGCTTCAACACCATACCACAGTTCATCAAGAGTAGTGACTGGCGTATTGTGACGAGCCAGCTGCTCAGCCACCATTGACCTGACGTTTACAATTGGTGAGCGATCTGGAGAATGTGCTGGCCAGGGCAGCAGTCGAACATTTTCTGTATCCAGAAAGGCCCGTACAGGACCTGCAACATGCGGTCGTGCATTATCCTGCTGAAATGTAGGGTTTCACAGTGATCGAATGAAGGGTAGAGCCACGGATCGTAACACATCTGAAATGTAACGTCCACTGTTCAAGGTGCCGTCAGTGCGAACAAGAGGTGACCGAGACGTGTAACCAATGGCAAACCATACCATCACGCCGGGTGATACGCCAGTATGGCGATGGCGAATACACGCTTCCAATGTGCGTTCACCGCGATGTCGCCAAACACGGATGCGACCATCATGATGCTGTAAACAGAAACTGGATTCATCCGAAAAAATAACGTTTTTCCATTCGTGCACCCAGGTTCGTCGTTGAGTACACCATCGCAGGCGCTCCTGTCTGTGATGCAGCGTCAAGGGTAACCGCAGCCATGGTCTCCGAGATGACAGTCCATGCTGCTGCAAACCTCGTCGAATTGTTCGTGCAGATGGTAGTTGTCTTGCAAATGTCTCCATCCGTTGACTCAGGGATCGAGACGTGGCTGCCACGGTCCGTTACATCCATGCGGATAAGGTGCCTGTCATCTCGACTGCTAGTGATACGAGGCCGTTGGCATCCAGCACGGCGTTCCGTATTACCCTCCTGAACCCACCGATTCCATATTCTGCTAACAGTCATTGGATCTCGACCATCGAGAGCAGCAATGTCGCGATACGATTAACCGCAATCGCGATAAGCTACAATCCGACCTTTATCAAAGTCGGAAACATGATGGTACGAATTTCTCCTCCTTACACGAGGCATCACAACAACGTTTCACCAGGCAACGCCGGTCATAAGCTGTTTGTGTATGAGAAATCAGTTGGAACCTTTCGCATGTCAGCATGTTGTAGGTGTCGCCACCGCCGCCAACCTTGTGTGAATGCTCTGAAAAGCTAATTATTTGCATATCACAGCATCTTCTTCCTGTCGGTTAAATTTCGCCTCTGTAGCACGTCATCTACATCTACATCTACACTGATACTCCGCAAGCCACCCAACGGTGTGTGGCGGAGGGCACTTTACGTGCCACTGTCATTACCTCCCTTTCCTGTTCCAGTCGCGTATGGTTCGCGGGAAGAACGACTGTCTGAAAGCCTCCGTGCGCGCTCTAATCTCTCTAATTTTACATTTGTGATCTCCTCGGGAGGTATAAGTAGGGGGAAGCAATATATTCGATACCTCATCCAGAAACGCACCCTCTCGAAACCTGGCGAGCAAGCTACACCGCGATGCAGAGCGCCTCTCTTGCAGAGTCTGCCACTTGAGTTTATTAAACATCTCCGTAACGCTATCAAGGTTACCAAATAACTCTGTGACGAAACGCGCCGCTCTTCTTTGGATCTTCTCTATCTCCTCCGTCAACCCGATCTGGTACGGATCCCACACTGATGAGCAATACTCAAGTATAGGTCGAACGAGTGTTTTGTAAACCACCTCCTTGTTGATGGACTACATTTTCTAAGCACTCTCCCAATGAATCTCAACCTGGTACCCGCCTTACCAACAATTAATTTTATATGATCATTCCACTTCAAATCGTTCCGCACGCATACTCCCAGATATTTTACAGAAGTAACTGCTACCAGTGTTTGTTCCGCTATCATATAATCATACAATAAAGGATCCTTCTTTCTATGTATTCGCAATACATTACATTTGTCTATGTTAAGGGTCAGTTGCCACTCCCTGCACCAAGTGCCTATCCGCTGCAGATCTTCCTGCATTTCGCTACAATTTTCTAATGCTGCAACTTCTCTGTATACTACAGCATCATCCTCGAAAAGGCGCTTGGAACTTCCGACACTATCTACTAGGTCATTTATATATATTGTGAAAAGCAATGGTCCCATAACACTCCACTGTGGCACGCCAGAGGTTACTTTAACGCCTGTAGACGTCTCTCCATTGATAACAACATGCTGTGTTCTGTTTGCTAAAAACTCTTCAATCCAGCTACACAGCTGGTCTGATATTCCGTAGGCTCTTACTTTGTTTATCAGGCGACAGTGCGGAACTGTATCGAACGCCTTCCGGAAGTCAAGAAAAATAGCATCTACCTGGGAGCCTGTATCTAATATTTTCTGGGTCTCATGAACAAATAAAGCGAGTTGGGTCTCACACGATCGCTGTTTCCGGAATCCATGTTGATTCCTACATAGTAGATTCTGGGTTTCCAGAAATGACATAATACGTGAGCAAAAAACATGTTCTAAAATTCTACAAGAGATCGACGTCAGAGATATAGGTCTATAGTTTTGCGCATCTGCTCGACGACCCATCTTGAAGACTGGGACTACCTGTGCTCTTTTCCAATCATTTGGAACCCTCCGTTCCTCTAGAGACTTGCCGTACACGGCTGTTAGAAGGGGGGCAAGTTCTTTCGCGTACTCTGTGTAGAATCGAATTGGTATCCCATCAGGTCCAGTGGACTTTCCTCTATTGAGTGATTCCAGTTGCTTTTCTATTCCTTGGACACTTATTTCGATGTCAGCCATTTTTTCGTTTGTGCGAGGATTTAGAGAAGGAACTGCAGTGCGGTCTTCCTCTGTGAAACAGCTTTGGAAAAAGGTGTTTAGTATTTCAGCTTTACGCGTGTCGTCCTCTGTTTCAATGCCATCATCATCCCGTAGTGTCTGGATATGCTGTTTCGAGCCCCTTACTGATTTAACGTAAGACCATCTTCGTGGTGTAGCCATCTTAATGGCCAGTAGTGTATTATCGTCGTTCCTAAATTTTGTGTCTGACCTTGTACACGACTGTCAAACGTTTCATATCATGATATTGGCACTGTCGTGATGCGCCGGCCGGGAAGGCCGAGCGGTTCTAGGCACTTCAGTCTGAAACCTAGCAACCGCTACGATCGCAGGTTCGAATCCTGCCTCGGGCATGGAAGTTTGTGATGTCAGTAGGTTAGTTAGGTTTAAGTAGTTCTACGTTCTAGGGGACTGATGACCTCAGAAGTTAAGTCCCATAGTGCCCAGAGCCATTTGAACCATTTGCCGTGAGGCAATAAATGTTTATAAATAGAGTTGTGTTGGTTTAGATTAATTAATATTAGCACAAACAACTTTAATTCTCGTGGAACTATTGTCCGTAATCACAACGCTACAAAACGTAGATTATATTTGAAGGTACATTTGCTTGCTAATTGTTAGTTTTTTGGTTAAATGTTGCTACTCTCCACGGAGCCCGCATCTCGTGGTCGTGCGGTAGCGTTCTCGCTTCCCACGACCGGGTTCCCGGGTTCGATTCCAGGCGGGGTCAGGGATTTTCTCTGCCTCGTGATGGCTGGGTGTTGTGTGATGTCCTTAGGTTAGTTAGGTTTAAGTAGTTCTAAGTTCTAGGGGACTGATGACCTAACTCCCATTGTGCTCAGAGCCATTTGAACCATTTGAACTCTCCACGGATTTTGATTTGAACAACTTCCTAATATCCAACATGAGCGTAAATTACGAAAATAATGAAGTTATTCTAGTAACCGATAACGTGGAAGAATGCTTTGGGAATGTAATTACAAAACACTGCAGGACATTTCGAGTTTCCGCCTGCCTTCATACGGCAATATTCATGATACACAAGTATTCTCTCAGCAATGCTTGTCCATGGCTTAGTACAAACTTTAAAATCACAAACTGAAATGTAACTAATGAAATGTCAGTGTGGCAAAATGTGGTACCCAGCAACGCTGAATTTTCGTTATCAGAGACTGAAGCCCGATCTGAATTGTCCCAGAGGGAATCCTAGCGGAATGCGCAGGAGCTCGAAACGAATTATCTCAGCGGCAGCTGCGGCAAACAAAGAGGACGCCTACCCTTCCATCCAGTCACATTCGGAAATTCGGAACAGCAAATGCAATTATATTTGCTACGGAGATAGCAGTATTCAGATAATAGCGGAAGTGCCAAAAAAACAATTATAGTTTCTACGTTTTTTAATTCAGTTGACTTTCGCCAGACAATTGGTCTGCCTAATTCATACACTGTACTGTATTAACGTAACTGCTGCGTTCTTCGCACAAAGTGAAAGTTCAAAAGAAAACATTGACGTTGTTCTCTTTCCTCTTTAGCTGTGACTTGTCGGTGTAGTGGATAGTCATAATTGACTTAGGTTTGGCAGTACTTTCTTTGGCAGCACTCTGCTATTGATACCCGTAAAATAATATCTTTGGAAACCGTGAGTGGAGAAGGGATGGATGAAGGATGACGTAGTGTCGAAACGCGTCCAGGGTATGTGTAACGCATAACCTGCTAGCGTACTGCATTGAGAGTGATCGCAGTATTAAATAAAATCTACGCAAATAGTTATATGTTAGAGTTTTGTTCTTCTGTCCAGTCAACATCCGAAAACGCAATATCGTACAGCGATGGAGGTAGTTTTAATATTGCTATGGTGTGGTTGGGCCACCAAGAAGCATCCAATTCGGTATTCAGTGTCCACTCGGCCGCGGGGGACGTATCGAGCGGTCGTGTTAGCCATTCCACAATGTCCCAAAGGTACTCAATTAGAGGCAAGATCTAATGAGTGCAGGGGCCATTCAAGATGACATATATAACGTAAAAATTTTATGTGTACAAGAAAGCCGGCCGGTGTGGCCGTGCGGTTCTAGGCGCTTCAGTCTGGAACCGCGTGACCGCTACGGTCGCAGGTTCGAATCCTGCCGCGGTTATGGATGTGTGTGATGTCCTTAGGTTAGTTAGGTTTACGTAGTTCTAAGTTCTAGGGGACTGATGACCACAGATGTTAACTCCCATAGTGCTCAGAGCCATTTGAACTATTTGTACAAGAAAGAGTACATACGAAATCTTCCAAGAACTTATGTTCGTTTAATCAACTGAGGATGATATTTCTCATACAATGATATAATATTTTTTAGTTGAGGACTGAACTTCATTCAGAAAAATATTTTTAAATTCCTTTTCTCATATTTCGTTTCCTATGTGTATAGCATTTTAGTAGGCTTTGGGGTCTACCCATCACTAAAACTGGTTCTGTAAAATTTTATCGCTGTGATTCGCTTTGTAAAGGGAGGAGAGTTAGTAGCATTGAGTCCTGATCACCGCACGATGTGACCAAGCCCTGGATTTCATTCTAAATCTCGTCACCATTGTCTCATGGAATGAGGGCAAAAGTTAATACTGACGATTATCCGTTCGTCTTACGGACGACACTTCCTTGGTTTTACTCGAGACTAGTAAGCTACGTGCACCAATTTTCACACTTCCCAGACTTTTATTCCTTATTTATAGAAACAATCATTACAACAATCCACAAAATTCGTACACGTACGTCACAGGAAGGACCGTCAAGTTATCTCCACAATGACGTCGAGCAATCGTAACTTTCCGGATTGTGTCTATCGCTCGTTGCTTGCCTATGAGACTAAGAAGCACTTTGAATTTGTGTGTTATTTGATTGATGTAAATTGAAGGGAATCACTGCTGTCAGCTGCAGCGGGACATTACGTGGAATCAGTAGCGACGAGCGAAAATGTGTACCAGACCTGGATTCGAACCCAGAATCTGCTGCTCATGGGACAGGTGCGTTAACCACTGCGCCATCCGGGACACAGCGTTATCGCCACCGCACGAATTATCTCCGCACGCCTCATGGCCGATCCACATTTCCACCGAGCGCCACCTATCTGCAGTCCCTGTCCCTTGACTCACTGTTCGCTACTCTGTGAGTCCCACAAGAGGTCAGACGTATTTGTGCATCGGCACTGAGCAAGGTGGATCCACCGCCCAGCTAGGCGTATCAATTATGTGAATGTGTGGTGTCTGTTATTTCGGACATGTCTGAAAGAACAGACATCACGCATTCATGTCATTTGACTGAAACCGAACTTTTGGATTCCGTAATATGTATGAGTGAGTTCCTGTACGGAAAATAACTCACAGAACGTATAATCAGACACAACTTTAATGCCATTAGAGATATATCAGTATTACAATAAATGTAAACCGTTCTTCAACTAGACTGAATTACACACGATTTGAGGGACTGGAAATTCTGAAAAACCTGTTTTAACTTTTTTCTATTGAGATTACTTTTTACTGCCGTGAAATCTTGCACTGTTACGGTGACAGAAAGAACTCGTCAAAACTGACCATCTCTGGCTACCCACCATACGTGCTACGTGTTCAGCTTACTTTGTTGAGTACTTCTCCATGCAGCTGCTCTTAAATCGTTAGCATGATATTCGGGCAGCGCTTAGTATCGCTGAAGAATTAAAACCAAATCCAAATAAATAATTCTAGAATATCAGACACGTCCCCGAAGGACGAGATCATCACAACTAAATCTTAATTATTCATAAACTAGCTGTAATGCCACGCGTTGCCCGGGATGTTTATCTGCCACACAGAGAAATAGACCCTGTGCCTTGTTGATACTCATAGAGAATGCGAACCGCTTGGGAAACTGCAGTCGCTTTAAATCGAATGGCATATTTGAATCACTGGGTGTCAACGGAATGCGACGAGTGAATACGTCTTTGCATGTATGAAAAGATGATTAGTTGCGCCATCTATTGTTACATTTTGTGACATGTATCTCACTGTGATTTTGGAATATTCGTTTTCTATCTCTTCTGCTCAATTTCCACTTCCCAAGTAGGGCTGTGTTTTAACACGTCTCGAATTATTCGAACAGTTTAAGTCACAGTTCGTGATATCTCGGGTCCTGCTCGATCTTTTGATAGGCTTGCGGTCTAGTGTCTTTTGTTGCTGCTATATCCACGACCTGCCTTAACGTTTGTATGTCACTCTGGGTTTTAATAATATGAATAACCGTGAAATACGGACTAAAGTATCTTCTTGGGTGTATGTCATAGGTAATAACGCCAACTAATCAAGAAATAAGAATTTGCAGTCACATTTCTGTCAAATTTTCGAGCTTTCGCCCGTCCCGCAAGATAATGACGGCTGATGGTTCTATATCCGAGACGGGTACTGCCGCTGTAATTTATTCTCATGGTAGGAATTACAGTCAGTTTACTACTACTTATTCCGTTTGTTAGGCATTTAATTTTTCATTAACTTTGTTCTTAGATGAAGTAAATCGGGCAAGAACTTCTAGAAATTTTTGTTATCAACTTTCCCCTTTATGTATTAGATACATATATGTTTCAAGTCGGATTACGAAATCTTATTTACAAAGTGATCTTCCTCTTGTCTTCAACGTAAAGTGTGCAAAATTACAGCAAGATCGGAGTAAAATTGTAGATTTGTAAGAAATACAAACAAACGAACACTCTTCTTTATACAAATAGATTAAACTAAAAGTTCTTTAACACGAATGTTCTCCGAAGTAACCTGTCGTAAAGTGGTAACCACACGGAAAAAAAATGGTTTGTGTCGATAAAGTACTTTGCTCAACGTGAGCGCTAGCTAAAAGTATGCTGAAAAAGATTAATTGAGTGTTGGCTAAGTCAGTAAAAAGTGATTTACTTGCCATACAGATTCTTATGGATGGCACAAAATTGTTGAATGTTCCGAGAGGTAACACTAGGTCTCAGAAATACTTTAAAGTCCCTTAACGTCATAGGGTGCAAAATTAGAGACGTACTAAATGCGAAAAGAAAAGTCAGACGCACTGAACGTGCCGTGTTACTGCAACGTTCCGCAAAGCGAATAGTGAAGTGACGAAGCTTCCTAGGGCAGGGAGTGAGGGTTGCTGGCTGGCGTCCAGTGTCCGGAAGGTTTATAGCCACGCTGAATGTGGGCGTTACGGCGCCCCGCAATTTAAAAGACGACCCATCTCCACTCGACACTCAATTGGTCAATCAGCTGTAGTCCTGGAGGCGCGGTGGTATTTCTCCATACCAGACGTGAGCAAGGTGCTTCTGTAAATGGCATATAGCGTTACAACTAGGGTGTTTGCTGGTATGTAGTAATTTTCCCCGAGTAGATGATAACTTTCCCAGTGAATCTGGAGAACAGGTAACGTCCTAACTATGATAGCGTTGTGTGTAATAATTTTAATAGGTATCGTTCTACACCAGGTTGCCCTGGAAAACCCCTACTAGGATCTCAACTCCTGGAGTATTTACTTTACTAGCCCACAAATTTACGCATCACAGATAACATACTTTCTCTGTCTCGTACTGAAAGATATTTCTTGCGGTATCTAGCTCTTCGTATACAACACAAACCCTGAAACGTCTCTGTCAGATTTCTTTCATACTATTTAACTTGTATTTCGTGCTGTCCCTCTCAATTATTTGTAATTTAGTTTTGTACTTCGTGTTTGTCACCATTCAGTGGTACACAATTACATTAAAGTATCAATTTTTCCAGTAAGCATCCAATCCTATGCACATTACCTACAGTTTGTGCTCCCAAATTTCCATTCTCTCTTTATCATCTGTATAAATGAATGAGTGAGTGTGTGTGTTGCAACGGCCTTTGCGGGTGTTTCACGCCACCGTAGCTTAGTTTCATGTGCAAGGTGATGCAGATAAATTTCTTTGTCGGAAAGTGTTCCATAGTAGTCGTATTCACAATAATTCAATCACAGCAAAAATTCAAATGTGTGTGAAATCTTATGGGACTTAACTGCTAAGGTCATCTGTCTCTAAGCTTACACACTACTTAACCTAAATTATCCTAAGGACAAGCACACACACCCATGCCCGAGGGAGAACTCGAACCTCCGCCGGGACCAGCCGGACAGTCCATGACTGCAGCGCCAAAGACCGCTCGGCTAATCCCGCGCGGCCCAATCACAGCGACAGGGATAAACCTTTGAGACTCTGACTTATTGCGACACGCTAAATTCTTTTTATCTTTATTCTTGTGAGTTTAAATCTAGTAGATTTGTGTGAACTTTTCCCATCCGAGCCTAAGATTTCCTTCACATTTATCACCACAGTGTACCTCGGCAATCAATATAACAATAATATGAGTGGGCTAATAAATTACGTACCACGCAACGACAGATCATAGTTTAGAATTATCTTGTGAAATTTTAGTATGATGTTTTATTTTCATAAAATATGCTAAACAGTGATCACTGTTGCTCTGACAAGCCCATCCTCGATTGTAATATTATTTTTAATATATCCCGACCGCCGTTTCTGAAGCGCAAAAGGAGGCCTTATATTTGTAGTCTTCGTCTGATTATCTTATTCTTTCTTTTAAAGTTTAAGCTCCTGCTTGCTCTGAATTATTTGATTTAACAGTTGTACTTAAATTGTTCCCATTTGCTCGTTCCATGTAATCACTGGTTCTTTCATTAATATCAACACGTTAGTAATGATTACCAGTTCAGTGATTGATTCAGTTCTTATTTTAAATTTTGTCAATTTTGATTAAACTGGGTGGCGTCACAGAAAATTTTGTGGCACACGAAACTTACAGTAGATTGCAGAGTTTCACATTGGCTAACTTCCCCCAATTTCTGTTTGCAAATCACTCTCTAGATAATGTTTCACCCATTAGTAATCATTCAACCCCCCACCCTCACCCAAAAAAAAAATACAAGTGACAACCCAACATAAATTTCAGTTTAAAATTTTTGTTGAATTTAAAGCTAACTGAAAATCTTCTGCATTACCAATCTTTACAGTATCCTTAATATGTCGCGTAAACAAAATAATATCTTTCATCTTAAGTGAAGTGATTTACTAAAGAGGTTGAAATTATGGTGGTCTTAATAAACTGGGGGATAGTACCCATACTTAGCGGCGACCGCATCAGCAAACCATATTTAGTCAGGCTCGGTAAAATTCATAAGCGAACTACTGAATGCGGTGCTTCTGAAGGAACATGCCACATGTGAATGCCCTATACACGCTTAGGCATCCTCTAGAAAAATTATTCAACCGTCTGTTACATCATTCCATACTTTGAGAAGCTGCACAGACATTCTAAGACGAGTGACTGCAGGTGATTGAAATTAAAGTATCTAAATTACAATTCTAAAAGAGGATTCGGATATCTGTAAGTAATACAGAAGATTGTACTCTCCCGAAGTTATTAATGCAAAAAGTGATATTTCACATGGAATGAAATAAATAGCAAATATATGAAAATCTTTTAAAATAACTGTCTTTTTTTTCTCGCTTAGTATGCCGGTATATTACTATCATGCAGTGTGTAGTTAACTAAGCACTCAGTTTCTTCTTAGAAATTCATTTTATAAACATAATCAGTTTTGATTGCGATAATAATATCTTTTACACTAATTAATGAACCATTTGTTTTTTATTTCGTTTAGTTGTTTACAGTCAATTATTGCTCTTACCGTTTATGCGAAATGCATTGATGTTTTGATTGTAACTTTAAAGTAATTATAAAAGGATTACCCATGTATATATGTATGTTTACCGGGGACCTAGAAACGACGGAGAGGCTCCGTCCCCGCGGCAGCCACAGTGGTCCACAACCCCACGACGACTACCGCAGTCCACTTCACCCCTCAGCCGCCTCACATCGAACCCAGGGTTACTGTGCGGTTCGGCCCCCGGTGGACCCCCAGGGAACGTCACACACCAGTCGAGTGTAACCCCTACGTTTGCGTGGTAGAGTAATGGTGGTGCACGCGTACGTGGAGAACTTGTTTGCGCAGCAATCGCCGACATAGTGTAACTGAGGCGGAATAAGAGGAACCAGCCTGCATTCGCCGAGGCAGATGGAAAACCACCTAAAAACCATCCACAGAGTGGCCGGTTCACCGGACCTCGACACAAATCCGTCGGGCGGGTTCGTGCCGGGGACCAGGCGCTCCTTCCCTTCCGGGAAGCCGTGCGTTACACCGCACGGCCAACCGGGCAGACAAGATTACCCATACTCGACATTCCAAGTGCCGGAAATAATCTTTCACACAAGGGCGTGCTGAAAAGTAACTCCTCCGAATTTCTTATGTAAAACCGCTTAAATGTTTTTAAATAAAACAAACGTTATCAACATTCTACAACTTTTTATTTATGTCTACATATTGGCAGCCTCTCCGCTATAGGACTTCTAATTGCAGTGTGTAACACGGAGGTGTGTAACGTAACTATGTCGTTGCATGAGAAACAGCATGTTGTAATCGAGTTTTAAATGTGAAAAGCTCGTCCACACATAAAGCACCCTCTCCCTCAGCACGACATCGACAGACCACACACGAACATTGTGACATCTGCTTTGTGTTCACTGTCGTAAGTCATCGTCTATACAATCCCGATTTGGAACCACCAGATTTTCATCTGTTCCCAAAGAACACCTTACAGAACTTCACTTTGATGGTGATGAAGCAGTGCTACCATATGTGGGGATGTGGATAAGTCGGTAAAGCCAAACACTAAACCGTGACCACTCAATTGATCTCTCGTTGGGAGAAATTTGTCTTTCGCCAGGGTGACTATATTGAGAGATAAATACACTCCTGGAAATTAAAATAAGAACACCGTGAATTCATTGTCCCAGGAAGGGGAAACTTTATTGACACATTCCTGGGGTCAGATACATCACATGATCACACTGACAGAACCACAGGCACATAGACACAGGCAACAGAGCATGCACAATGTCGGCACTAGTACAGTATATATCCACCATTCGCAGCAATGCAGGCTGCTATTCTCCCATGGAGACGATCGTAGAGATGCTGGATGTAGTCCTGTGGAACGGCTTGCCATGCCATTTCCACCTGGCGCCTCAGTTGGACCAGTGTTCGTGCTGGACGTGCAGACCGCGTGAGACGACCCTTCATCCAGTCCCAAACATGCTCAATGGGGGACAGATCCGGAGATCTTGCTGGCCAGGGTAGTTGACTTACACCTTCTAGAGCACGTTGGGTGGCACGGGATACATGCGGACGTGCATTGTCCTGTTGGAACAGCAAGTTCCCTTGCCGGTCTAGGAATGGTAGAACGATGGGTTCGATGACGGTTTGGATGTACCGTGCACTATTCAGTGTCCCCTCGACGATCACCAGTGGTGTACGGCCAGTGTAGGAGATCGCTCCCCACACCATGATGCCGGGTGTTGGCCCTGTGTGCCTCGGTCGTATGCAGTCCTGATTGTGGCGCTCACCTGCACGGCGCCAAACACGCATACGACCATCATTGGCACCAAGGCAGAAGCGACTCTCATCGCTGAAGACGACACGTCTCCATTCGTCCCTCCATTCACGCCTGTCGCGACACCACTGGAGGCGGGCTGCACGATGTTGGGGCGTGAGCGGAAGACGGCCTAACGGTGTGCGGGACCGTAGCCCAGCTTCATGAAGACGGTTGCGAATGGTCCTCGCCGATACCCCAGGAGCAACGGTGTCCCTACTTTGCTGGGAAGTGGCGGTGCGGTCCCCTACGGCACTGCGTAGGATCCTACGGTCTTGGCGTGCATCCGTACGTCGCTGCGGTCCGGTCCCAGGGCGACGGGCACGTGCACCTTCCGCCGACCACTGGCGACAACATCGATGTACTGTGGAGACCTCACGCCCCACGTGTTGAGCAATTCGGCGGTACGTCCACCCGGCCTCCCGCATGCCCACTATACGCCCTCGCTCAAAGTCCGTCAACTGCACATACGGTTCATGTCCACGCTGTCGCGGCATGCTACCAGTGTTAAAGACTGCGATGGAGCTCCGTATGCCACGGCAAACTGGCTGACACTGACGGCGGCGGTGCACAAATGCTGCGCAGCTAGCGCCATTCGACGGCCAACACCGCGGTTCCTGGTGTGTCCGCTGTGCCGTGTGTGTGATCATTGCTTGTACAGCCCTCTCGCAGTGTCCGGAGCAAGTATGGTGGGTCTGACACACCGGTGTCAATGTGTTCTTTTTTCCATTTCCAGGAGTGTACACTACTGGACATTAAAATTGCTACACCACGAAGATGAAGTGCTATAGTCGTGACATTTAACCGGCAGGAAGAAGATGTCGTGATATGCAAATGATTAGTTTTTCAGAGCATTCACAAAACGTTGGCGCCGGTAGCGACACCCGGGTTCCCGGGTTCGATTCCCGGCGGGGTCAGGGATTTTCTCTGCCTCGTGATGACTGGGTGTTGTGTGATGTCCTTAGGTTAGTTAGGTTTAAGTAGTTCTAAGTTCTAGGGGACTGATGACAGTAGATGTTAAGTCCTATAGTGCTCAGAGCCATTTGAACCTTTTTTTTTTTTTTTTGGTGGCGACACCCACAACGTGCTGACATGAGGAAAGTTTCCAACCGATTTCTCATACACAAACAGCAGTTGACCGGCGTTGCCTGGTGAAACGTTGTTGTGATGCCTCGTGTATGGAGAAGAAATGCGTACCATCACGTTTCCGACTTTGACAAAGGTCGGATTGTAGCTTATCGAGAATGCGGTTTATCGTATCGCGACATTGCTGCAGGCGTTGGTCGAGATCCAATGACTGTTAGCAGAATATGGAATCAGTAGGTTCAGGAGGGTAATACGGAACGCCGCGCTGGATCCCAACGGCCTCGTATCACTAGTAGTCGAGATGACAGGCATCTTATCCGCATGGCTGTAACGGATCGTGCAGCCACGTCTCGATCCCTGAATCAACAGATGGGGCCGTTTGCAAGACAACTACCATCCGCACGAACAGTTCGACGACGTTTGCAGTAGCATGGACTATCAGCTCGGAGACCATGGCTGCGGTTACCCTTGACGCTGCATCACAGACAGGAGCGCCTGCGATGGTGTACTCAACGACGAACCTGGGTGCACGAATGGCAAGACGTCATTTTTTCGGATGAATCCAGTTTCTGTTTGCAGCATCATGATGGTCGCATCCGTGTTTGGCGACATCGCGGTGAACGCACATTGAAAGCGTGTATTCGTCATCGCCATACTGGCGTATCACCCGGCGTGATGGTATGGGAGGCCATTGGTTACACGTCTCGGTCGGTCGGTTCGCATTGACGGCACTTTGAACAGTGGACGTTACATTTCAGATGTGTTACGACCCGTGGCTCTACCCTTCATTCGATCCCTGAGAAACCCTACATTTTAGCAGGATAATGGAAGACCGCATGTTGCAGGTCCTGTACGGGCATTTCTGGCTACAGAAAATGTTCGACTGCTGTCCTGGCCAGCACATTCTCCAGATCTCTCACCGATTGAAAACGTCTGGTCAATGGTGGCCGAGCAACTGGCTCGTCACAATACGCCAGTCACTACTCTTGATGAACGGGGGTATCGTGTTGAAGCTGCATGGGCAGCTGTATCTGCACACGTCATCCAAGCTCTGTTTGACTCAATTCCCAGGCGTATCAAGGCCATTATTACGACCAGAGGTGGCAATTCTGGGCACCGATTTCTGAGGATCTATGCACCCAAATTGCGTGAAAATGTAATAACTTTTCAGTTCTAGAATAATATATTTGTCAAATGAATACCCGTTTATCATCTGCATTTCTTCTTGGTGTAGCAATTTTAATGTGCCAGTAGTGTATGTAGACGTGAAGACGAAAGATGATGAATGTTAATAACATTTGTTTTACTTAAAAAGCTTCAAGTGTTTTCACATAAAAAATTCGTAGGCATTACTTCCCAGTGCGCCCTCACATATGTGACTTTTCACATGTGTGTCCATGCTTTCTTTAAGCTTTTTGTCTGCGTCTGTTTTTTTTGTGCTGAGAATAATACGTGGTACTGAATATGCGCCGTGTAATATTTGTACTCGTAAGACAACAAGGAAGCCTCCAACAAGCAGTGTACTGGCCGTGCATTACTTGTGGTCTTCTGCTTTTCTGCTGTATTTCATCTTTTTTTCTGATACTATCCTAAGTGAATTGACTTATCAGCTATCTGTAGTTAATTGTCCAATAGTATTCCATACTCCCTGTGGTCATTCTTGTTTCCTCTACGCCATTAAAGATCGTAAAGCAAGTACATTAAAATGCAGGGAAAAAACTAGATGTGAAAACACTAAGACAGTGGCAATATGCAGACATTTCAGTTGTTAGGGAAGTAGCTAAACGGTTATCCTACTGTAACAAGTTAAATTCTCAGTAAACCGAAAGCAGATAATCGGCCATTATGGCGTTGTTAGTAAGGCAGAGGCATATGATATATATTGCCTGATGAAGCAACCATCTATACCATGTAAGTTACGTATCTGCTGTATTCAGAGAAGTGAGTATAATTCTCAAAACAACCGCTTGACGTTCGTAAAGAGTGAACGTCTGATACGTCCACTTCGCTCTGCAGAAATAACGCTTCGGGGTATTTAGAGGATCGCAGTTGCCACGGACTAAACGGACCTCAGCCGGCCGAATAGGACCTGCAGTCTTGCGCAGATCATTCTGAACGCCATCCGAAATGGGTTTTTAATGATCGCGCGGCCGTTTTCCAATTAAACTCGGCAAATTGCCGACCGCCTAACGATGTTGCGAGGAGAGCTGAAACGAAACGTGCACCCATCGCTGTAAATGATGCGTGATTTAACTGCCTCTGAATATTTTCCGCGTCCGCTCACGCCTGTCGCCGAGATTTTGGGTTTTATTCAAAACTGCATGTTGTGCCCGCGGCAGTAATTTGGCAGAAAGGATCTCTCTCACTCCAATCATTTTCTGTCTCTTGCTACCGTTTTCTGTAGTGTGTGTGTGTTGTGTGTGTGTGTGTGTGTGTGTGTGTGTGTGTACGTGTGTGGTGGGGGAAGGGGGCAGCGCATACCGCTGTTCGGTAGCGCTGCAGCATCACACAGCTTAAATTTGAAAATACGATGGCTTAAGCGAAATTCAGGAACGGAAAGCCAGTTAATTACGCGAGCTGTTAATTCATTTGAATACACTCATTGGCTCATCGGCATGAAATTGGCAAAGTATAAAAAGGGCTAAAGCTTTTTCCCGACTTATCATATCCATCTGCTTGCTGATCTCTCTATTAGACGGTCTTACTTGCAGTGGTGGTTTTTGCAAATGCGCTGCGGACTCTCTGTCGTGCAGTGTGGACGCACAATAAAATCCGATAACCGAAAATTTCTCCATGTGAATCAGCTTAGTTGTAAACTATTAAACACGCACGATCCTAAAGAATGTAAACATTCGCTGATATAAAACTTGTTATAGCATACGGTATTTTTCATACACCACTTTGAACGATTTGATTTAAATACTCGATAACTCTTCTATGAGAATGACATTAATCATTGAGCTTAAAAATTGGGTTGTGACATTTTTAACTATATAGCTATAATTACGGCCATTTCAGAAATGATTAAACGCAACACGGGGACATTTAACTTGAATACCATTGTGGGACGTTGTTACGGATTACTACACACCACGTAGTTAGTGGACACTGCGATGTGATTTCGTTCGTAGCGCTTCAGACATGTTATAGTCCTAGGTCCGGTAATCACTATAGGGCATTGTTCTAACAAAATTAATTGGTAAAATGGTGCTGGTGGCTGCAACGATGATTAAAACATAGTAGTTTACAATATTTTTGCTCTTAAGGTGTATCTTTAACCTCTTGAGGAAAAGTGTCGCGTTGTCCGCAGCTTTGTCCATCCCGGATGAACGGAGACAAATTGGATATCTTTCATGTAAGAATGCTGAGAAGTCGTATAACATGAATCAAAGAAAAGACGGACCGTATTAACTAAAACTAAACTCATTTAAAATGAATTTGAATAATAAAAAATGTTTATACCCATTGAATAACAGAATGTGAAGAGAGGCTAGAACGGTAGTACGACCACACTACACTCACTGAAGAGCCCTGCTCATAAATGTCTTCGAGACTTGCAGCATAGTAAAACATATTACGGAAAAGTTAGCATCCAACCTGCCTCAAGCGTCTTGAAAACTAGGATGTACGAGACCTGATGTTCTTTAGTGTACTGATCCAAACTTCAAAGCTAAGCAAAAATGATCCTTCGATAAAACGGTGAGGTACGGTGAACAGATAACGCAAGAGTGGATTGATAGGTATGGCAAGTGTTCAAGAAATATTGCGAAATTTTGTTAAGCAGAATGACTGTTGGAAAGAGTGATTCAAGTAACCGTTTGGTTCAAATGTTCGAACAGACGAAACGTGCAGACGTTTTTTCGCAAGTATCTTGAGTGATCTTTGGCAGATGTATTGTGGGAATGGCAACATAAAAGTAGCGTTCTTCTTTCGCGATTGCGTCGCTTAGAATCGTTGGCAGTCAATGCTTGCTTACCTCCCTTCAAGGTCAATATTTCTTCATGTGCAACGGGAGAGGACGTTTCCGTTGCGCCGTCCATGTCTGTTGTTTGCTTCTTCTTTCTTCTTCCTCGAAACCCAATATTTGTGTGATTTCCCTCATTGTATGTCGGTCCTGTAAATTTGTTGATCCTAATTCCGTAACTTTTTTTTGCATGTTTATATCAGTGGGGTCTAGTAACCTTGTTTTCCTAGAATTTGCGACTCTGATGGCTTACACTGTTTTGTTCCATTTTTTTCTGTATGTCCCAGTAGTCTGATTCATCGCATACACTTTGTGACCATAATTTAAGGGTTTTCTCTGCAGATTTCGGCATTGTTTTTTATTATTTTTCTGTCAGAAAGCCGGCGTCTCTGTTGCAAAACGTTGGATTTTTCAGTTCAAGAAAGGCATTCTTAGTTACACATCTTGTTTTTGATTGAAATGTGATTGCCGGTTTCCTAAGTCTGATTTTTCTGGCCTTTCTCTCCTTTACGTCGATTTGATGAAAATTTCTTTTGCATATTCCAAGTTCGAATATAATAAACTTCCTTGAGACTAAAGAGCGTCTGTCCACAAATCAACACGGATTTAGAAAGGATCATTGGTGCGAAACTAAGCTTTCTCTTTCTCGCGCAGTATCCTCTGAGCCATGAAAGAACGGCAACAAGCAGATTCCATTTTCCTATATTTCCGGAATGCAGTTGAGACAGTGCTCCACAGCAAACTTTCAACGAATGTCCGAGCATACGGAATAAGTGTTCATATAAGTGAGTGGTTCGACGATTTCTTAAGCAATACAATAAAAAGAATTACGTAGCCTGAATGGTGAGTGTTCATCAGAAACAAGGGTATCGTCAGCGTTTAGAGAACCAGCATTGGCGACAGACTCCAGAAAGAGTCAACGTAACCAACGTAAAGACTGTGAAACCAAGATAGAGAAATTAGGGCTCGTGCGGAGGCATGTAGACATTGAATACAAGATAAGAGAAATTAGGGATCGTACGTAACAAGTCTTTTCACTTGCTCGATCTGCTAATAGAAAGGGAAAGGGAATGAGTATTAGTGGTACAAGGTACATTCCGGCATGGACCGTATGATTCCTTGATGAGTATTTTGTAGATGTAGAGGCGGCTGTAGATGTAGATCCTAGTTGGTATGTTGGTGCACGTGTTCTTGCTCATTCTCATTTTTTCAAGGGCATTGTAATAGGGATGGGCCATATACATCCACATCTACCCTATCAGATCAAAAGATTTAGTAGTGGACATTAATGTGGCGCGTGTCGACCCTTCGATCTTATGACTGCTTGAACTCTGCTGGTACACTTTCAGTGAGGAGTCTGAATGTCCGTGGAGGATAAGCAGCCCATTCCTCCTCAAGAGCAGAAACTAGAGAAGGTAATGATGTTGGACGCTGGGGCCTGGAGCGAAGTCGATGTTTTAACTCATCCCAAAAATGTTCCAGTGGGTCCAGGTCTGAACCCTGGGCAGGCCAGTCAATTTTAGGTACGGTGCTGTCCACAAACCATTGCCTCCGAGTTGCTACTTTATGATAGGGTACATTGTCATGCTGAAACAATAAATCATCGTCTTTAGAGTTTTCTTAAGTGCACCCCTATACCGTAACACATCTCCTTAGTGCGTAACTGTGGGCACTGCACATGATGGCGGTAACGTAATCCAGGTATTGACCAAAACCAAACGCTGCCATCGGATTGTCACAGGCCATAATGTGATTCATCAGTCCAAATCGCTCGCCTCCAGTCATCTACTGTCCAGTAGCTTCACTCTTTACACCACCTCAAGTATCGCTTAGCACAGATTATAGAAATGTGTAATTTGTTAGGAGCTGCTCTTCCATTGTGCCCCTTTCTATTTAACTCCCTACGTACAGATGCTATGCTAACTGGAGTGCTGGATGAATTTTGAAACTTACGACTGATCCCTTCCACTGATTTCATGCAATTTTTACGATCACACTTCGCAATGTTCGACTGTCCCTGTCTGTATATGAGATCTCCCTGGGCTTAGTTCAGCTATGATGGTTCCTTCCCGTTTTCACTTCACAATCACATCACCAACAGTCGACTGGGGCTTTAGAAGGGCTGTAACATCCCTAATGGATTTGTTACTCGGGTGGCATCCAATGAGTAGTCCACGTTGGAAGTCCCGGAGCTCTGCTGACCGATCCATTCTGGTGTTACTGTTTCTGTACCGACAACACAGCACTCCCTGCCTCCATTTACACTGGTGAGTCCGCCTGTCGTGACATCTAGTGGCCAATTCTGCATTGCATAGGAGTGTCCGGATACTTTTGATCAGATAGTGTAAATCTATATGAATTACTCTGCAATTCACACTTAAGTGTTTGGCAAAAGGTTCATCGATCCAATTTCAGACTATTTCTCTACTGTTACATTCTCGAATAACACGTGGGAAACCCGCAGGACAGGACAGGTAGTTTAAATTGTGAAAAGGGGCCAAAATAAGCGGCTGTCAGTTACACTCGAACATACAACTTTATTTATTTGACCAAACATTACAAGAGCCAAGAAAATTAAAAAAAAACCACAGCATTAATTTTTGGAACTTAATAACCGGTTGAATACGCCAATAATCCATGCCTTAAGGGCAAGGCCACTTTAATTTAAAATCGGCTGAAAGCCAAAAACTTAAGACTCAAACCAAAATCAGAAATTTTAAAAGGCAAGAGGCCATATCTTAAAACAGTTCTTTAACTAGGCTGAAGGCCCAAACAATCTGACACCTTAAGAGCAAGGCAACGTTAATTTAAAAGTCGGTTGAAGGCCCATCGCTTAAGACTCAAACCAAAATAAATTTTTAAAAGGCAAAAGGCCAATTTGACACCTTAAGAGTAAAACAACTTTAATTTAAAAATCGGCCGAAGGCCTATCACTTAAGACTCAAACCAAAATAAATTTTTAACAGGCCGAAGACCTTACCTTAAAACAGTTCTTTAATTAGGCTGAAGGCACAAACAATCTGACACCTTAAGAGCTTTAAAATTTGCCAACTTGTAAACACACGTTGTTGCTTGCGGCAATGACCCAACAGCTGACAACGAAATCCAAACGACACAATGTGAACAGTCGTGACTTGCTGGTAGATGAAGTCAAAACTCTTCTTTCGTGTCCTGGATCGGTGAGCCACGGACCTCGTAGCAATGGGAACAGCACCACACACTCCGACCGCACGTGGACGCCGCCAGCGGTCTCGGCCAACTACGCGCCGCGGAGATTTCCTCGCTGCTCCACGCCAACCGACCAATTGCTCACACACCGCACAGCCGGAAACTATGAGCGCCAGGCCATAGATAGTACAAGGTGCGAATATCGATACACACCGCTGCTGCCACTCGTGGTGAGAGAGGATAAAAGCATAATCGCGATAGCCGCGGGAGACTAAACACAGAATAGCAACCAAGGTTTAATCCAACGCATAACATGAGCCAGTCACGGCTCAAACCCTTATTCCTGTCATTTTATTCCGATGGTCATTTTTCTCTATGTACCTGGTCATCCACTAAATATTTCACATACGAAGGAGAAAGCTTGTGATTGATAGTGCATTAAAAGATCTTGCCGAAACGACCAACGCCCCTGTTTTAATGAATGCCACCCCAACTCGCGTAACATGTACGTGACACTCTCCTTTCATTTACGCTATATTGCAAAACGAGCTGCCCTCCTCTGAACTTTTTGGATGAACTCTGTCAAATGAATCTGATAAGGGTCCCATAATGTTCAGCAATACTCCTGAAGAAGACGAGCAAGCGTAGTGTAGGCAGCCTCTTTAGTAGATTTTTGCAACAAATGTTTTGCTAATAAAGCGTTGTCTGTGTTCACCCTCCCTACAAAATTTTTTATGTGACAGTCCAATTTAAGTTACTCCTAATTGTAATCCCTAGGTATTTAGTTGAAATAACAGTCTTTAAATTCGCGCGATTTATAATGTAACCGAAATGTTACGGATTCTTTTTAGTACTCATGTTTATATCCTTACACTTATATTTGCTAGGAGCCAACTGCCTCATTTCACACAGTACGACTAACCCGTTTAAAATATTTTGCAATCGGTTTTGATCTTCTGATAACTTTACTAGACGGTAAACGACAACGTCGTCTGCAAACAACCTGAGAGGGCTGCTCTAGTAGGCTCCTAAACCGTTTATGTAAATTAGAAACAAGAGAGAGCTTGTAACAGTTTTATTCAATGACTTTCCGTCAGTTACCACAAACTGTGACCTTTTTCATTGTATATATCGAATTCGGTAGTACAACTGCGACGATACTCTATAAGCCAATTGTGAAGTAACGTGTCAAAAGCCTTTAGGAAATGTAGAAATATGAAGTCAATTGGAGATTCCCTGCTTGTAAAACTCATTACTTCGTATGAATAAAGAGCCACTTGTGTTTCACAAGAACTATATTTTTTGAATCCGTGATGGCTATGTATCAGTAGAGTGTATCCTCGACATAATTCATAATGTTCGAGCACAGCATATTTTCCAAAATCCTACTCGAAATCGACGTCAGTAATATGGTTTCGTAATTCAGCACATTACTTCCATTTCCTTTCTTGTGTATTAGTGTGACCTGTGCAACTTTCCGTTCCTTAGATATAGATCTTCCGTCGAGCGAGCTGTTGTATATGACTGCTAAATCTGGAGATATTACATCAGCATACCAACCAAAACCGACGCACAGCACTGTGGTGAAACACCGAACGATATCAGGCACCAATAACCGACTCTGTGAACTGAGCCACTTACACAAGATCTTCAGAACAACGGCTACGACGACCAACAAATAAATGAAGATACCTCAAGTAAGAACCATAATACTATCAGCAACACTGATCAGGAAAAGAAGTTGACATTTTTGCCGATCTGTGACGCCATGTTGTGTAAGATAAAAATCCTGTTAAAAACAGAAAAAATCAAATCGATCTTCAGGTCTCCGTTTAAAATACGGCATTTACTGAGACCATTTAAAGATGTGTGAGCACCTGATGCTTACAAAATACCCTGCGAATGCGGACTGTCTTACCTCGGACAAACAGTTTGCACTGTAGAACAACGCAGAAAAGAGTATGAGGCGTTTTGTAGCCTACACTACACCGAAAAATGTGCTTCAGCTAGGCATGCTATGGAGAACGGTCATCGCATCAAATCTAACTAAACCTTTGGCGTGGCTCGCACTAATAGCTTACGGGATTCCGTAATTAAAAAATGGTTCAAATGGCTCTGAGCACTATGGGACTCAACTGCTGAGGTCATTAGTCCCCTATAACTTAGAACTAGTTAAACCTAACTAACCTAAGGACATCATAAACATCCATGCCCGAGGCAGGATTCGAACCTGCGACCGTAGCGGTCTTGCGGTTCCAGACTGCAGCGCCTTTAACCGCACGGCCACTTCGGCCGGCGTAATTAAAAGAGCCATTGAAATAAATCTCACAGTTAACACCCTTCAGAGGCGGCGGTCTGCATCTCAATGCGACATGAAATCCAGCGATCGCGAGTTTGAAGAGGGCTCATCGAAAACGGAGCCAACGTGTGACCTTGTGTGGCGATACCGTAGCCACCAGTGACGTCACATCCGGCAGCTAGAATATACAGAGTGTTGGAGCTATAGGTCAAGATATTTTGACCATTAGCATCTTAATATGTATCCACTTCAGGGTGTTACTTGTTTTTTCTCTGTGTCTAATAGTGTTCCCGCAAACGCGTCAGTAACTTACTGCCTCATGTTTTCTGCACGGTGGTAACTGTGTCGTGAAGTGGACTACGCCTACAGGGTAGACTGTCCATCTTTCGTCCACGCATCCACACCTCAATACGTGACTTGCCGCTCAGGAGAAAATAAACATTAATGTCGTGTTATATGGGTGTGGTGTCTGTTATATCGGACATTCATGCCCAAAATAAAAGGCACCATACCTGCATAATACAAGCGCCTGACGGCAGATGCACAATAATTTTCAACTTCTCACGGAAATACAGTAGGGCTGCGAGCGAATAATAATAATAGACCAGGGACACTACTCTGCAATGTTCAGCATATGGAAATTTGGTTCAGACATGGCTCGGATAGCCGAACGAAAAGAAGTTATCCTATTATTGAAATAGTAATTAAATTCACCTGTATCGATCATTTGTAGCTAGTAACTGTTTAAACATTATGGAAACGACGTTTACTTTATGTAATTTCCGTTATTGGCCGGTACTGTACCACTGTAAAACAGTTAAGACGACAGAAAAAGAAAGAAAACGGTTCAGGTGACCGCTCGCGTAAAGCGGGAAACCCCCGTTCGAAACCTGGAATGGCACAAATTTTCATATGTCGCCACAGAGTTGTTTCAATGCCCCAGTGCAATAAAAGTCGGAAATTTGTTTCGTGAAGTCTATTAATGGCTTGCTTGTGTCACGTGGACTTGGAGGTACTAACCAACCTAAAAACATACTACTCGTGATAGCTATAATTATTAATCTGCAAGTGAAGTAAACACTGATGTACTGTTGTTTAGTACACTGTCCTCTGCCATCAAAAATAATATCAGCTCTTACGCCATTATCACCCTGTGTAAGGGTATACCAGCAGTCGTTCCACCTGACAATAGCTCGTGGCATTTTAACTACTTGATACGGCTGACAGCCCGAGATCGTTTTATTCTATACTAACTACTGTTTCTCAGCAAACTTTTCTTTGATGAAATTTGTCGTAAGTAATGAATCACTTTTTCAAACCAACAGCGGAACTCTCGGAATCACTTCCAGAAACAAGAACAATCTTCATAAAAATTTACTCACTTTGATCCAGTATGGTGGCCATTATTCAGGACCATATATTTTAAATAGGCTGCAAGCAACCAGAAGAAAGTCTAGCTAGTAAAGAAGCATAGTAACTTGTAACTCTGTGTCTAGGCTCTGACGGGCCCATCTGTACCAATTGCACCGTGTCATCCTGTGGTAACGGCGTCGTGGATGCGGTATGGACGAGCGCGAACTCAGCATACCGCTCTCCGACCCACTGTCAGTTTCCGTGACCTGGAGTCGTTACTACTCGGTCAAGTAGCTCCTCAGCAGGCCCCTCGAGGCTGAGTGCACTCCGTTCCAATTCTCCCACTAAGGAAAAAAATTCCTAGCGGTACTGGAATGCGAACTCGGCTCTGCACGAACAGACAGCCGCGCTGACCACTCAGCTACGGAGACGGACAATAAAGTATAATTCTAGTGTATGTAGTGCATCAAAATAACGATATTAGCACAGAGAGTACTGAGTAATATCCATGTGGAAAATGCACAGCTTTCGTAATTTGGGAGTAAGTTGGAAACTGATAGTAAACACGAAAAAAACGCTATGAGTAGAATAAAATAGCAAAACTTAGTCGTAACCAAGAACAGAACGTATTTGAGAGTAATCATACGAATGAGTCTGAACAGATCTTTTGTATGGAGCATGGAATTACATGAAAGTCCAACGTCATCAACAATAACAAAAAATCAGAGCAAAACAAATATTCAAGTTATTGAGATATTGTTTACCCGAAGAATGTTGCGAATCTCATAGATGGAAGAACCATCGAAGAAGTAGTATCTCTGTTGAAACTGAACTAACATATGTAACATTTTAACTTCATGAATAGACACTTGGATTTGGTATAGACTAAAGAGACTGCTTCGGAATTGACAGTGGAAGGAAAGTAAAGCAGGGAAGCAAACTGAGCTAAGTTACATTGACCAACCGGTAAACGACAAACGCTGCAGCCACAGAGACTGCAGCTTGGTTACAACAAAATAGACAGAGAGGTGATTAACCCAAAAACCGAAACTGCTGCGCAAAATACGGCCAGATAAGTTATCATTATCATGGTGTAACAAAACTGTAAAGATTGATGGTCAAACGTTTTAATGAAAAAGTAACAACATTATTCACTATTTGCCCACGTCGGTGGCTGCGGTGTCAACCGAAAGGATCTCGATTCGATTCTCGGCTAGGTTGGAGATTTTCCCCACTCGAGGACTGGAAGTCATATAGTCCTCGTCATCGATTCATCATCACTGAGACGCAAATCGCCTAAATAGCATTACCTAATAAGACTTGCATCCGGATGCGAAGCCGCCACGCGAGAGAGAGATTCGTTGTTAGATGAGAATATTGAGAGTAATTAATTTTAATGGAACAGGCTGCAGACTAAATTGTGTGTAGAGTGAACTCCATACAGAACTTACTTCAATTTCTCATTCAGTAATAGACACTATAAGAGTATTTAGATAGTGTCCCTCTTGCAAATTTACATTTTCATATATTAATATTGAGTAAATATACAGTTTTCGAAGTTCACTAAAATCCAGATGAAGATTTTCGTATTTTGATATGTTATTCGCACCACTAGGCTGCAAACAGACCAAGCTTCCTTCGGGCTCCACAGGATTAGCGCAATTTAATCAGCAAAGGTGGCGAAAAGCTGTCCATTATTTCAGGAAGCAATCTTCGGTATCTTCTTGAAAATTGTTCGAACTTCGTCGTGAACTGTGTTGAACTCACGAACTGAGGTTAGAGTGGTGGTGGAACAAAGAATACGTTTACACAGCTATGTATACAGAAATTTCTGCTTCATAAACCGGAGCGGAATGCTGAGAGTATCTCATATTAAGACCGAGGTCTGCAAATCACAGCTCTGGGACTGGTTATTGTGGTATCGATTGGCAGAGAGGTCGTATTTTCGACAGCAGCGCTGAGCTTAACACCCGCACAAAGTTCCGGAAACTCCGGCAGCAATCTCTTGAGCTGCGCCTCCACAAGTCGACCAGCCCGCTTCTTGCTACCTACGTGAAGGCCATCTCACTAAGTCTTAAGAAAGCAAGCCATCAAACTGACCTCACAGAAAGTGTGCGACCTTGGTTGAATTCTTTCTTTGCAGCTGACATTCTTTAACATATATTATGCATCAAAAGAAAACTGATCACTCCTTAATATTTCCTTGATGTTTTGGAAAGTCGTAGCTAAATGACTCACTTTCGTTGAGTGATATTTATATTCCTTGTCACCAATGCAAAATTAAATATACAGAACTTTCAATGATACGAAAGTCATATTACAACGTCATGCAAAACAATTTCGAAATTTATTTCACGCAGATGCTTTTAACTAATTTTATGCATGCTAACATTTCAGCACACTAATTTTCACTTAGTGAAGGAAAATTTCCTCTGCTTTGTTTCCATTAATGTACAGTTAGACTGCCAAGCCATTTGAAAATGCATACTCAAGCACAGCACACCAATTTCGAGTCCAAGAACGCAGCAATTACGGTATCACTTGTGGTGGTAACATTATTAGATTTTATGCTGAAGGACATGAAGCAAGTTTATTTTATGTGGTAGTTATCCAGAATATACCGTGGGGATTCACAGAGCGTCGTCAAAAATATGTAAACATCAAAAACACAACATCACGCCTAATACGGTGTAGGAAAACCGTTGGTAATAAAACAGCCTCCAGTAGTCTGGGAATGAGCAAATATGGGCCCTATGTTGGTGTCAAGGGTATCTTAAGTCTTTTTCCTCCAGAACTGTGGCAAATTCAGATAACGATGATGGAGCTAGATAGTAATCACGCACCCATCTCTCCAAAGTAGAACACAAAGGCTCAATAATATTGAGATCTGCTGACTTTGTTGGGAAGGGGAGATGTGAAAATTCATCCTCGTGCTCACAAAATCAGTCCTGAACGATGTCAGTTGCGGGAACACGGGTCCTGTCACTTGGAACACAGCGTCTTCGTTGAGGAACACACATTGTACCGTGGTATGGAGTTTAGACAAGAAGAGAATAGAAGCTTTCGAAATGTGATGCTACAGAAGAATGCTGAAGATTAAATGGGTAGATCACATAACTAATGAGGAGGTATTGAATAGAATTGGAGAGAAGAGAAATTTGTGGCACAACTTGACTAGAAGAAGGGATCGGTTGGTAGGGCATATTCTGAGGCATCAAGGGATCACCAATTTAGTATTGTAGGGCAATATGGAGGGTAAAAATCGTAGAGGGAGACCAAGAGGTGAATACACTAAGCAGATTCAGAAGGATGTAGGTTGCAGGAGGTACTCGGAGATGAAGAAGCTTGCACAGGATAGAGTAGCATGGAGAGCTGCATCAAACCAGTCTCTGGACTGAAAACCACAACAACAACATGGACCTGATCAAACAAAATTGTCCCATACTCACTGGCAGTAATGCGACCCTACGGAGTAGCCATGAGGATCATGAAATAACACGAACTGACTTCCCAAACCATCACCGAACTCCCGCCATGTTTCACTCTTCGGACGCAAAGTCGGACAGGAATTGGAAACAGAGTGCAACAAGACTATATTCGAGATTTTATGGCATCAGCACCACGTTTGCATGCTGCGAACACTTGAATCACTAATGAATGGTTTTTGAATTCCAGCTAGACCTGTAATTGACAGATTATGAAACTCCCTTTGTGTTTAATAATTTTTTCATAATGTGGGGCCACAGTCATAATATATTTCTTTAAAGTCAATACGGCCATTAGACTGTTTTTTTTATTCCCAGTGTTATATTAACACGATCATGACTTCCGCTTTAAGTTGCCATTATCAAGTATTTTAATGTTATACAGTGCCTAAGATGGCATACTGTCGTCTTTAAAATATACTATTAGACACATTATCTAAGGGTCAATATTTCTGGTAAAAGCCTACTTCTTTGTTTTATCTCTGAGTATCCCTTCGTGTTATTTTCGTGATGATAGGGCGCACGAGTGCGAGCTTCAGTTTTTATATAATTTTAGCAGCTGCTCTCCCCCACTTTTCGCCACAATCCTTGTCAATGTCCGTCCGTTGCGATCACTCAATATTCACTTTCGTCCGCGTTATGAATTAGCGCAGGCACATCCAAGAATTGCGCCCGGCGGGCTCGCCCGCGCCCCACGGGTGCAAGGCAGTGTAGTTCAGCGCCCCGTCCGCGACCGTGTGTCGCTAGTGTCGGCATAGGAGCGAGAGAGAGCTGCGGAACGAGTGAGATCTCACAGCACTGGTCTGCGCTGGACTGTCCCGCGGTCAGATCAAAGGTAAACAAAATAACGGAGGAAGCGCAGCTCTGTAAAAGTGGTCCATGAGCCGTAGAACAAGCAGACCATTTACTTTTGAGGTAACAAGTAGTGTTCGTGTGGCAGAATTACTGCGCAAAGCTTTATAAAACAATATCCAAAACAAGAATCGAAGAACAACTTAGTTGTTTTATGACCCACAGGTTGTTTCTACTAGTACTGCACATGAGCACTCATCGTATGTACATTAGGCGTCTTCTGAAAAATATATCAGTTTTTTAAATGAACTAGAGTCATAAATATTCTATTTTAGAAATAATTTTATGTAAGAGATATAGAGTCTGATTCCTACCCTTAGTAGTTACAAGTAAATATTTTTTGTTATACTTCGTGCTACCGCTTTTTGTATCCCTTTTCAGAGTTTAGAAATCAGATGCTTAGTTTGCTGTTTTGTACGTAATAATTTTGGCTCGCTCTGAGCACTATGGGACTTAACTTCCAAGGTTATCAGTCACCTAGAACTTAGAACTACTTAAACCTAACTAACCTAAGGACATCACACACATCCATGCCCGAGGCAGGATTCGAACCTGCGACCGTAGCGGTCTCGCGGTTCCAGACAGTAGCGCCTAGAACCGCTCGGCCACCCCGGCCAGCTATAATTTTAACTGTCCAAGTTTGAAAACTTATTAAAAATAGAATTAACGTTATAAAGCTCTTTAATTCCTAACATTGTTAAAGAAGACAATTAACATTTTATATGTTTCGAAGGAACGATTTTGCCTAGATTTGGTACAATATTCCGTGAGACTGCTAACCTCAAAGAATTACTCAAATTTTTATCGCCAAGTAATGAACGGTTCTTAGTTTTAGCAAGCTTTAATAGAGAGAAAAAGCGCTCACAAATATATGTCGAACGAAACATTGACAGTACTTTGGCCGCGTGCTTGTGAAAAAGAGGATATTTCTCTCGTGGAAGACAGCTGTAAAAGTCATCCAGAGTTTTACACATAAGAAAGCGGTCCTTCAGGCGGATATCGCACTGCAGGTCAATCAGCTCTAGTTGAAGCACTTGTAAGACGTCCTCTGCCCGAAGGGAAAACGGGTGAACAAATGTATCTAAGGCCGGCTGAAGCTCACGTATCTCCAAAAATCTGTTTTCAAACTGTTCTTGTAATTCGAAAATGATTTGAACATAATCTGAAAAATCCACTTTAAGGCTGTCTAGTGCAGGAAAGTGACAGCAATTCTTCTCGCGCAACTGCTTTTCCCACAAAATAAGATTTTTTTGAAATGCTTGAATCGTCTGCACTAAATCAACAACAGAGTGATTTTTGCCTTGGAGTTAAATGTTTAAAGTATTTAAATGACCACTAAGATCACTCAAGAAAGCCAAATTCACCACCCATATAGGATCACAAAGTAATTCTTCCCGACGTCCTTTCATTTCCAAAAAGGTATTTATTTCGCCTCTCAAGTAGAAAAACCGATGAAGCACCTTTCCTCTGCTCATCCATCTTACTTCGGCGTGGTAGGGGATGTCGGGGTATTCCGCTTCGATATCAGCCAGAAATTCTTTAAATTGGCGATGTGTGAGTCCATGCGATCGAAGATAATTAACCGTTCGAAGAACTGTGCCCATAACATTTTTTATGTTGACAATCTTCGCACAAAGTGCCTCCTGGTGAATCAGACAATGGACTGCCGCGAATAAGGAACAGCCAACTTCAGCTATTTTTGACCTGACAAAACTCAGAAATTCAGTGCATATCCCTCGTAGTGCAGGGGCTCCATCCGTTGTTACACTGGTCAGGAGTTCCCATTTTAAACCTATTGACTCTAACACGTTTTCTGCGGCTAGAAAAATATCCAAATCCGTGGTTGTGTCTTTTAGAGGTATAAGGTCGATAAATTCTTCTGTAACACGCAGATTATCGTCGACACCTCGAATGAATATGACGAGCTATGTCCGCAACGTCCGCGGACTCGTCAAGAGCGATAGAAAATGGAATGAAGTTTTCCGCTCTCTCCATTAACTGCTGTTCCATATCTGAGGCCATATCTTCGACTCGGCGAGTAACAGTTTGAGGCGAAAGAGCTATTTTTTCAAATTTTTCCGTGATGTCTGCTGGAAAAATACAAGCCGAGTCGACCAGACAATCCTTGATGAGATTCCAGCAAACTTTGCCCACCTGTTTCCTACTCCTACCACGGCAAAAAAAGAACATACAATTAATTTTGTACAATACTGTTTTTAAAACACTTTTATCATATTAACAATTGTTTCATTCATTGAAACTCAAATAAAAAAGCTAACAAAAAAAGATTGGTTTTAGGTGTGTTTTCCATCAGTTCCTCCGAAAAGCGACCTTAGACGCTATCCAGGACAGCGAAATGTGGTCGCAAAATAAATTTTTATCTATTGGAATACCTGCGTTTTAATTAATTTAAAATATAGATCAAACTACAACATATCTTCTCCCATCCATAAAAACACAAATATACAAAAACAAAGAATGACTCTTAATGATTCTTTGCTGACCGAGAGAGCGTTTGTGACGGCTTTTCAGAAAGTGGCAAAAAATAACGCACCTGAAACTTTTTCTTATGTCTGTGCGACGCGTTTTAATGCAGCCCAAATATAAAAATTAACCGAAGAGAAATGTTCCTTGTTGCTGACAATCTGATATTCGATAACTGGCACATTGCTAAGTGACAGATTATCAAATATATTTTTATTTATCATCTTTATAAATTATAAAGAGTCATACGATAGGAAACACTTCACTGTAATGCTGCTTGAAATTTTCTTTCGGTTGTTCAAGCTTTGACTGGCGTTCCTCTTGCGACAAAATTTCGAACTGATATTTGTGACAGGTATTAAAGTGCCGTTCAATCGAGTACTTTTTTAAATACATGAGGCTCCGATGCCATACTAAACATTTGGCAGGATTTTCGACAGCAGTACAGAGGAAATTAATTTCCCACTCGGGTTTAAATAGTGTGGACTCGCCGCTACTCTTTCTTTCTGAGTGCTGCTGTTGACCATCCATCTCGAACCACTGTAGCCTTACGTTTGTTGACTAACGGCTTTGTGTCGCTTTTGGCCGCTGCTGGCGCGTACAGGGGCATTGCGAGGCGCGGCGGGCGGTCCGCACGGCCAGCTAAGCGACACGGCCACTGCGACAACATACGAATTCGCCCGCGGCCAGCGCTGGCGCCCCGGGGGCCCAGTTTGGACGAGCATAAATTAGCGGAAGGCATTTTCCGCTTTCCGTCTATGCGGTATAATTCTTCGATACGGTGCCTCTTTAAACACCAAACACTTCGACTACCTACCAGCACTAACAATTTGCCCACGTTCACATTCACTTAGCCTCGACATAATACACTCACAAGTACACAGAACACTGTTCTGAACACGATTTACGTTCACGACGTACTGAGGACTTTGCACGGGTGATGTTCGTGGTCAGATACGACAGCGTAACCAACTGGCTCCACTAGCATCTGCATTTATGTTAAAGCACGCACTTGTCGCGTTATTTTAATATTTTTGTCCAACCCCGGAACGAAAATATTATACTACGTGTAGCGACAAGATGTTGTCATGCGTAATCTAATACTTTCGTTCAGTTCTAACTCATACTATGGATACCTGTAGTACAAGATACACGTATTGTCAAGATTAATAGTGCGAAGTCTGATAATTTGCCCCGTCTGCTACGATTACGTATTACGTGCGTGAGTTGGTGAGCTCTTCAGATCTGATCCAAGTACGGGCGCTCTGATTAGTTGAAGTTACGCACGCATTTGCAAATGACTTCACAGCAGAAAATGTACAATAACGTGAACAAAATGAAGGGCGCGCACCATCTCGGACGCAGAGAGTCTGCCCCATGAGCTGGAACACCTCAAAACTGTATTGCAGAAAAACGGGTACTCGGAATGGCAGATCAGACGCGCTCTCCGCCCCACCTCTACAGTACAGCGTGTGGAGATGGACGAAGTCACGGAGGAAGATATAGCCACCGCCTATATACCGTATACTGGCGCACTATTGGGGAAAATAGGACGAATATTGAGGATACACCGAGTAGGAACTGTCTTTTGCCCGCCCAATAAAACACGAGCATTATTAGGGAGTGTCAAAGACGATCTCGGCTTGCGGAAGGCCGGCATATACCAGATTCCCTGTGAGTGTGGGAAGATTTACATTGGACAGACAGTGCGCACCATCGAAGATCGTTGCCGAGAACATCAGAGGCACACTCGACTTATGTACCCCAAAAAGTCGGCAGTCGCAGAGTATTGTTTGTCCTAAAATCACTAAATGGACTACCAACATACCACGGTCTTGGCACAGACATCTAAATATTGGGACAGCGTCGTTAGAGAGGCTATCGAAATTCGTACCAGGGGCGGACTTATCAACAGAGATTGCGGCTATAACCTCAGCAAGGCATGGGAACCAGCGCTGAGTCTAATTTAAAAGAGGCTCAGCAAAGAAAACGAACGAGTGACCAGGACGGACGAGGCAGTGACACAGACGCCACCACAGACGCCGACGCCAGCCTCTCAGCGACCGCCGACGCACGGCCGCCGGCGCGGACCGCGGAGAGAACGCCTCGTGGAGGAAGGGGATTTAGGACGGCCGCCCGCCCTCAGGAGTTCAGTTCGTCAGCGCACCTGACGATGGCGACATGTCTGATCGCCGAAATATTGTGCCCGTTGGACACTATGGACCGGCAGTACACCCGTAGACTGTTCGAGCAAGAAGTACACCGGGAGAAGTTGAAGAATCACAAAATAAAGAGAAGTTATCTCTATGCAGTGACAGCAGATGTGGTGAAATGTTATCATTGAGACTGTTTGTGGTATTTTTGGATCTTTTGGTAACCAGAAAAATAATTTAAGGAAATTTGTTACGATTAGTATTAAGAAATTACACTGCCGGAAAAAAATCGTAAATCCTTTTTGAGGTTTCAAGATTTGTTGTTGCAACAGTACATATGGAGTATATGAAATGATCACATGTCCAGATCAATACCACAAGCGGTTCTGAGGTACCAGGTAAGCGGCCAATGCTGAAACATCGATATTAGTATGTGGTGTAGCCTCCACAGGTCGGCAATGCAGGCGCTGATTCTGGCATCCAGTCGATCGTACAGTTGGCGAATGCTATCCTGGGATTCGTTATGCCACGCCTGCTTGACCTGTTCACGTAGTCCTGTAAGAGCTATTAGTTGACGAGTCACACGATTTACTTCTCGTCCCATCATATCTCACACGAGCTGGATTGGAGACAAGACTGGAGATGGTACTGGCCAGAACGTTATTGCACCAAGGGTGAACGAGAGTTGTAGCTTATCGCACGCGACACCACAAGGCCTGGAGTGGCTCCAGTGTGTCTTGGACGAATACTCTCAACAAGACAGCAATCACCGTGTCTACTTCGTAGGTGTAAACGACCAGCACTTGTGTGCAGGCAGATCTGCTTTCATCGCTGAAGAGGGTGGCGCGCCATTCCATCTTCAAAGTGAATATCTTCATAGCCAGCTCCAAGCATTCACCGCGGGACACAAAGATATTGAGCATCTATGGTCGGAATGGTTCAAACGGCTCTGAGCACTATGGGACTCAACTGCTGAGGTCATTAGTCCCCTAGAACTTAGAACTAGTTAAACCTAACTAACCTAAGGACATCACACACATCCATGCCCGAGGCAGGATTCGAACCTGCGACAGTAGCGGTCTCGCGGTTCCAGACTGCAGCGCCAGAACCGCGCGGCCACTTCGGCCGGCTTTGGTCGGAATTTAAAGGTATTGTCCACCATGTGCTAGAGAAGTATGTGCCTAGCAAAAGTATAGGGGAGGGAAAGGATCCACCTTGGTACAACAAACATATTAGAAAGTTGCTGAGAAAGCAGAGAATTTTCCACAGTCGTCTTAAACGTAGTCACTGCCCCGCTGATAAACAGGAATTCTGCGAAATGAAAGCAGCTGACAGAAGGACAATGAGAGACTCTTTTAACGAATTTGAAATCAATATTTTATCCGCAGATTCTAAAAATAACCCCAAAAAATTTTGGTCGTACGTAAAATCTATGAACGCTACAAATAATTCAATACCTTCTCATGCTAACAGTACTGGTAACTGATGATGATATACAGAAGGCCGAAATTTTAAACCTAGCTTTGAAAAACTCGTTTACGATAGAGGACTGCAGCACCATTCCCCCTTTCAATTATCGAACTAACGAAAGGATGGCTGACATAGTGTTTAGTGTATGTGGGATTGTAAAACAGTTAAGATCTTTAGACGCCAGAAAGGCATCTTGCCCAGACGGTATCCCCGTAAGATTTTATGTTGATATAGCACCATTCTTATCCGTCATCTGTCAGAGATCATTGGAACGGCGGAAAGTTCCACGGGACTGGAAGAAGGCCCAGGACATAACAATCTATAAAAAGGGTAGAAAATCGGATGCACATAATTACCGGCCAATTTCACTGACATCTATTTCTTGTAGAATCTTCGAACATATTTTGTGTTCAGACATAATGACCATTCTAGACTCTGAGAAGCTCGTCTGCATAAAGCAGCACGGTTTTAAGAAACAGCGGTCATGCGAGACACAGCTGGCCCTCTTTGTGAATGATATACAACAGGCTCTAGATATCGGCTCCCAGGTTGATGTCATATTTCTCCACTTTCGAAAGGCGTTCGAATCAGTTCCGCACTGTCGCTTGCTACAAAAAGTGAGCACTTACGGTCTATCCAATAACATCTGAGGTTGGATAGAAAGTTTTCTAACAGACAGGGAGCAGTATGTCGTCCCGAACGGGGTAACTTCAACAGAAACAAGAGTAACTTCAGGTGTTCCCCAGGGCAGTGTAATAGGTCCTCTGCCTTTTACAATTTACATAAACGATCTGGCTGATGGTACTGACAGCGGCCTTAGACTGTTTGGCGATGATGCTGTAGTCTACAAGAAAGAAGTCTCACACGAATGTTGTGAACAAATCAATGAGGATTTGCAGAAAATAAATGCGTGTTGTAATGACTGGCAGTTATCTCTCAATATTAGTAAGTGTAACCTACTGCGTGTAACAAGGCGAAAATCCCCATTAATGTATGAGTACAAAATAAATGATCAGTCTTTGGAAGCGGTAACATCAGTCAAGTATCTGGGTGTGACTATTCGAAATGATCTCAAATGGAATGATCAGATTAGACAAGTAACGGGTTAGGTGAACTCAAGATTGCGGTTTATTGGTAGAATCCTGCAGGGATGCAGTCCTTCAGCAAAGGAAATAGCTTACAATACGTTAGTTCGTCCAGTCTTAGAGTACTGTTCGTCTGTATGGGAGCCTTACCGGTTGGGTCTGATTCAAGAGATTGAGAAGGTCCAAAGAAGAGCGGCAAGATTCGTGACTGGTACATTTAGACATCGCGAGAGCGTTAAAAATCTCATAGAAAGTTTCAAGTGGGACACAGTTGCAGATAGACGACGCGCTAAACAGAAGGGGCTGCTCATTAAATTCCGAAATCCAATATTCGCCGAGCATGTAGAACATATATTATTACCACCAACTTTCAAATCGCGTAATGATCATCATTCAAGGATAAGGGAATTAAGAGTTCGTACTGAGGCGTTCAGACAGTCGTTTTTCCCTCGCGCGATCCGCGAGTGGAACAGAAGGGGGGGGGGGGGGGAGTTGGAGGAAGGGGTGAATATGACTTTGGTGCGAATTGTGCCCTCCGCCACACACCGCTTGGTGGTTAGCGGAGTATATATGCAGATGTAGATGTAGATGATCCTCCGACGGACCGAGTCGAGCCGTGCTTGTTAATGCTGTGGCTTGAGTGGAAGACGGGCATGAGGTGTGCGTGCGCATAATCCCACTGCTAATAACCGGTTCGCATCAGTTAGTGTTGATATGTCTGGCCTCACAGTCCCTATTATATGTGTTGTGGTAGCTGTACGACTGCCACTGCCGCCCTTGCAACACGACGACCCTGGAGGGCGTCGATGACGCGTGGATGTCCAGAAACTCGTCTGCGGGTGTGAGAATGTTCACGCGACCATTTATTTATACCAGAATCGTTGCACAACTGACGCAGCACATTCAGCTTGTGTGGCGCTTCTCCGAAATGACCATCCCAGCACTCGGAAGGCCGCAATTTGACCCTTTCAAAGTCGCTCATTTGGCTAGAGGAAGACGAGTGCGTCTCTAGGGCATGGTTGCCTACTTTCTTCACGCCTTTGTCCCACACTGGGCCTTCTGACTGAGAGAATTCCCTGTTAAAGAGTTGACACAGATCGCACTCTGGTAACTATGCCACTGCGCTAGCTGTTCACAGACGACGTTGAAACCAATATCAGTACATCTACCACCCCGCAGGTGTCATCTGCCGTCATCGGACCAAAATCTATGACGTCTTTCCAGGTGTGCTAATTTATTTTGCAGCTGTGTATTTCTTTCGTGATATGAACGTTAGACAATTGTCATAACGTGAATGAAAATAAAATACTCAGAAGGTTTCAGATTACGTTCTCACAGCAAGGTGGGAATACTGATATTTTTATACCAGCCTAGCAAACAGTAGCATCGGCGAGTTTTGCGAATAAGTAAAACTGCCTCTCTGGCAACAACAAAGAGTTGGTTTTGTCCTGCTTTAGCGCCACGTGCAGTGGTAGCCGGTTGGTGGAGCTGTTAGCGTGTGTCGTGGTCAGTAACTCCACGGATCGATTGTGAAAATTTGACTTTGAGATGATTTGCCTGTGGATGATAAGAAAATTAGTCACGCGAAGGTTGAACTAAAGCAGTGGCACATGGTATTCTATTAAAGTGTATTATACAGGGTGTATAGTAATTAACGGCGTAAGCGCGTACAGTTGAAAGTAAATGATACAAGAAGCAAAAAGTATACTTAATATGGGATCTCAAGTGCATACACTAAGAGCTATGTTCACTTCTTCATCTTCGATACTGTGAAACAAAGCCCTTCTACTGCAAGCTCTTGGCTTCGCGTATTGTGAAAGGGAGTAGTATGGACCAAAACAAGGAAAAAGTGTCCTTCTAACATGGGCTCTAAAGTGCGTACCTTAAAAGCTATGAGCACTTCTTCATCGTCACTACTGTGAAACACATCTCTTCTATTGAACAAGAGCTCATAGCTGTTAAGGTATGCATTTTAGATACCACTTTTATTACACAATTTTTATTGTTTTGGTCCATACTACCTGCTCCAAAAGTACGAAATGCAACGAGCTTGCAGCAGAACTGATATGCTTAGGATCCATATTTACTAGACATTTTTGTTTATAGTATCGTGTACTTCCAATCATATGCATTTACAGCATTAATTACGATAGATCATCCAGTCGAGAAAGCTGACAGGAACAATAAGTGGTTATTACCAATCCAAAACCTCGTGTAAGACAATTAAATTCAGTATGCCGATTCGGCTCCATCCCGCTTTAGGGCAAGAGACAAAGAAAAGATTACGAGACGGCACGGAAAGATAGGATAACGAACGACGACCTATAAGATTCAGCAGAAAAACAAATCCATGAAGCACAACTGTACGTGAAGTATATGGAGTACCGTGGTCTGATACAGATTGATTTCGGCCACAGAAATACCAATGAATCAAAATGTGCAGTTGTATAAACAGAGCGTAGATGAGAGAAAAAGTGCAAGCTTAACTGTTTTGGAAATCCGCCGCTCATCATCTGATACTTAGTCGACAGGCGAAGTACAGTTAGTGGCGTATTCTCCCTGACAAGATTAGTTGTCACTATCGTGCATTAAATTTCAAACCTCTCTGTAACGTCTACTGTTGTAAAGAGATGGGAAATTGTTGATGGTGCTCCAAGGACATTAAGCTCCGTAACCACGTTGGCGCTATCCAAGTACTGAAAAAATAGCTTTGCATTTTGGTCCTGAAGACCTTACAATTCTGAAAGACCACCTCTGATAACAGCTTCATTTGATGCGGCATGGAGGGCTATGTGGTCAGCACATCATTCCCCGAAGTTGTTACACTATGTGACCAAAAGTATCGGACACTCCAAAAAATTGCACTGCCACCTACTGCCAGGTACTGTATATCAGCGACCTCAGTAGTCATTAGACATCGTGAGAGAGCAGAGTGGAGTGCTCCGCGGAACTCACGGACTTCGAACGTCGTCAGGTGATTGGGTGTCACTTGTGTCATATGTCTGTACGCGAGATTTCCACACTCCTAAACATACCTAAGTCCACTGTTTCCGATGTCATAGTGAAGTGGAAACGTGAAGGGACATGTGCAGCACGAAAGCGTACAGGTCGACCACGTCTGTTGACTGACAGAGATCGCCGACAGTTGAAGAGGGTCGTAATTTGCAATCGGCAGTCATCTATCTACACCTACATCTACCTATACACTCCTCTAGCCACCAAGCGGTGTGTGGCGGAGGGCACTACTCGTGCCAAAGTCATATTTCCACCCCACTGTTCCACTCCCGGATCACGCGATGGAAAAAGGATTGTTTGAACGTCTCAGTACGAGCTCTAAGTTCCCTTATATTTGAATGGCGATCACTGCACGATTTGAAAGTTTATCGTAATAATATATGATCTACATCCTCGGCGAAGATTGGATTTTGGAATTTAGTGAGCAGCCCCTTCCGTTTAGCACGTCGTCTGTCAGTAAGTGTGTCCCACTTGAAACTTTCTATGAGATTTGAGCGCTCTTGCGATGGCTAAATGTACCAGTCACGAAACTAGCCGCTCTTCTTTGGACCTTCTCAATCTCTTGAATCAGACCCAACTGGTAAGGGTCCCATACAGACGAACAATACTCAAAGACTGCACGAACTAAAGTATTGTAAGCAATTTCCTTTGTTGAAGGACTGCATCCCTTCAGGATTCTACCAATAAACCACAATATAGAGTTCGCCTTACCCGTTACTTGTGTAATCTGATCGTTCCATTTGAGATCATTTCGAATAGTCGCACCCAGATACCTGACGGATGTTACCGCTTCTGACTGGGCATTTATTTTGTACTCGTACATTAATGGGGATTTTCGCCTTGTTATACGCAATAGGTTACACTTACTGATATTGAGAGATAACTGCCAGTCATTGCACAACGCATTTATTTTCTGCAAATCCTCATTGATCTGTTCACAAATTTCGTGTGATACTACTTTCCTGTAGACTACAGCATCATCGGCAAACAGTCTAATTGGACTATCCAGACCATCACACGGGAATTCCAAACTGCATCAGGATCTACTTCAAGTACTATGACAGTTACGTGGTAGGTGAGAAAACTTGGATTTCATGATCGATAGGCTGCTCATAAGCCACACATCTCACTGGTAAATGCCAAATGACGCCTCGCTTGGTGTAAGGAGCGTAAACATTGGACAATTGAACAGTGGAAAAAAGTTGTGTCGAGTGACGATCAGACGGCAGGGTGTGGGTATGGCGAATGCCCGGTGAATATCATCTGCCAACATGTGTACTGCCAACAGTAAAATTCGGAGGCGGTGGTATTATTGTGTGGTCATGTTTTTCATGCAGCGGCTTGCACCCCTTGCTGTTTTGCGTAGCATTATCACTGCACAGTCATTGATGTTTTAAGCACCTTCTTGCTTCCCAGTGTTGAAGAGCAAATCGAGGATGGCGACTGCATCTTTCAACACGATCGAGGACCTGTTCATAGTGTACGGCCTGTGGCGGAGTGGTTACACAACAATAACATCCCTGTAATCCAATGGAACACTTTTGGTATGTTCTGCAACACCGAATTCGTGCCAGGTCTCAGCGACCGACATCCATACCTCTCCTCAGTGCAGAACTCCTTGAAGAATGGGCTGCCATTCCCTAAGAAACCTTCCATCGCCTGATTGAACGTATGCCTGCAAGAATGGAGCTGTCATCAAGGCTAAGGGTGGGCCAACATCGTATTAAATTCAGGCATTGCCGATGGAGGGCGCCACGAACTTTTAAGTCATTTTCAGCCAGGTGTTCAGATACTTTTGATCACATAGTGTATCTTTCTGTTTAAGAGAAGCGCTACTTTTAATTTAAATAGCCTATTGTTTGTCCTCACGACATTATGTGCGGTCCTTTCTGGTCTGCTCACCAAAGAAAAACCTGACAATTACGGGAACTTATGACAGGGTCCTTGCTTGGCGTAGGACAGCCTGATCGCTGAGCTACAGACGCTGAGGGAGAAGAGAAGGTTACGTACTAACACAGAGAATCGTTCTCTTCTTTGCTTTTATTCCATATCCACTTCCGACAACATAACTGCAGTGCTATCCCACGTAACACTGCCGAGGCGTTTCCGTACCCACAACGTTACTATGCTTGGTCCGGCTATAGACACATGCAAGTTTTGCATCACCCCGGTTCCCAGAACTTCTGAAGAGAGACGTTGACTGTGGATACTGTCTCACATACACAGTCCCTTTGATTGTTCAGAGATGTCACTAAACCCGCCCAAAAATGTAAACAACCATGCATGAGCAGCGCCTATTAGACGGAGGGGGTCCGACAGCCGATCAGTTCCAGTCATTCCACCAGGAAGTAGGTACACGTCTTGTGTTGTCTGAAGTTCAACCATGCCTAGACGGTTAATACCACGGTTCGATCGCGTTGACATTTTTACTTTGTACCAGGAGGCGCTTTCAACAAGGGAAGTGTCCAAGCGTTTCGGAGTGAACCAAAGCGATGTTGTTCGGACATGGAGGAGACACAGAGAGACAGGAACTGTGGATGACATGCCTCGCTCAGGCCGCCCAAGGACTACTACTGCAGTGGATGACCGATACCTACGGATTATGTTTCGGAGGAACCCTGACAGCAACGCCACTATGTTCACTAATGCTTTCGTGCAGCCACAGGACGTCGTGTTACGACTCAAACGGTGCGCAATAGGCTCCATGATGCGCAACTTCACTCCCGGCGTCCATTGCGAGGTCCATCTCTGCAACCACGACACCATTCAGCGCGGCACAGATGGGCCCAACAATATGCCGAATGGACCGCTCAGGATTGCCATCCCTTCTCTTCACCGACGAGTGTCGCATATGCCTTCAACCAGACAATCGTCGGAGACGTGTTTGGAGGCGAGCCGTTCAGGCCGAACGCCTTACAAACACTGTCCAGCGAGTGCAGCATGGTGGAGGTTCCCTGCTGTTTTGGGGTGACATTATGTGGGGCCGACGTACGCTGCTGGTGGTCATAGAAGGCGCCGTAACGACTGTATGATATGTGAATGCTATCCTCCGACCGATAGTGCAATCATATCGGCAGCATGTTGGCGAGGCATTCGGCTTCATCTACGACAATTCGCGCCCCATCGTGCACATCTTGTGAATGACTTCCTTCAGGATAACGACATGGCTCGACTAGAGTGACCAGCATGTTCTCCAGACATGAACGCTATTGAAAATTCCTAGGATAGATTTAAAATGGCTGTTTATGGACGACGTGACCCACCAACCGCTCTGAGGGATCTACGCCGAATCGCAGTTAAGGCGTGGGACAATCTGGACCAACAGTGCCTTGATGAACTTGTGGATAGTATGCCACGACGAATACAGGCATGGATCAATGGAAGAGGACGAGCTACTGGGTATTAGAGGTACCGGTGTGTACAAGAATGTGGACCACCACGTTTGAAGATCTTGCTGTATGGTGGTACAACATGCATTGTGTGGTTTTCATTAGCAATAAAAGGGCGGAAATGATTTTTATGTTGATCTCTATTCCAATTTTCTGTACAGGTTCGGAACTCTCGGAAACAAGATGATCCAAAACTTTTTGATGTGTGTATGTTCGTAAATTTCAGATGTAAGAAGTAATTTTAATTAGAGGTATTTGGCAAGCAAACTGAGCGTACGTGGTGGTTTCCAATCCCTGAGCATAAGGCAGTGAGCCAATATTTTTAATTTAGTTCATGTTCTCAACTAATTATCTTATGACGTCACACTTTTGACGGTGATCGGTCTATACGATGTAGACATTACGCTTGACGGCTCAATTGGTGCTATTCGAAAGACAGGTGCTATGTGCCGACAATTGATATTCCTTTTCCATCTACAATGCAAACACGAAACTACATTGACGCAGTCGTCTTAATCACTACATAAAGAGCTGCATAGCGTATGGAGGTGACGCACCGGTTATGCTTTGGACGTGTACTCAGTAACCGACGTACAAAATGTAATGGTCAAGACTCTGAAGTCGTGTTCTGGAGGTGAGAAGTTCAAATACCTGTCCGAAAATTTCGATATAGGTTTACTGTGACTTTTCTACATCAAGGGACGCCAATGCTGGAATAGTTTATTTCTCGCTCTCTCTCTCTCTCTCTCTCTGTCACTCTCTCTCTTTCTCTCTCTCTCTCTGTGTTTCTCTCTCTCTCTCTTTAGTCTAACGTAATGCTCCACCTCTAATGACCTAGGTGACCGGGTTCCCGGGTTCGATTCCCGGCGGGGTCAGGGATTTTCTCTGCCTCGTGATGACTGGGTGTTGAGTGATGTCCTTAGGTTAGTTAGGTTTAAGTAGTTCTAAGTTCTAGGGGACTGATGACCATAGATGTTAAGTCCCATAGTGCTCAGAGCCATTTGAACCATTTGAACCTAGCTGACGACGGGACTTTGAAATCTAAACTTATTATTCCGTATTTGCCACGAGCTGGGTTAAAATCAACGTCCAGTCGTCATGATTTAGTTTTTCCATGGTTTACGTAAATCTCTACTGGATTGGATGCTTTGAAGTGCCACAGTAGCTTCTTTGACACAGCCTTCTGCAGCTGAGATGGTACTCTGCGTTCATTTCTTTCTCCGGAGCCACGAGAGTAGATAATCCAAAACTATTCGGCCGTGTAATAAGTAACTATGTAACTCACGAAATGAGGATAAAAATGTTAAAATAAAAAACTGAAGAAACATGAAAACAAAACGTTTGCTGTAATATATACACACAAATAACATATTACAACAAAAGACTACATTCTGGAAAATACTTGAAGCGGGCCGGCCGGAGTGGCCGTGCGGTTCTAGGCGCTACGGTCTGGAGCCGAGCGACCGCTACGGTCGCAGGTTCGAATCCTGTCTCGGGAATGGATGTGTGTGATGTCCTTACGTTAGTTAGGTTTAATGAGTTCTAAGTTCTAGGCGACTGATGATCTCAGAAGTTAAGTCGCATAGTGCTCAGTTCCACTTGAAGAGGATACGTCCCTGGGAGAGGTTTACATATTGATTAAGGCAGTGGACGCGCATATTAAAAGATCAGGATTCAAATCTCTGACCGACAAATCAAATTTAGATCTTCCGCGATTTCTCTGAGCTGCTTAAAGCAAGTTGTTGATGGTTCCCCTGGAAAGTACGTGCAGGTTTCTTCCTCATCTTTCCCCGATGCGGGCTAAGATTATACTCTGTGAGTGGACAGTGTGTACAGATTATCTGGTCGCGTTGGGGTAGTGAAATTTCGCTTTTGCGAGTAATTCTTATTAGAAATTATGTGCATTCTGTTTTGTTGCAGTTATGCAACACTCTGTCGTCTACAGTCCACGAGTTGACGATACTCACTCCACTGTTTACTAAAATCGTTTGCCTTACGTTTGTTCACAATGGCACTTGGCTGCAAAAAAAAGAAAAATCGTCTCCGGTGTATAGTGGCAGATCATTGATGTATACAAAAAGCATTAGTCCTATAAAAGTCTGAAAAATGTGTGCGATAGAATTCCTTTCCTGATCCTTTCACATGCGCGCCCACTGCTTTAATCAATGCGTAAACCTCACTCAGGGGCGTATTCTCTATAAGTGACGTAGTCCTGCAACATTCTGAAAAATCTGTAATGAACTTGATGTCGGTAAGCTATACAATAGAATTCGTTTCTATTTTCAGTATCGGAAAAAGGATCTATACTGCTAGAAACCAGCTCAGACAGTAGGAGAGCAACCACATCTCAGAAAAAAATCAAGTGGAATATATCATTGCAGAAATGTAGTCATCGTACTTTGACATTCCTACTTCGGTTGAATTTAGACATTACATGTATGTGCAGTAAAACGTGTTGTGAACTTTTCCACTGGAATGTAAGCGTAACCTTCATGAGACGTGACTTAACAGATGGCTTTTAGCAAGCTGTGCGTGTACACCGCATTGCGTGACATCTGCATTTGCAGGTTTCGCTCATGGTCGATACTTTGCTCGCCCGGTGTCTTCATTATGCTGTTTATAGAGGTAAAATAAAAACTGATTACTTACGGAAATCGCGACAAGTATGTTTGAGGTGAAAGGATGAGACAGCCGTACAGGTTTTGCGAGTAATTACATTAACATATTTATCTAAATGATAAAGTAAAGGGCCTCATCATGCCAATTTTCGACAAGAAAGAAAAATGTGAAAGATTTACAGCTAAATCTACACGCCTGAGGTCAACCCTCAAATTATGGAAAATAAACTAAATTCTAATTATTGACTAACAAGATGATTTTTTTATGCAGTGAGGACTGTATTTTATGTAACGATAAGGCTGTGTGTGTACTTTCCATCCTTTGTCTGCTCCTTCTTAACGTTTTCCCGCTTCAATTGCGAAATTCGCACTCGATAGCTATTTTGCCATTAATAAAATGACAGTTATGTCCATGGCTACATTTCTTTCCTGGTGTCATATCTACTGTTCAGAAATATAAGCTGAATTCTCCTTCGCTTATCTTCTTTGCTCACTGGAAGAATATGTGCTGTCAACTGAAGATGGTTTTTAGTTGTCAGTTTTACAAGCTAATTACGTTGTACCGTTTAAGCATACTCGAAGTTTCAAAATATAAGAATCGGACGTAAGATGATAACTGAAGGTCAGCTTTAAGTTACAAGTAAATCTTTTTATAATTTTCACGCGGTTCATTTCCGACCATCTGTGTTCATTGCCAGATCAAGTTTCAAACTTTTGTGTAATAAGGTTGAAATTCACTGTATCTGATGCAACTCTCCTCGTTCAAGATGTTAAGTTATAGGACAATAAGATAACTTAATATACCATTATCTTAACTTCTTGTATAAAGCAATGGCGTAACTGTAGTTCAAAATGGTTCAAATGGCTCTGAGCACTATGGGACTTAACATCTTAGGTCATCAGTCCCCTAGGACTTAGAACTACTTAAACCTAACTAACCTAAGGACGTCACACACATCCATGCCCGAGGCAGGATTCGAACCAGCGACCGTAGCAGCCCCGCGGTTCCGGACTGCAGCGTTAGAACCGCACGGCCACCGCGGCCGGCGTAACTGTAGTCTCGGCCATAATTTTCACTACGTAATCCAATATGTTTCTGAATATCTATTTGAAACTGCGTAGAATGGAATGTTGTGGATGTATTCCTATTATTCAGAACGCAGTCATTACATGCGTATTGCAAACACAATGAAGATATTAAGGAAGAATAACTACCAGTAAGAAGCCGGCTTTATGTCAGTGTCGAGGTGAAAGGAATTGATAGCGTGACAATCGTTTTATGATTTATTTTCATTTGGTTATCAAGTCACATAGTAAAAATTAGAAAGTGCCTTTAAAATTATATGTAACGTGAATATCTTTTGTCGTTTTAATTTCAGTTAACTATCGAGTCGAAGGGTGCAAAACAAAACGTGCCCACAAAAACTCGCAATGCCTAAAGGCAAATTCTCTGTCACGTTATTTGTGTGCAGTGCAGTCACACAAGTAACGAAAGAGACGGGATACTTTAAGAAATTACATGTTTGATTAGAAACTGAATCACTAAAGATTCATCCTCTCACAGAGCGAATATGAAAAGCGACCCTGCATTTAAGTCTGTCGTAGCAGCAGCGGCACACAGTATTTTCGAACTCAACTCCGAGGCAGATTCTGTGGTGTAACGCGTTCGATATGTTAATGTATTCGTCGATGCACTTTAAACCCTCGAAAATAAACCGACCGTTTGGGCTTTATCCGCGAACACGAGTGAAATGGTACTTGAAATTAGTACACACGAAATGAAACAGTGCACTCGCAACAAATTATAATTAAAGCGAGCGTTTGGAGGTAGCAGTAATCCGCCACACTGCATTATGTAGCCCCGAACGATAGCTTCACAGAAGCTAAACACCAGCGTCTGCCCTGTGCTTTCCACGTTATTGTTCGAGAAATAGAAGACATATAGCAGCACACATAGTCAATATCACACCATCAGTAATATAAAAATAGTTACTTCCAAGCATTTTTAATTTTTATATTTCTTTTTTCATGCAGATCGTTGAATTCGTGTTACGTGAAGATATCGAACACGTCACGCGGAAGTGAAACATTGAATTTCTGACTATCGTACCTACCGTCACGGACTTTAAGATAGCAGTTTCACAGATTGTTTCGTTTCTCATCTCTTCATATCTTAAATATATATGTTTATTTCATGACACTAGCGCAAAGTCATCCATCAACGCTTTTCTTTTGGAAAGCAATTTTTTGAATTTCCTCCGTACATTAATACGTACAGAAATGAACGTCTTCACATATGAAAATTGTCCACAGTACTAGGACTTGCAGCCACTTCTCTCACACAACTGAGCTACACAGGCACGAATCCGGGTTCCAAGCGCCAATCTGCCAGTATCTTTCATCCACTCCCCGAACTCCGCGGACCTATTCGTGCATATCACACATGAGAGGCATGGCATGGTGGAGGATGTTTGGCCACCACGTACTTGTTATTTTCTTAAAAGTGCTTTCAATGACATCTGCATGGCTACTGTACAATTAACACTTAAATGATTGGTAGAGGGTATACTTTCAGACTACATCTCGCCGTTACACTTTCGAAGAATACGTGGGAAAAATGAAGCACAATGCTTCCTCTGCGAACTCCCATAACTCTTATTTCATTGCGATAATAATTTCTCCCTTCATAAATGATAGGCAATAAAATACACTCCTGGAAACGGAAAAAAGAACACATTGACACCGGTGTGTCAGACCCACCATACTTGCTCCGGACACTGCGAGAGGGCTGTACAAGCAATGATCACACGCACGGCACGGCGGACACACCAGGAACCGCGGTGTTGGCCGTCGAATGGCGCTAGCTGCGCAGCATTTGTGCACCGCCGCCGTCAGTGTCAGCCAGTTTGCCGTGGCATACGGAGCTCCATCGCAGTCTTTAACACTGGTAGCATGCCGCGACAGTGTGGACGTGAACCGTATGTGCAGTTGACGGACTTTGAGCGAGGGCGTATAGTGGGCATGCGGGAGGCCGGGTGGACGTACCGCCGAATTGCTCAACACGTGGGGCGTGAGGTCTCCACAGTACATCGATGTTGTCGCCAGTGGTTGGCGGAAGGTGCACGTGCCCGTCGACCAGGGACCGGACCGCAGCGACGCACGGATGCACGCCAAGACCGTAGGATCCTACGCAGTGCCGTAGGGGACCGCACCGCCACTTCCCAGCAAATTAGGGACACTGTTGCTCCTGGGGTATCGGCGAGGACCATTCGCAACCGTCTCCATGAAGCTGGGCTACGGTTCCGCACACCGTTAGGCCGTTTTCCGCTCACGCCCCAACATCGTGCAGCCCGCCTCCAGTGGTGTCGCGACAGGCGTGAATGGAGGGACGAATGGAGACGTGTCGTCTTCAGCGATGAGAGTCGCTTCTGCCTTGGTGCCAATGATGGTCGTATGCGTGTTTGGCGCCGTGCAGGTGAGCGCCACAATCAGGACTGCATACGACCGAGGCACACAGGGCCAACACCCGGCATCATGGTGTGGGGAGCGATCTCCTACACTGGCCGTACACCACTGGTGATCGTCGAGGGGACACTGAATAGTGCACGGTACATCCAAACCGTCATCGAACCCATCGTTCTACCATTCCTAGACCGGCAAGGGAACTTGCTGTTCCAACAGGACAATGCACGTCCGCATGTATCCCGTGCCACCCAACGTGCTCTAGAAGGTGTAAGTCAACTACCCTGGCCAGCAAGATCTCCGGATCTGTCCCCCATTGAGCATGTTTGGGACTGGATGAAGCGTCGTTTCACGCGGTCTGCACGTCCAGCACGAACGCTGGTCCAACTGAGGCGCCAGGTGGAAATGGCATGGCAAGCCGTTCCACAGGACTACATCCAGCATCTCTACGATCGTCTCCATGGGAGAATAGCAGCCTGCATTGCTGCGAAAGGTGGATATACACTGTACTAGTGCCGACATTGTGCATGCTCTGTTGCCTGTGTCTATGTGCCTGTGGTTTTGTCAGTGTGATCATGTGATGTATCTGACCCCAGGAATGTGTCAATAAAGTTTTCCCTTCCTGGGACAATGAATTCACGGTGTTCTTATTTCAATTTCCAGGAGTGTATTTTAACATTCGGAGGAGAACGTTGATGATTAAAATTTAGTCAAAGGATATCGCGGCAGAGAAAAACGCCTTTGTTTTAATGATTACCGTCCTAATTTCTTATAATCGTGGTGTCCGCGACATTGTCTCCCGTATTTCATGATAGTACAAAACTAGCGGCCCTTCTTCGAATTTTGTAGAGATCTTCTTTAAAACCTATCTGGTAAGTATCCAATATTTCTAGCACTAAAATAAGAGAGGATGGCCAGGCATAGTCGAGAAATTTCTTTAGCGGATTTTCTAGATCTTTTAAGTGTTCTACCAATAAGGGAAGTCTTAGACTGACCATCCCTACAATATTTTTATATGATCATTCGAATTTAAGTTATTGCTAACAGTAATTCCTAGAACTTCAGTTCAATATTCTCTAAACTTGTATCATTTATTATGTAACAGCATTTCACAGACAGTCTTTTCGCTCATATGTGGAAGAACACCCACTTTTCTTTGATCATGATCAATTACCGCCTTTCACGTCTGTAGCTTGGCTAATTGGTTTTAAGTAAAACTCGTAGAAATTTGTAAGAAAGCTACTATGGAGTGCTGCGTTAGCCACCGCTGGCTGGTAAGAACAGTATGGCAACAAATGGGTTACAGCAAAACGCACGTAAAGGATTGCGAGACTGGCTAGCCGCGCTCCGTGCAGTGTTATTAGCCAGAGTGGGCAGGACAGTGTCACAACACCATGTTATGAGTTACGTGACCGGGGGATGGCTAATAGTGCACCAAATGCGCCCTGGAGGCGTAGAAATAACTATAAATTTTGAGGCAGATCCTGCCGGAGTCCAACAGCGCAAGGGCTACGCTACACAACGAGATGACTGGGCATCACAGGCTGCAGCCATGGGTTCGAGACCAGGTCAGAGCAGCCAACTCTCACACTAAGTCCACCCTGTGGGACGTGATGCCACAGCTGCGCCAACCTGCCGTCTGTGTCTGATGCTGCCAGACTCCTGCCAGGGGCAGCAGGTCATACCCCTTGCACAGCAGTCTTCCCTTATCACCGCGGTGGCCACGAACCAGGCCTGCATCGCCTGGGCACAGTCGTTCAACAGCGGAACTCGTTGCAGTGCAAGGAGGGAAGCACCACTGACATCAGGGCGCTTGTCAACTGACTGACCTGACGTCTACATCACACTGTCCATTGCCAGCCCGCCACACCGGAGTGGGGTCTACCTCCCTCACGTGGACAATGACGAAATGTGTAACTGAAGTATAATAAAGTATTTCCCTCGAGCACCAGTCCGTCACTGGGCCTCCCCGGCCCGTCATTCCACCGTTCTCCCAACACACCATTCACATATTTTGTCTAAATAATTTTAAAATTATTTTTGGCGTTCTCGCACTCTGCATTGAAGTATGTGCTGTAATGTCAGGAAGTGAGGCTTGAATGGGTAGCTCAGCTGTGTACCGTCTAGTATACAGTTTTAATCCTTCAGAAAATGTCATTGTAGCGTATACATTCCACTACAGAGCCAAAGATTCACTCTGAATCTATACAAATCAGCAGTGTGATAGATATTGCACATTACAAAACAGGTCTATTTTCTTATAAAGTGTAGCGATTGCAGATACTTCCTCCTGCACCCAATTCACGCTTACTTTAAACGAAGTACAGTCATTGTTACACTTTCAATGTTGCCCTCATGCATTCACTTCATAGAAATTTCAAGTAGTGTAGTTTAATGCTACGGAAAAATTACTTTGTCAGTTTCATCAATAAATTCAGCTGACAGAAATTTGCCATCGATACAACTTATATCGTTTCCAATTTCGTTACATGTTCACACAGAAAAGTAATACACATCGTGATTTAGTTGCCCCTACCGATTCGGTTTGCGCAACTCCACATGACAGAGCAATGTTGTTGTCCAATTCACTCTGGAGACGTGAAACACAGTGTCATAATGTCGCAGAATAACTGGTAAAGTAACTGAAGACATCTTAGATATAGCATACAAAATTTTGCGTATGAAACTACTTTATCACATTAACGCGGTGAGTCATATATCAATTTTCCATTAAGTTTTGTACCAGAAACCTCTTACTTCCATGATTCCCAATTTAATATCGCCTGTTAATTTCCCTGTTTTAGATGGTGAAACGCACTTGGTGAGGATTGTTTCTGAATCAGTATAAACGGTTTAAACTTACAGAGACACCCAAAACCTGTATGAGTACACCGCTAATTCCACGAACAAAGATTGGAGACACTTGGATAAGTATGGCAGACATAAGATATATCTTGGTCCAAAAATAACGTTAACTCATGGCCAATCCTCACTTCTACTTTTTACAATATGTTTCCGTTTCGTAACAGTCGCCCAAAGCCCTGAGAGGGAACTTAAATCGATTACGAAGCTGTCGCTTGTCTGGATACCGTTCCTGATGCAGATGTGTTGTGGGTTGCGTGAAACGCCAGCAGTAGGCGCCGCTGAATCACCCTCAAATGTTCAAATGTGTGCGAATTCCTAAGGGACCAAATTGCTTAGGTCATCGGGCCCTAGAGTTACACCCTACTTAAACTAACTTATGCTAAGAACAACACACACCCATACCCGATGGAGGCCTCGAACCTCCGGCGGGAGGGTCCGCGCAGCCCGTGACATGACGCCTCAAACCGAGCGGCCACTCCGCGCGGCTGAATCACCCTGTCTGTGGGTCGATGATGTTTCAGAGTACAATCAATCTTTGTTTCCTTACCAGCACGAAATTTCATTCTCATCTCGAGATTTAGGCTGTACGTTTCTCAGGTATCTTCATACGAACCACTGAAAAATGATGTCTCATGTGAGGATGGGTTGGCAACAGAAGAAATCGCTATTGAGTTAACGTTTGTAACACGACATAAAACAAATGTGGTGGTAGCTGTGGTTTTAAAAGTTACACGTAGTTGACAATTTGATGAATTTTAAAACTAAGAGCGTATTTTACAGTTAAAATTTCACAGAGATGAGAATGTCGATGGTGCAATGATGTGACTACCGGGCTCGTAATGATTAAAAACGAGCATGTTCATTTTTGACTTTACTCTAATGAAATCTTAAAAACACTGAATGCTAGGGTCAGTGTACTTTTGGGGGCGAGAAAGGGTCAGAAAGTGAGAAATGGTAGGAGTTCTTGCGGGAGAGGATGGACAAGGCATAGAGGTGAGTGGTATATGGAATATCTGTGTAGCAAGAGCATGTTCCTCGAATTATGATTACTAGATAGGATATTGCGATCTGAAAGTGAGGTTTCCACTTAATGTACTGGATTTGAAGGTGGAACGATAAGAGAAGGTGGTATAGAAAATGGATGAATTATTACAGGATGCGAGTTGTAGACAGATGTACAAAGCGATGCAAAGTGCTTCACTGTTTAATTTTTGATGATTCTTCCTAGTATACTGTACACGCGCAATATGCATTTTTTAAATTTGTTACTTCTGCTGATGTTGCAAACTTGTTGTCAGCAGTATAGTTTTGGTACAGTATTAACAAAGATTTTTTAGGTGTATGCGTTGCGGAGAATCCCACTAATCGTGACAGGTACTGTAAAGTGTCGTATAGAACTCTATAGTATCTAATGACGTTATTACAGATGCAGAATGTGAAGTGATTTGGAAAAATTAAGCTTCAAAACGGGGCCAATTATAATGGTAAAAGGATGCTTTTAAAGGCCACGTGGTTCGCGAGCTGTAGTGACAGACTGAATGAAAACTTGGAGAATATTACGAGTAAGTTTGTAATAGGTGGAGGATACAACGTGCCAGCTGTGAAATGTGAGATTCATGGGATTAAAATTGTTCGCAGACACACAGATTCGTGTGAGATTATTTCGAATGTCTTGTCTGAAAATTACTTCGAGCAGGTAATTAGATATGCAGCGCTTGAGCGCTTGGGAGCGACGTCTCAGACCACCTAGTAATTAACAGAATCAAACTTTTCGAACAAGTCAACTTAAAGGAGCGCACCAGTGGTCATAAGGGTGTGATAGCATCAATGACGACAGGTAATACAAGGAACGTTGAGAAAAGTAGGAAATATACTTGCTTAGCCAGAGTGTCGTGAAACAAATTTCATATTATTTGGGAGGTCATCGTCAAGTATTCAGCCCTGAGGACGAATATGTGGAGAGAAAAAATGGATAAAAGTCAAAAAAACGTTGTTCAATACGTCTTATGCAGGTATGTATTGAACAAGGCTGATGCGATAGAGGAGACGCACTGTGGTCCAATAGCGTGGTTAGAAAGTCGTTACGAAACCAAGGTAAGCTTCTTCACCTATTTAAGCCAAATAAAAGCCTAGTTAAGAAACAAAAGTTGAACAAAACCAAAATGTGCACAAAGAAAGCTGTGCAAAAATCGTTAAATCAATTCAAAAGCAAAATTATGAGAAACTGAAAGTTGGCTATCAAGTTTGCAACTTTCACTGTTAATTTATTTCACGTGGTTTGAAGTCGCAGGTTCACGGCAAAGATACCTTCTGTAATACGATATCGATTTCTACAAACATAGTTGTCTTTAGAACATCCGTAAGGTGCTCAGGACTCGCCAGAGTTCGGTCCTACTAGCGAATTACGTTAAGGCCCGCGCCTTGTGGCTTACTGTCGTTAGCTGCGGATCCTGAACGTAAATAAATGAAGACTATTGCACATATATAGATTACACTGCTGGGGGCAAACCACTGCTAGCATTAGCTACCGTAAAAGTCTCAGGATTAACTTCCGGAGCATCCTCAAGTTGAATGATCACATAACGAAGAATATCAGGTAAAGCAGACACCAGACTGAATGTAATTTCGATAATCTTAAAAAACGTAATTTATTCCTGAGTATTATTCCGCAGTGTAAGGGAAAATCTGATAAATTATAAGTGATGCGGAGATTTATTGGCATTATATCTTCTCATGTACCATTCGTGACTGGAGCAGGGAAGGAGGGAAAAGGTAGTGGTACTCTCAGTCCCACATCGTAAGGTGGCTGCGAAGTGTAGAGACAATGTAGATAGTTGCTGTTAGTTAGAAGAAGCAACAAATCCCATCATGTCTACAATTTGTAAAAAGACATCTGACTGTGCTCAAAACTGGAGCGTACTAGTCGCTTATCTTAGCTTGGCATGTGTGAGGGTCAAACATTAAAATGTTATTCCTGCAGAACCTTAGTGGTCGAGCGGTTCTAGGCGCTACAGTCTAGAACCACGTGACCGCTACGGTCGCAGGTTCGAATCCTGCCGCGGGCATGGATGTGTGTGATGTCCTTAGGTTAGTTAGGTTTAAGTAGTTCTAAGTTCTAGGGGACTGATGACCTCAGAAGTTAAGTCCCATAGTGCTCAGAGCCATTTTTTTGCAGAACCTCTTCATGTGGCATTATGATTATCTGACTTGCTGGGCAAGGCTCAGGTGATATGGAGATGCTTTTGTCCTCAGGCTGCTGCAGAAAAATAATTCTAGCAGCAGCATTGGCGTCATATGATGTGAGGGTGAGCTGTCCTCGGGTTATTGCGGAGAAATTATTCTCGCAGCATATTCGACGAGCGCGTTGTCGCCGTGCGGTGTTGTTGGTGGCCTAGTTCCAGGATGAAGCGGGACTGAGCTGCCTTCTCATAGAAAGCACGAGCCCTTCTAACACAACTAGTGATATTAACTATAGTGGTCTTACCAATTTTTTTTTCTGTTTTTACCTAATGTGACTTCTGTATAACTATTCTCTTGGATGTAACATAGATGTAAATGTTTTATTCTTTATTTATCATAATTTATGTATTTGTAATTAGTCTGTGAATATAATTTCAAAAGTAATGGGTTGTAAAGGAACGTAAGAACTAAAAATTTAATTGCAGTACTGGTTCATGATTAGGAAATGTAGATTTGTAATCGTGTAACAATTGGATAGAAGTCCCTCCACAACGGAGCTTTCTAGGCGGGAATGGAGCAGGTGGATCCGGCGGTCGAGCTGCAAGGCTCCTGTGTAGCATGAGTCAGTCGGTGGCTAGCAAGCAATGGGTGGGCATGTTGTGAACTAAAAGAGGACACAGGAACTGCAAGATTATGTAATAGAGCCTCTGAATTGCTTAGTAGAGGAACAGTTCAGAGACTATGATTGTATGTATCAGCATGACAATGCACCGTGTCATAATGCAGTATCTGTGACGCAATGGTTTTTGGAAAATAAGATACCAGAATTGAACTGACTGGCTTGCCTAGAGTACCGATCTGAAACTAATGGAACACATTTAGAAAAACGTCGATTTCGCTCCAAACCCCAGCGTCCATCACCGTATTCTCTGGTTTCGACTCTTGAAGGAGATTGGGCGGTTATTCGTACACAGACATACAGACACCTCATTGAAAGTATCCCTAACACAATTCGAGCTATCATAAAGGCGGGGGAGGACACTCCCCATATTATTACCCGCTAATAGCTGACCTAATACTTTTTACCAGATAGTGTTTAAAGCAGCCCTATGACTGCTCGTAAACAAAATTACGGATAGGCTTCCAACCAAAAGGGAAAATCTCGTTGAAACATCTGATGACGAAGTGTGTCATGTGATATAAACGATGCTTTTGGTAATCAGGTTTTCTGTGGCGCTCGTCAATAGAAATATGTTTATGTTTTGTAGCTGCAAGCGAGATGTGGCTATTTTGTGACTGACGATGTGACATGTGGTGTTCATCGTGTTGATATAGCTCTTGGATCGCATTTGTTTGGCAACCCTTCGTGATAACTTCTTTGGTGTGTGTTTTATTTTTCTCATCCTTAATTACTTTTATGTTCTTAAAGTGTCTAATTTTTAATATTTCATTGATTGGTACTTTTAGAATTTGAAGCTATCGCTGTTCCTGTGATTCTGCATAGAAAATCTGTATGAGATATTATCATGATGCGTGTTATAACAATGAGTGTAAGGCGTGTTTCATAAACCAATGCGTTGGTGTTGGGGAGGTTAGTGATTTTATCTTATCTGTTTATTCGTGCCGTGTTTGCAACTAGGCATACGTAGGTCGTTAATATTTTTCAATTAATTTGTAATTTTACTAGTGAAATAAGCGAAAAGGTGTTTGAGAAGGAGCTTCTTTACTGCTGTTGCTTCAGATACTAGATTTAACATAGTTTTTGCAATTCAGGTCTAGGTTTCTGTGCGTCGTTTACCTTTCCTACTCTCACCTCAAATATCGAGGCTATCCGTAATATTCATAAAATTTAACGCTATCTGTTTTCGGAATCATGTACAAACTAATCAGCAAGCCAATAGTTGTCTAATTTTTTTTCCAATGGTAATCGATCTCTTCATTCAGATGTTTTACAAGACTATAGCTAGGTTGTTTCTGGCAGTCGCAAATTGAATAAAATATTGTTTCACCTTCCAAAACAATTTCTGTTAGTTTTGAGAGATTTCAGTAGTGCTGTCGAAGTGAAAGAGAGTAAACGGGTCAAAAGAGCTAGAAGGTTACACTGAAAAATTGTTAATGAAAATATACGAGAATTAAAAAGTGGGCAATGTAAAAGTTAATAAATAATAGGGCATTAGGTAGCCTACTGGTAAAAAGTTGATGGCCGTCTGAAACATGTAGTTCGAAACCGATTTGCTCATCGCCTTTTTGAATTAAAAAAAGGGCAATGTAAAAGTTAATAAATAATAGGGCATTAGGTAGCCTACTGGTAAAAAGTTAATGGCCGTCTGAAACATGTAGTTCGAAACCGATTTGCTCGTCACCTTTTTGACGTTCGGTAATTGCATCATACTATACGTAGTAAAGCTAACGAGGAAATAAAAATGAAATATAGATGCATATTGCAATACAGTAAGTTCATAGAAATGAAATAATTAATGGGACAGGACAGGATGTGTTACAGCATGGTCTTAATGCCACAGAAAACTCAGCAAATTTTAGCTCGTTGCGGAAGCGGGCGAAGAATTACATTTCGTTACGAACCCTCAGTAAATGAAATAACTGAGTAAAAAGAGGGCTGCGACAGAGAAAACCAACGCACAATAGTAAAGGAAAGGCGTCTGAGGAGCCGCGGCCCGGGCCCAGAGACAAAAGAAGCGGCGTGGGGAATACAGAAGCAACAAGTGCAGCCCGTCTGATGGCGCCTGCCGTGTTTCACATCCACTGGCTGCTTCATTTATTCTGATCAACGCACGTAGAAGTGACGCTGGTGGTCCAAGATTTATAGCTACACACGAGGTGCTACACTGTTTACGATTCTTGAACTTTCTCCTGTTCGCCTGTACGTGTACCTCGTAATTTTCTCTCTCTTTCTTTTCTGAGATTAATCAACATGATTAATGAACCAAAGTAACAGTGAATTATAAAAACTGTGTTTCGGTAGAATACCGTCAGTGTGCAACAAGAAACTGCTTCAATGCGTCATCACTAATTACCTCTACGTCGACGGTAAGTTAAATTTAGATATTTCATTTTTTATTTATTTTTTGATACGAGAGAGGAAAACAAAAATAAATACTTCAGAATACACTATAACGTTTGAAACTAGAGATCACGCAAAAACGCTAACTACCCAATCGTGCGGTCGATACGCAAGTTTTGACTAGCAACACCTCACATACCCTACACACCCCACACACGTCCAGCAACAAAATGGAGGCCTCTGTTCTATTATGCAATCTTCCATTTAGTTTTGACTCTTGTTACCTCGTGTATAGGGAGGGGTTCGTGGCACATCCGCCGCATTTAATGCCACACCCATTGTATACGAAACATTGTAATACTGAAAAAGAGCTAAAATAATTTGCAATGGCAAAAACATAAAGCGAATATTCATAGTTACTAAATAACAGTGCCGGCCGGAGTGGCCGAGCGGTGCTAGGCGCTACAGTCTGGAGCCGCGCGACCACTACGGTCGCAGGTTCGAATCCTACCTCGGGAATGGATGTGTGTGGTGTTCTTAGGTTAGTTAGGTTTAAGTAGTTCTAGTTCTAGGGGACTGATGACCTCAGAAGTTAAGTCCCATAGTGCTCAGAGCCATTTGAACCATTAAATAACAGTGGCAAACAAATTAGAGTATATTTGAAATGGATTGTTTATTGAGTCGAAGAAGATCAATAAAAAATTTGTAATTGGTGGTCTTGCACAGTCGGTTGTATGTTGTGTTAGAAACAACTTGCTAATCCCCAAGCTTAACATGGTTTTAGCGTTAAACAACCTCCAACGCTAAATGAAGTTCCATCTGCAGTAATAAGACGGAACTTTAGTCCAATTAAGTTTAGAATTTAATTTCATTAATTCAACAGAGGGCAAATACAACAGATTCGCTGTGCACTAAAACAGCTACAGGGTACCACGCCAAACAGCCGCGATAAATTTTAGCCATCATCCAGTTTATAGTGAGAAACTGAATTACTGTCGTAGCAACTAATAGTCCTATTTAACACAGACAAAATGACAGTGCTGAAGATCATGCTAAAATTTTCTAAGTACTATTTTGTTGGCGCGAACGACTCTCCGCCAAAATTCTACCACTCAGATTGCATCGTTCGCATCTCACGTAACACTGGTCTTGGACTAAGAGTTCCGCTCTGACGTATCCAAATTTATAACGTCTGTGAATACCTACCAGTGGGATTTCTCTCAAAAATTCGAAAAACTGACCACCACATAAGATTAGTCATTTGCGACCAGCTCACAATAATAAAATGCGCGTCGCTGGGAAAGTCACTTTTACGTGAAACAATGATATATCTATATCCACGGTGAGATTAGTTTTACGTATAGCAGGCTGAGGTCTGAAGTATATTTCTGTGCTTAATATTTTCTCCTGTATTACGGGTAACACCCCCATGGCACTGTATTGTCAGATCCCGCTCTTGCTGTGACTCTAGTTCGTGACAACGCCACACTTTCTTTTCTGATGTTAGATGCATACACTCTCGCAACCCATAGCATAGGTTGAAAAATTACGTCGTTGTATGGCAGAGAATGCTTCGCATGAAACTTTGGGTCTTTTGATCGTATTTTTTATATATGTTTGTGTGTAGTGATGTAGTTCGCCCGAGACAAGAGGTTTGTGCATAGAAAGGCGCACGAGGAAGAAGCTGACTATATCGACGTGGTGCCTCCATGAAATTTAGGGAATGGCAGTTCGAAGAAGTTTGGAAAACAGCGATCTGTGTCTAGTCAATAACTTGGCTGTGAGCATAAATTATTACGTTACTTGCATGGCTATTTGTGTTCTTAAAATGTAAAGCCTTGTGGATAAAAAATTTAAATAATTAGAAAAAATCAATTACGTAAATAATTGTAAAAAAAGAACATAATCATTTCTCTCTTCCTTTACACTCGCCTTGTTGGGTAGCCACGTGGTCTCAGGCGTCCGGTCACGGTTCACGCGGCTCCTCCAGTCGGAGGTTCGAGTCCTCCCTCGGGCATGGGTGTGTGTATTGTCCTTAGCGTAAGTTAGTTTAAGTTAGATTAAGTAGTGTGTAAGCTTAGGGACCGATGACCTCAGCAGTTTGGTCCCATAAGATCTTACCACAAATTTCCAAATTTCCATTCCACTTGATTTTCGTGCAATCGCTGGATCGCTCCAAATGTCAAACTGTGGCCGGCAATACAATTCGGTTTATCGACAAGATGGCTACAGCACTCATTTTAAGTAGCTGCTTCTAATAGAGGTTTATACCATTGTGCACCTATATCACATTCCGTCATACTTGTAAATGCTAGGTAAAGTTTTATTTGTAACAGCAGCTCATTGAAGGTAAAAATGTTGTGTAACGCCAGACAGCGATCAGCGGCATCGCGGTTCAACAAGGTGTTGTCTTTCCGATACGTTGTGTTGATAACCGGACTGAAATTAGCGTTATAAGATCAGAGAGCAAACGGAGAAGTCGTGAAGTCACTCCATTGCAGATCATGCAATGCAAACCTGCTGTCCATCACGACCTGTGTGCTATAATGTACGGCGAATGTTTAACAGAACCGAAAGTAACACCACGAGTATTACGAAACGTGTGACAGAATTGCCTTAAAGTCCTCAATATTCGTAATCTATTGACTACATAAAGTTAGCTTTAGCGGCACCCTTTAGAGTGTACACTGACGATGCTACTATCTATAGGAACGTAAAATCGCAGGATTATTCTAAGTAAACGCAAAGTTACTCGTAAAGTTCGTCCACTTAAATGTGGATAAACCGTAGAATATGTTCATAAATAAGACATATCCTTACTGTACCAAGCTACAGTATTTATTGCAGTCTCCAGAATCCAGTCATGTTATTTAAATGATTAGGGGTAACACTAAGAAGGTATATAAAGTGTAATGCATAGATGAAGTCAGTGAAAGCTACTGACAATGGAATGTATATTGTGTTGAATGACTTCTGAAAACTTGAAATACATGGTGGTTATAATTAAACTTTCGCTACTTGAGACTGACCCCATGAAAAACGCCTGATCGTAGGACACGCAGAAGAGAAATAACGAATAAACCATTAAAGAAACTCATTTTAATTTCCACATGAGATGGTAACATGATTTCGACCCGCCAGGTTAGCCGAGAGCATTAACGCGCTGCTTCCTGGGCTCGGGTCGGCGCGCCGGCCCGGATCGACTCCGCCCAGCGGATTAACGACGAGGTCCGGTGTGCCGGCCAGCCTGTATGTGGTTTTTAGGCGGTTTTCCACATCCCCCTAGGTGAATACCGGGCTGGTCCCCACGTCGCGTCTCAGTTACACTGCTCACAGACATATGAACACTTTCGCACTATTCCATGGATGACCCTAGTCACAGACAGTTGGGGTACACTAATTCCTTCCCGGCGGGTACGGGGTGGCGGCAGGAAGGGCATCCGGCCACCATTTCAACTAACATTGCCACATCCGATTAACCACGCCGACCCTGCGTATCCGCAGGAAAAGCGGCACAAGCAAAAGAAAGGAAGAAAAGAAAGAATGGTAACATGATTTCGTTCCAGGTTACAAAAGTTGCTCAGTGCAATGACCATCTGAATCCACGACAACCTGGAAGTTTGTAGGTTGGTTGGTTGCTTTGGGGAGTAAATGGATCAAACCACAGGGTCATTAGACCATTTTGAAGTTTGTACAGATACTATTTCACAATTTTTAGCAGTAGTTTTCGAGCGGTGGACCAGGGAATGTTCAGCTGTCGCCACAAGGCTCGCGCACTGGTTGAAGGTCGCACATTGCGTCCAGTATTCTCAGCCACGGCAAGAGTAAATTCTTCAACAATTTGTGGTGCACATGGCCGTCGGTCTGTCTAAGGAGAACTTTCCCAAATCACCACAAATCACCAGTTAATCCGAACTTCTGAATCACGTTCTGAAACTTGTTTTGATGTAACAGCGCCGGCCGCGTTGACCGAGCGTTTCTAGGCGCTTCAGTCCGGAACCGCGTGACTGCTACGGTCACAGGTTCGAATCCTGCCTCGGGCAAGGATGTGTGTGATGTCCTTAGGTTAGTTAGGTTTAAGTAGTTGTAAGTTCTAGGGGACTGATGACCTCAGAGGTTAAGTCCCATAGTACTCAGAGCCGCTTGAACCATTTTTGATAAAACAGCTTTATAAGTAAAGTCCTGTTCACCTTGTCCAGACCCGTGTTAACTGTCTTACAATTGTAATTCACACTGATGCTTGTGTTTCAAGTACCGGCGCTTAACTTGAAGGCATGACACTGACACCAGTAAAAAAACTAATCCTGCGGCACGAAATCTGAACGTTATTCCTATAAAATTGGGTACCCATTTTTCCGTCTATACAGGTTTAAGTAGTGAAAGTTTAATTATTACCTCCCTGTAGATATTTAAGGAAAACCACGTACAGGACCATAGAGCAGGACTGGCCACGGCGTGCCAGACTTTAGGCGGGCAGCGTGAGCGGGCCGCGGGTGGCCAAGGCCCAGCCTGTCATTCGGCTCTGCTCGGTCTTTCTCTGAAGACCCCGGAACAGCGCGAAATTTCATTTAGTATTGCTGTATGGTGTTTTTCAGTCGGCGCAACTCTCTGAGCTCGGCAGAATGGTAGTGTCAGCGCTATTTAACCTTCGCTATTTGTTCACGGTGTGAAAGACTTTCACAGGTCCAGTAGCTGTTTGCATAAAAAGAGGCGGTCTAGCAATCTGTCATAGCAGTCCTTTAAAATGAATGGGATTGACAGAAGAGGTGGATGAGAATTGGCAGTTCGCATAAGCCACAGGTACTGCATATTTGCTATGAAACATTACCGTACACGGCAGAAAGCGTTTAAGGTTTAGCTGACAATAAAAGAGCAAAAAATTACAACGATCGACAGATGGGATTCATTGTTCTCTGCAACAAAAAGCACTTTGTACTAAATTTGCAGCCCTGGAGCACCTGAAGTAATTGGCGGTACGAATAGCAAAATTTCTATAGTCGCACACATTAATCCATTGTCAGTTGCAACAGTTTTCAACGGAACTGAACGAAGAGTGTTAAATGTAGACCACATACATTACTGAAAAGTACGTTGGTTAAGTCAACGGACATACCTGGAACGATTTTTCTATTTAAAACTCGCTGTTGTTGAATTTATGAAGTATTAAAGGAACGAAAATTAGAACATCTGAAATGGACTGCAGACTTCACATTTTAAGGGCACTTGAGCGCGGCCGGCCGGTGTGGCCGAGCGGTTCTAAGCGCTTCAGTCTGGAACCGCGCGACCGCTACGGTCGTAGGTTCGAATCCTGCCTCGGGAATGGATGTGTGTGATGTCCTTAGGTTAGTTAGGTTTAAGTAGTTCTAAGTTCTAGGGGACTGATGACCTCAGATGCTAAGTCCCATTGTGCTCGGAGCCATTTGAAACATTTGAACTTGAGAGTGCACTGCCCACAGGGAGACAAGGCAAGGTAAACTTCTTTTTGATTTGATGGTGACGCATTTAAAAAGAAAATCACCTTGTAGAAGGGACACATTCCGCCGAAGACTGTCCAGTTCACTAAACTAACTGTCATTAAAAAAATGTGAGGTTTAAAGAATTCACTGTGGCCTTGACACAATTACAAGGATTGTTTTATAGAGCGTTTGAGTACGCTGCCAACCTTTCATCTGTTACCGAACTGCTTACGGGGCCGTTCAATTGAAAGCGCCCCCGTGCTTGTGCAGATGAAACTGACTGACCTAATTCCCGTTTTAATGACAAATCTTTTTACGTTAAAACTGTCCAGGACATCTGCATTACTTTTTCAGGTAGAGATTCCCAATCTCTATAATGAGGGTACAAAAATGCTACAATATTTCGATCGCCATATTTGTGTGAAAGACTTTTTTTCGATTATGAAGCTACGCAGGTCACGATTACATTGCAACTTGAGTGCGAAACTTTGAAATTGTCTGCGTCTGTCCTTATGCCAACAGTTTGTACCAGGTAAAAATTGTTATATCCTTAGCGCTCCACAAATAATTAAATAGTGCTGAAAATTTGTTTGTTTGTGACTATTATGTTGAAAAATTCAAAATAATAAAACGAAGCAGTACGCAATGCAACTGCGCTCAGTGTCACTTGGCGGTGAATAAATGTGAAGCGCTTTGGCACTCGTACCAGGGCCCGGCCTGCGGGCTGAAATATTCGCCGCCCCTGCTATAGCGCGACATCTGCTAGAGTACAGTTCTGGAGTTTACTCTTCTTCTCAGACATCTTGAATTCAGAGACGCACTTCTAGGATTTCAACATGTTGATACATTCCATACGAAATGGGAAAAACACGACACTGTCATTGCGAAGTACTGCTTAAAATACCGGTATTCCAGGTAGGTTGTGCAGCTGATCTACTACATCCATCGCACGTTAAACTTAGGTGCTGTGAGAATACTGCAAGGAAGATATAGGTGTGTACGTATCATGTTATTTTTCCCTAGCTCCAAACTAGAATGGAGTGATACTTGGAGTAGTTATATTGGTGTGAGCACTATTCACTCCACAGGGACCTGAAACGTATAGGCCTACATGTGACTGAAGATGTTGCAAGTACTTCGGTAATGGTGGTGGTGACGGTGTTGGTGACGATAAATCTTTGTCGTTGACGATTTCTAGAGCTGTAACTTTGTCGTCAGCTTGGTCACTACTGCGCTGTGGAAGTTTCATTTTAACGTCACTGTGTAATTTGCAACAGCTGACTTTGATTTGTTCACGTTAACTAAAACCTAAAGCACCCAGTTTGTAATTTTCAATCTATATTGCTCAGTATTTCATACATTTCACAGTGTTACAGGTCTGCCCAAGCCACCATCAGATTTTATTAAACAAAATGAGAAATCACTAATGTGATAGAATCTAACAGTACAAAATAAGCATGTTAGAACTGAAAGGCGTAACAAACCATCCTAGAGTGCTTCTCTGATACAGATGTGAATGCCAGTGTAACTGTGTATGCATTAATAAATGGAGAAGATATGCTCAGAGACCCTTTACTCACACTCAGGCGGGGGCGATACTTAATAGTACATGTGAATAGAGTGACATTCAAGTTGATACTTTCATCAGAACACTTAAGACTATCATGTTACTCCATACAGCCTAGTACTTATTTTTTATTGTTACATCGTTAATTAGGTAACGTTTTTCACTTTGTTGAACACAATCTGATGATAGTGTAGGACGAAAGTGGTAACACTAAGAACTAAACGAAACACGGTAGGGTCTAGAGTAAAAATTACTAGGAAAGAAGTGTTAAAAACGATTACAGACTCGTACACTGATTTTGCTCTTCAGTGGATAAATACAGCAGTGAACTGTCCATCGAAGAGAAGGAGGAGATTAGTGTTTAACTCCAGTCGCCAACGAGGTTATTAGAGATGGAGTACAAGCCCGGACTGGGGAAGGCTAGAAAAGGAAAGCAGCTGTGCACTTTCGAAGGAACGATCCCAGCATTTGCCTTAAAATTGTCGATTGAGTCAAATCATATGACTAAACTGCAGAAAAAGTGAATGTCTCAAGACTGTTAATTATAATATGTTGCTATTTAGATTTAGCTGCGCACACTTGCCATATATTCTGTGTCGTAGATAACACCATTAAGTCTAGCGCATTCCTGCGGAGTGATGTCACGCAGTTTGTTTATCAAGAAGAGACATATTGCGTATAACATTCGGATCTAACACAATCCATTCGAATTTGACTCTGTGTGTTGCGATAACATGACACCTTTGACGGGTAATCGTGGTAAGGCCATTTCAAACGACCGAGAAGTGTGTGTACGACTCGAAATGTTTTTGTGGCGTAATACATATCACCACTTCTTATTATTGGTATCATCATTAACTTGTAAAATTCTTCATACACTTAAACTCGGTGATGTGTTTGTCTCATTTCCACTGTGCTCACGGAGTTATCACTATAATCAGTTTTTTGTAGTTGTTGTGTTATTCTGTGAGGAAATAAAATAGCTCTTTTTCTAAATCTAGATGGACGATAAATATATTCGCTCATCGTCTGGTCCAGCTTCATTCCGTATTTTTAAAATAGTACTGTACCTAAAACTATAGAATTGTCCTAGTGACACAATGGAGGTCTCGAAGTCGTAGAGATTGATGAAATTTTCTCGTTGTGTGTTTTACTTTCTTTGGTACTTATCTATACTTAAAAATGCGCCGAAACTTCAGTTACTGGGAACATGTGTCATAAGAAATAAAAACAGTATCGCATATTGTGTCGTAAAGAATGGAGACAACCATGAGAGGTAAGAGTGCCAGTTGACCCAGCTCTTTTCTGTCAGTTATTCTAACAGAAACTTTACCTGTTTCATCCATTAAGCCTTAATTGTATTAGAGTTGCGTTGACAAGAGCATATCGATTAACATGGCGAAAAACGTCGTGCGCGGCGACAGTGAGAGGGGTGATGCTAACAAAGAGAGATATCTCTGCTGCGGACCTGCACTGCTGTGGACCTGAATTATGACACTCTGCAAATTAAAGCAGTAGTAACCGATTGAGAGGTCGCCAGTGTCAGAACTTACAAATTGTATCAATGGGGTTCTGTAGTAGAAAAATTGTTGAAGTCGCGCTTAGTCTGTTAACTGTCGACATACGCGAGTCATGCTATACGCCTATCCTATCCGAGACGAACTCTTCATCAAATCATCAAGTTCCTCCCCCTATTCTCTCATAGCGAACGTTATTTCCATAACTTGATACCAAAATCACGTCGTTTCTCCCCTAAGCCCAGTACTTCGCCTCGCTTTTATTAGCACTTACACCTGTACTCCGCACCTTCTCTAAGGATGGAACATAAACTGCCTGCCTCCACCTGGCAATGAAATCCGTAAGAGCGCTACCCATCCTCAAAGAATCTTCCAAGCTCTTTCGCGCGACAAGGCTTCTCTTTTCCGCATTCCAACAGCTTAGATCAGGATGTCTTCCTCCCCCGTCCATCTCATTCCTCGCATGCCAAGCAAAAATTTACGAAAAGTCCGCAATACCTTTCATTTTCATGGAATTCACGTTTATCATACCTCACCTATAAAACCTCCAAAATAGCATCGTTCTGTGTCATGATTCCCAAGTAACTATCATAAAAATTACCACCCTCATTAACTGAAAACCCAAAACCAAGGTCAAAAAAGTAAACCGTCTATTTGACATTACAAAAACACGCAAAAATAACTGTATTTTAAGTTATAAATTATACGTATGTTGAGTCATTAAATACTTGAAATCAGCTTTCGTATGTTATAAACCCTTTCGCTGAATAAGGGTGATGGTTCTCCACTCACTCATGTACGCCGAGGAAAAATAAATAATAACAAATTAAGATAAAGGGTTGTACAGTAACTGAGCGTCGCCATCCATCATTCTCAGTGGACTATCTGAGAAACATTTACGCAGAGAAAATCAATTTTTGGATATTTCTGTTAGGACTAAAGTGACTGCACGAGTTAATAAGAAGGAAGATAAGCGTTACAAATAGCGTATGTGTTAAAACTATTGTGACATACTGCCCTAGTGTGAGTCACTTTGTGACCCAGAAGCACCCCTGGATTAAATTTCCAAAACATGTGGCATCCAGTGTGTGGTCTTTTGTCATTCAACCATGCTGTATCCTTGAAACGGGTCACACTCAATCTCTCTCTTCCTTTCTCTTTCGAGAGCGCGCGCGCGTGCGCGCCCGCACACACACACACACACACACACACACACACACACACACACATATATATATATATATATATATATATATATATATATATATATTTATTTATTTATTTATTTAATAGAGGGAAACATTCCACGTGGGAAAAATATATCTAAAAACAAAGATGATGTGACTTACCGAACGAAAGTGCTGGCAGGTCGATAGACACACAAACAAACACAAACATACACACAAAATTCTAGCTTTCGCAACAAACGGTTGCTTCGTCAGGAAAGAGGGAAGGAGAGGGAAAGACGAAAGGAAGTGGGTTTTAAGGGAGAGGGTAAGGAGTCATTCCAATCCCGGGAGCGGAAAGACTTACCTTAGGGGGAGAAAAGGACGGGTATACACTCGCACACACACACATATCCATCCACACATATACAGACACAAGCAGACATATTTAAATATGACCTCAGAAGTTAAGTCGCATAGTGCTCAGAGCCATTTGAACCATTTTGCAGAATTTGGGCCACCGAAAATCCTAGAACTGTCGTGGAAATTCCATTGCACGACGAGAAAGTCACGGTATGGGTTGTATTTACCATATCTACCGTTATCGGGCCTTTTTTCTTCCAGGAAATGCGTGATTCCGGTTTTGTAACTGCTACCGTGACGGGTGAGAGGTACGCCAATATGTTACAGTATCGCATCATCCCCAGCCTGCTGGAACGTACTATGTTTATGCAGGATGGTGCTCCACCCCACATTGCTAGACGCGTGAAAGATCTCTTGCGCGCGTCGTTTGGTGATGATCGTGTGCTCAAAAAATGGTTCAAATGGCTCTAAGCAATGTGGCACTTAACGTCTGAGGTCATCAGTCCCGTAGAACTTAGAAATACTTAAACCTAACTAACCTAAGGACATCACACACACCCATGCCCGAGGCAGGATTCGAAGCAGCGACCGTAGCGGTCTACATCTACATCTACATCTATACTCCGCGAGCCACCTTACGGTGTGTGGCGGAGGGTACTTATTGTACCACTATGTGATCCCCCCTTCCCTGTTCCATTCACGAATTGTGCGTGGGAAGAACGACTGCTTGTAAGTCTCCGTATTTGCTCTAATTTCTCGGATCTTTTCGTTGTGATCATTACGCGAGATATATGTGGGCGGTAGTAATATGTTGCCCATCTCTTCCCGGAATGTGCTCTCTCGTAATTTCGATAATAAACCTCTCCGTATTGCGTAACGCCTTTCTTGAAGTGTCCGCCACTGGAGCTTGTTCAGCATCTCCGTAACGCTCTCGCGCTGACTAAATGTCCCCATGACGAATCGCGCTGCTTTTCGCTGGATCATGTCTATCTCTTCTATTAATCCAACCTGGTAAGGGTCCCATACTGATGAGCAATACTCAAGAATCGGACGAACAAGCGTTTTGTAAGCTACTTCTTTCGTCGATGAGTCACATTTTCTTAGAATTCTTCCTATGAATCTCAACCTGGCGCCTGCTTTTCCCACTATTTGTTTTATGTGATCATTCCACTTCAGATCGCTCCGGATAGTAACTCCTAAGTATTTTACGGTCGTTACCGCTTCCAATGATTTACCACCTATGGCATAATCGTACTGGAATGGATTTCTGCCCCTATGTATGCGCATTATATTACATTTATCTACGTTTAGGGAAAGCTGCCAGCTGTCGCACCATGCATTAATCCTCTGCAGGTCCTCCTGGAGTACGTACGAGTCTTCTGATGTTGCTACTTTCTTGTAGACAACCGTGTCATCTGCAAATAGCCTCACGGAGCTACCGATGTTGTCAACTAAGTCATTTATGTATATTGTAAACAATAAAGGTCCTATCACGCTTCCCTGCGGTACTCCCGAAATTACCTCTACATCTGCAGATTTTGAACCGTTAAGAATGACATGTTGTGTTCTTTCTTCTAGGAAATCCTGAATCCAATCACAAACCTGGTCCGATATTCCGTACGCTCGTATTTTTTTCACTAAACGTAAGTGCGGAACCGTATCAAATGCCTTCCTGAAGTCCAGGAATACGGCATCAATCTGCTCGCCAGTGTCTACGGCACTGTGAATTTCTTGGGCAAATAGGGCGAGCTGAGTTTCACATGATCTCTGTTTGCGGAATCCATGTTGGTTATGATGAAGGAGATTTGTATTATCTAAGAACGTCATAATACGAGAACACAAAACATGTTCCATTATTCTACAACAGATTGACGTAAGCGAAATAGGCCTATAATTATTCGCATCTGATTTATGACCCTTCTTGAAAACGGGAACGACCTGCGCTTTCTTCCAGTCGCTAGGTACTTTACGTTCTTCCAGCGATCTACGATAAATTGCTGATAGAAAGGGGGCAAGTTCTTTAGCATAATCACTGTAGAATCTTAAGGGTATCTCGTCTGGTCCGGATGCTTTTCCGCTACTAAGTGATAGCAGTTGTTTTTCAATTCCGATATCGTTTATTTCAATATTTTCCATTTTGGCGTCCGTGCGACGGCTGAAGTCAGGGACCGTGTTACGATTTTCCGCAGTGAAACAGTTTCGGAACACTGAATTCAGTATTTCTGCCTTTCTTCGGTCGTCCTCTGTTTCGGTGCCATCGTGGTCAACGAGTGACTGAATAGGGGATTTAGATCCGCTTACCGATTTTACATATGACCAAAACTTTTTAGGGTTCTTGTTTAGATTGTTTGCCAATGTTTTATGTTCGAATTCGTTGAATGCTTCTCTCATTGCTCTCTTTACGCTCTTTTTCGCTTCGTTCAGCTTTTCCTTATCAGCTATGATTCGACTACTCTTAAACCTATGATGAAGCTTTCTTTGTTTCCGTAGTACCTTTCGTACATGATTGTTATACCACGGTGGATCTTTCCCCTCGCTTTGGACCTTAGTCGGTACGAACTTATCTAAGGCGTACTGGACGATGTTTCTGAATTTTTTCCATTTTTGTTCCACATCCTCTTCCTCAGAAATGAACGTTTGATGGTGGTCACTCAGATATTCTGCGATTTGTGCCCTATCACTCTTGTTAAGCAAATATATTTTCCTTCCTTTCTTGGCATTTCTTATTACACTTGTAGTCATTGATGCAACCACTGACTTATGATCACTGATACCCTCTTCTACATTCACGGAGTCGAAAAGTTCCGGTCTATTTGTTGCTATGAGGTCTAAAACGTTAGCTTCACGAGTTGGTTCTCTAACTATCTGCTCGAAGTAATTCTCGGACAAGGCAGTCAGGATAATGTCACAAGAGTCTCTGTCCCTGGCTCCAGTTCTGATTGTGTGACTATCCCATTCTATACCTGGTAGATTGAAGTCTCCCCCTATTACAATAGTATGATCACGAAACTTCTTCACGACGTTCTGCAGGTTCTCTCTGAGGCGCTCAACTACTACGGTTGCTGATGCAGGTGGTCTATAGAAGCATCCGACTATCATATCTGACCCACCTTTGATACTTAACTTAACCCAGATTATTTCACATTCGCATTCGCTAATTACTTCACTGGATATTATTGAATTCTTTACTGCTATAAATACTCCTCCACCATTGGCGTTTATCCTATCCTTGCGGTATATATTCCATTCTGTGTCTAGGATTTCGTTACTGTTCACTTCCGGTTTTAACCAACTTTCCGTTCCTAATACTATATGCGCACTATTTCCTTCAATAAGAGATACTAATTCAGGAACCTTGCCCTGGATACTCCTGCAGTTTACCAATATTACGTTGACTTTTCCTGTTTTTGGTCTCTGAGGACGGACGTTCTTTATCAACGATGATAATGTCCTCTCTGGTAAGCCGTCAGGTATTTTATCGTTTCGCCCAAGGGGGGGTCCCTCTAACCTAAAAAACCCCCGTGTGCACGCCACACGTACTCTGCTACCCTAGTAGCTGCTTCCGGTGTGTAGTGGACGCCTGACCTGTCTAGGGGGGCCCTACAGTTCTCCACCCAATAACGGAGGTCGATGAATTTGCAACCATTATAGTCGCAGAGTCGTCTGAGCCTCTGGTTTAGACCCTCCACACGGCTCCAAACCAGAGGACCGCGATCGACTCTGGGCACTATGCTGCAGATATTAAGCTCAGCTTGCACTCCGCGTGCGATGCTGGTTGTCTTCACCAAATCAACCAGCCGCCGGAAGGAACCAAGGATGGCCTCAGAACCCAAGCGGCAGGCGTCATTCGTTCCGACATGTGCTACTATCTGCAGCCGGTCACACCCAGTGCGTTCAATAGCTGCCGGAAGGGCCTCCTCCACATTACGGACGAGACCCCCCTGGCAAGCACACCGAGTGCACACTGGCATTCTTCCCCAACCTACCCGCTATTTTCCTAAGGGGCTCCATAACCCGCCTAACGTTGGAGCTCCCTATAACTAATAGGCCCGCCCTCTGTGACTGTCGGGACCTTGCCGGAGAATCGGCCACTGGCCCAACAGGCGAGGCATCCTGTGGTGGCTCGGAAACGATGTCATCACCACTAGGAAGCACCCCGTACCTGTTGGAAAGGGGTAAGGCAGCTGCCACGCGGCCAGATCCCACCTTCGCCTTTCGGCCAGGCACGCGCGAGCCCACCACTGTCCGCCATTCACCCTGGAGTGATGGCTGACCGGTAAGATGCTCACTGCCGGAAGACGCAGCGACATCAGGGGTTCCATGCGATTCCAAGGCCACCGAAGTAGGCATAGGTCTCACCACAGTTGCCCCAACGCCACTACGAGCCGACGCCTGCGCCTCGAGCTCGATGAGCCTAACAGACAAAGCCTCCACCTGCCCCCGAAGAGTGGCCAATTCTCCTTGCGTCCGCTCACAACAACCACAGTCCCTACACATGACTATGTTTACCCTACAAGCGAACGGTGTACTCGCCTTATTAGCAGCAGGAAATCGAAGTGCTCTGTCACTGACGGTCTAACCGATACTGAGCTGTTCTAACCAAACAAACAAAAGCCTGTACGATACGAGGGTCGATAGCAACGGCGATACTGTACACTACACTGTTATTAAAATAAAAGGTTGTGTCTAGTAGGCACTCAAACACGCAAGAAATTACAAAAATAAAATAGTAACTATCCAGATAACTGAAAATAAGTTGTACCTGTTTGGAGCTCGTAAAAATGTGTAACAAGCGAACGGTGTACTCGCCTTATTAGCAGCAGGAAATCGAAGTGCTCTCTCACTGACGGTCTAACCGAGGTTCCAGACTGTAGCGCCTAGAACCGCTCGGCCACCGCGGCCGGGGTGATCGTGTGCTCAGCCGCCACTTCCATCATGCTTGGCCTCCCAGGTCCCCAGACCTCAGTCCGTGCGATTATTGGCTTTGGGGTTACCTGAAGTCGCAAGTGTATCGTAATCGACCGACATCTCTAGCGATGCTGAAAGACAACATCCGACGCAAATGCCTCACCATAACTCCGGACATGCTTTACAGTGCTGTTCACAACATTATTCCTCGACTGCAGCTATTGTTGAGAAATGATGGTGGACATATTGAGCATTTCCGGTAAGGAACATCATCTTTGTTTGTCTTACTTTGTTATGCTAATGATTGCTATTCTGATCAGATGAAGCGCCATCTGTCGGACATTTATTGAACTTTTGTATTTTTTTGATTCTAATAAAACCCCATGTCATTCCAAGCATGTGTGTCAATTTCTACCTCTCTATCTACATTATTCCGTGATTATTCAGTTTTCAAATTTATACTGACTTTTTGATCACCTCATACTTTCCTTGTCGCGTTAGAGCCTGCAGCGCCACGAGGCGGTGTTCAGACTCGCGGTGTGCAGTGGTCACTTTTTGGCTCGTCTGTATATTTTGAAACTCGAATTAGAAAGTAGTACATTTTGAAGAAAAGGTATCACATCAGTGAAAACTACCGTTCCAGTTGCCATAAAATCGGCATTCATTAATTAAAACTGTGCTTTCCAGATTCAGAAAAACAGGGTGTCACGTTCTGAGCTTTTGTCATACAGCCTGTAACACCTAAATAAATCGAATCATTGTAAGAGTTTAACAACTACCGTCGCTTCCAGTTTTCAATACTAGAGTTGTATCTGAATGTGCAGTGGTCACTCATCCGGGGAACTGATGATAGAATTGTTAAAATACCTTTATGTAGGAAACAGTGTTAGTAAATTGATATTGAAATTCGAAATATTCAGCAAATCATGTTCTGTACATTGTTTTATAGGTATTACATATTTCAAAAGATATACACAATTTTCAGCATTTGTTATTTCAAATTCAACAGATGAGATAATCAAATTTTTTTCAGATTTGCTTCACCAGTAACTTCAAACTTCTTGTAGGATGACATTATTTCTGCCAAGAGGCAGTATTTGCAGAGATAGAAAGACTGTTTGCTCGAAAGCACGAGTGAACACATGCTCTTTGCTTCGTTCCGAAGGATTCATGAATACGTGTTTACCGACGGTATAATAAACTGCATGGTTAGATACCCCAGTTGTAGCTTACATGTCATTTAACATACAGTAATGGTCTTGCATAGTCAAATCCACATGCAAATGGCTCTAGAGCCGAAACTGTAACGTATATTTCTTTGCAAATATGATTTCATGTTTATGGTCTACTCATCCTCCATTAACTGAAGTTTAGTTGGGTAATACAGTTTTTAAATAAATTTATTCTACATTTCACATCTGGATTTGTAGTTAGCGTCTTCTAATTGCAATACGTGATGAGTTGGCATAAATTAGATTACTTGCATTAAAATCTGTATATTCTTTGCAGTCACAATTGCTGTTATTTAAAGTAAATATATGATTTTATATTTACGACTAGCGATCTCCGATAACATGAAAAACACAGTATTACACAGTCGTATAGGAGTTATACTAATTGCAGAATGCTTGAATTTCAACGTATATGAAGAAAGAAAAACTTTCCAATCAAGAAGCTAAGACGATTCCTCTACATCTTCCAGAAAAAAATTCTATACGGTGTTATTTTTTACTTTCTACGCTTGTCCCATTTTTACTTTGCTTTCACATTTTATTGCTTCTATCTACTCATAATCCTCTAGTTTCCTTTACCTCACTATATTTCCTTTTTAAAATAAATTGCATCTTTTTTCACAATCTTACGATACTCATAGTAACGATTTTTCACAACATACATCTTCATTTTGTTTAATTTCAAGATAGCCAGCCGGTGTGGCAGTGCGGTTCTAGGCGTTTCAGTCTGGAACCGCGTTACCGCTACGGTCGCAGGTTCGAATCCTGCCTCTAGGCGACTGATGACCTCAGAAGTTAAGTCGCATAGTGCTCAGAGCCATTTGAACCAATTTCAAGATATATTAATCAACAAGTCGATCATGGACTGTTAGAATTAACCTGATGAAATGTTTTGGTGCCTGTTACAGAAGAATTTAACACGGTTGCAGTCTTATTTTCTGCGTTGTAACATCTTTTTAAACGATTAAGATTAACTGCAACTGCAGCTGCAAACGTAACTCTCTCACCCGCCTGTATAAATACTTTCCTTTCAGAAATACTCAGTAGAAAACTTCGGTAGTATAAAAGATTCAGTTTGAGACTACAACCATGACCCGCACATTTGCAGCGGTATTGGCGCGTTTTGCCTTCAGCACGACACATTGCGTGTCTGCGCCACTTCCGGCATCCCCTTCTGCTTACACGCGTGGAATACTAAGTGACAACATTTCTGTTAGAAGCAATGGTGGGAACAGCGCGAATGGATGCAGCAAACTCATATAACAACTATGAAATATTCATTTGGATCTCACCACCGTACACCCAAACTACAGACGTGAATTCATGTTATATAACTACAGACATGGTGTCAGACTGACTCTGTACATTCCGTGTTTCTTTCATTCTTTATTATCACAACTTTTCTTTAGTTTATGTATAATTAGGAGAGTTTAGAAGAATTAGGGAGGGAAATTAGCACATCTAGTAAACCAAAATTTTATTTAACACCGAAGTATTTATAAAACGTAACAACTGTTGCTTGAGTTACAAAATTATACAGTTTTCTGAGAGGAATTTAAATTACTTAATTATTTATTACTTAGAAGGTAATAAATATTGTGCTTTATTGTGTTAGATATAAATAATGTAACATAGCATTCTCTTTTAGAAAAAAAATGCTATGTCAAATACACTTATGATACCCAACAGATACTTTTAGTTTTCTTAGACGTTCTGAGCAATATTTTCTAGTTGTCAGTTTATCTCCATCTCATGCTGTTTGCTCCTCTTCTTTGCCCACAGCCTTCCCTGACTGATGTTCTCACTTCCCGACGAATACAAGGATTTAAGGTGTAAATTGATTTTGTTCGCTGTTAAATAGTTAAAATCTTTTCCCAAGTACATAAATTAATAGATGAGGCTTAACTAATTTTTCGCACGCAATCACAGATGTGGAGTCAAAGTGATACCATAAAGCGTATCGCTACATTCAGTAACAAATAACTCAGTGAGAAACTGATGCTCGGTCTCGACGCTGCACATGCAGACTGATGAAAGATTAGTTTGAAGGTACTGACAGGACGGTGTGGCTAACCGAAATACAACAATTTGAAACTGCCCAGTATCTAACAGTGGGGAGTCAATCTGACAACCGTCTGTAATTACGCGCGCCGGCCGAAGTGGCCGTGCGGTTAAAGGCGCTGCAGTCTGGAACCGCAAGACCGCTACGGTCGCAGGTTAGAATCCTGCCTCGGGCATGGATGTTTGTGATGTCTTTAGGTTAGTTAGGTTTAACTAGTTCTAAGTTCTAGGGGACTAATGACCTCAGCAGTTGAGTCCCATTGTGCTCAGAGCCATTTTTGTAATTACGCGGTAAGCACACATGCAGTTCCTTAAACATATCTTGCATAATTCGGTGTAGACCATTCGATCAGAAGACTGATACAAGATTTCGGTAACTCACTAGAGTGGCTGTTGATATTGCTCTTCATTCGGCGCACAGCTCATTCGCACTAGAACCTTCGACTGCGCTGGGAAATGCACTCATGGTGGTCACACTTGGCCAGACCATTAACAAATACGATCTTATAACCAACTTATAAGCTCAACCCGATATAAGAATTTTGTTTCCTGGATTGAGTGAAGGTTATATTTCCTCGAATTACATCATCTTCATGAATACCACACATCTGCACAAATATTTTATTCATCAGCTCACATACGTGCTTCGGCATAAATACACTACCAAGAATCAGACTTGAACATGAACCGAATCGTTCCCTGAAATCTCAGGCAATTTGCCACATTCCATAATTAGTCCAGTAATTATGACAGTTATATTTTGCTGCCACTTTATGCTAAAGTGTGCCGATCAGCATGTTGTCTTACGTGCAAGGTACTTTCGTTTGATTTTAGTTTACTTCTCCTACCGTACGCGTTAGTCAATGTACGTACGTTGTTAAATACACTGACGGAAAAAAATCGCAACACCAAGAAGGAGTTACGCGGGATAAAGAGCAGTTGGTAGGCGTGATCCTAAATCTGAAAGATGATGTTTATTCAAATTTCATGCCAGTCGTATAAGAGTGATGCTAGTAGTTCCACCATGAGGATGCAGATCAGGTTTGCTTTAAGTGCCCACTGTCACCGTCATCAGCATTTGTTACATTTGAGATTGGATATGGTGAGCTAATGCTAGTTAAGAATGCCTTTAAGGTGACAAGGACGTCATTATCACCTCACTGAGTTTGAATGAGGTCGTGTTATAAGGCTACGGGAAGCTGGATGTTCCTTCTGCGATATTTCAGAAAGACTTGGCAGGATTGTAACCACTGCTCATGATTGCTGACAGCGGTGATCACGTGAATGTATGGTCACAAGAAAACAGGGCTCCGGATAGCTACATGACATTACCGAGAGTGACGACCATCGTGTTCGGTATGTGGCTGTGGCACATCGTACTGCATCTGCAGCAGAAATTTGAGCAGCAGTTGGCACCACAACGACACAACGAACTGTTGTAAATCGGTTACTTCAAGGACAGCTCCGAGCCAGATAGCGTGTAGCGTGCATTCTACTGAATCCAAACCACCGCTATCTCTGACTTCAGTGGTGTCAAGGGAGAGCTCGTTGGAGGGCAGGCTGGAGGTCCGTTATTTTTTCTGATGAAAGCTGAAAGCTGGTTCTGCCTCGATGCCAGTGATGGCCTTGTGTTCGTTAGAAGCAGGTAAGGAGAGGGCTCGCGACCAACCTGGGGACTAGAAATCTACTCTGTAGGAATCAGCATGGGTTTCGAAAAAGACGGTCGTGTGAAACCCAGCTCGCGCTATTCGTCCATGAGACTCAGAGGGCAATAGACACGGGTTCACAGTTAGATGCCGTGTTTCTTGACTTCCGCAAGGCGTTCGATACAGTCCCCCACAGTCGTTTAATGAACAAAGTAAGGGCATATGGACTATCAGACCAATTGTGTGATTGGATTGAAGAGTTCCTTGATAACAGGACGCAGCATGTCATTCTCAATGGAGAGAAGTCTTCCGAAGTAAGAGTGATTTCAGGTGTGCCGCAGGGGAGTGTCATAGGACTGTTGCTATTCACAATATACACTCCTGGAAATGGAAAAAAGAACACATTGACACCGGTGTGTCAGACCCACCATACTTGCTCCGGACACTGCGAGAGGGCTGTACAAGCAATGATCACACGCACGGCACAGCGGACACACCAGGAACCGCGGTGTTGGCCGTCGAATGGCGCTAGCTGCGCAGCATTTGTGCACCGCCGCCGTCAGTGTCAGCCAGTTTGCCGTGGCATACGGAGCTCCATCGCAGTCTTTAACACTGGTAGCATGCCGCGACAGTGTGGACGTGAACCGTATGTGCAGTTGACGGACTTTGAGCGAGGGCGTATAGTGGGCATGCGGGAGGCCGGGTGGACGTACCGCCGAATTGCTCAACACGTGGGGCGTGAGGTCTCCACAGTACATCGATGTTGTCGCCAGTGGTCGGCGGAAGGTGCACGTGCCCGTCGACCTGGGACCGGACCGCAGCGACGCACGGATGCACGCCAAGACCGTAGGATCCTACGCAGTGCCGTAGGGGACCGCACCGCCACTTCCCAGCAAATTAGGGACACTGTTGCTCCTGGGGTATCGGCGAGGACCATTCGCAACCGTCTCCATGAAGCTGGGCTACGGTCCCGCACACCGTTAGGCCGTCTTCCGCTCACGCCCCAACATCGTGCAGCCCGCCTCCAGTGGTGTCGCGACAGGCGTGAATGAAGGGACGAATGGAGACGTGTCGTCTTCAGCGATGAGAGTCGCTTCTGCCTTGGTGCCAATGATGGTCGTATGTGTGTTTGGCGCCGTGCAGGTGAGCGCCACAATCAGGACTGCATACGACCGAGGCACACAGGGCCAACACCCGGCATCATGGTGTGGGGAGCGATCTCCTACACTGGCCGTACACCACTGGTGATCGTCGAGGGGACACTGAATAGTGCACGGTACATCCAAACCGTCATCGAACCCATCGTTCTACCATTCCTAGACCGGCAAGGGAACTTGCTGTTCCAACAGGACAATGCACGTCCGCATGTATCCCGTGCCACCCAACGTGCTCTAGAAGGTGTAAGTCAACTACCCTGGCCAGCAAGATCTCCGGATCTGTCCCCCATTGAGCATGTTTGGGACTGGATGAAGCGTCGTCTCACGCGGTCTGCACGTCCAGCACGAACGCTGGTCCAACTGAGGCGCCAGGTGGAAATGGCATTGCAAGCCGTTCCACAGGACTACATCCAGCATCTCTACGATCGTCTCCATGGGAGAATAGCAGCCTGCATTGCTGCGAAAGGTGGATATACACTGTACTAGTGCCGACATTGTGCATGCTCTGTTGCCTGTGTCTATGTGCCTGTGGTTCTGTCAGTGTGATCATGTGATGTATCTGACCCCAGGAATGTGTCAATAAAGTTTCCCCTTCCTGGGACAATGAATTCACGGTGTTCTTATTTCAATTTCCAGGAGTGTACATAAATGACCTTGTGGATGACATCGGAAGTTCACTGAAGCTTTTTGCAGATGATGCTGTGGTGTATCGAGAGGTTGTAACAATGGAAAATTGTACTGAAATGCAGGAAGATCTGCAGCGAATTGACGCATGGTGCAGGGAATGGCAATTCAATCTCAATGTAGACAAGTGTAATGTGCTGCGAATACATAGAAAGATAGATCCCTTATCATTTGGCTACAAAATAGCAGGTCAGCAACTGGAAGCAGTTAATCCCATAAATTATCTGGGAGTACGCATTAGGAGTGATTTAAAATGGAATGATCATATAAAGTTGATCGTCGGTAAAGCAGATGGCAGACTGACATTCATTGGAAGAATCCTAAGGAAATGCAATCCGAAAACAAAGGAAGTAGGTTACAGTGCGCTTGTTCGCCCACTGCTTGAATATTGCTCTCCAGTGTGGGATCCGTATCAGATAGGGTTGATAGAAGAGATAGAGAAGATCCAACGGAGAGCAGCGCGCTTCGTTACAGGATCATTTAGTTATCGCGAAAGCGTTACGGTGATGATAGATAAACTCCAGTGGAAGACTCTGCACGAGAGACGCTCAGTAGCTCGGTACGGGCTTTTGTTAAATTTTTGAGAACATACCTTCACCGAAGAGTCAAGCAGTATACTGCTCCCTCCTACGTATATCTCGCGAAGAGACCATGAGGATAAAATCAGAGAGATTAGAGCCCACACAGAAGCATACCGACAATCCTTCTTTCCACGAACAATACGAGACTGGAATAGAAGGGAGAACCGATAGAGGTACTCAGGGTACCTCCGCCACACACCGTCAGGTGGCTTGCGGAGTGTGGATGTAGATGTAGATGTAGAACCTATCAGCGTGCTAGACGTACTGGAAGTACACCTGGAGTTATGGTCTATGGTGAAAATTTGTATGACAGCAGGAGTAGTCTCTTGGTTATTCCATGCATCCAGACTGCAAGATCGTACGTCAGTTTGGTGATTCGACCTGTTGTGCTTCCATTCATGAACAGCATTCCAGGGGGTGTTTTCCAACAGGATAGCGCTCGACCACATACCGCTGTTGTAGCCCAACATGCTCTACAGAGAGTCGACATGTGGTCTTGGCGAGCTCGATCACGAGATCTGTCACAAATCGAGCACATGTGGGACTTCCTCGGACGAAAACTCCTGAGCATCACAACCAGCATTAAACATCCCTGTAATGACCGACCAGGCGCAACAGGAAAGGAATTCCATTCGACAGACATCCGGCGCCTGTACACCGGAATGCATGCAAGTCTGCGTGCTTGCATTCAACATTTTGGCCATCACACCGGTTGTTAATGTACCAGCATTTCACGTTTGCAATGGTTTATCTAGCACTTACATTAACCTGTGATCTTGCAATGTTAATCACGTAAATATATTACCTAGACCAGTGTATTCCCGAAATTTCATTTGTTGTTGTTGTTGTGGTCTTCAGTCCTGAGACTGGTTTGATGCAGCTCTCCATGCTACCCTATCCTGTGCAAGCTTCTTCATCTCCCAGTACTTACTGCAACCTACATCCTTCTGAATCTGCTTAGTGTATTCATCTCTTGGTCTCCCTCTACGACTTTTACCCTCCACGCTGCCCTCCAGTGCTAAATTTGTGATCCCTTGATGCCTCAGAACATGTCCTACTAACCGGTCCCTTCTTTTTGTCAAGTTGTGCCACAACCTCCTCTTCTCCCCAATTCTATTCAATACTTCATCATTAGTTATGTGATCTACCCATCTAATCTTCAGCATTCTTCTGTAGCACCACATTTCGAAAGCTTCTATTCTCATCTTGTCCAAACTATTTATCGTCCACGTTTCACTTCCATACATGGCTACACTCCACACAAATACTTTCAGAAAAGACTTCCTGACAATTAAATCTATACCCGATGTTAACAAATTTCTCTTCTTCAGAAACGCTTTCCTTGTCATTGCCAGTCTACATTTTATATCCTCTCTACTGTCCGCCCCAGTAGCTGAGTGGTCAGCGTGACGGATTGCCGTCCTCTGGGCCCGGGTTCGATTCCCGGCTGGGTCGGAGATTTTCTCCGCTCAGGGACTGGGTGTTGTGTTGGGTTCATCATCATTTCATCCCCATCCGACGTGCAGGTCGCCCAATGTGGCGCCGAATGTAATAAGACCTGCGCCCAGGCGGCCGGACCTGCCCCGCAGGGGGCCTCCCGGCCAATGACGCCAAACGCTCATCATCATCATCCTCTCTACTTCGACCATCATCTGTTAATTTGCTCCCCAAGTCGCAAAACTCTTTTACAACTTTAAGTGTCTCATTTCGTAATCTAATTCCCTCAGCATCACCCGACTTAATTCGACTACGTTCCATTATCCTCGTTTTGCTTTTGTTGATGTTCATCTTATATACTCCTTTCAAGACACTGTCCATTCCGTTCAACTGCTCTTCCAAGTCCTTTGCTGTCTCTGATAGAATTACAATGTCATCGGCGAACCTCAAAGTTTTTATTTCTTCTCCATGGATTTTAATATCTACTCCGAATTTTTCTTTTGTTTCCTTTACTGCTTGCTCAATATATAGATTGAATAACATCGGGGAGAGGCTACAACCCTGTCTCACTCCCTTCCCAATTTCATTACCCTACATCAATTATTTTGTGATTTTTTCCGTCGTTAAGTGGAAAATTGTTTGATTTCCCAGAGTACTACGGTTTGAAAGTACTCACATGTTTTATTCATTCAACGGCGGACCCTGGAGTGGAATCGCATGGAAGAAATATGCTCGTATTCGGCACTAGTAGCCGTTGTCTTCGTAGTCTGGAGGCCATAGTCAGCTGATATACTGTCACAGAAAGTATTACACTTCCACAACGTTCCAAATACGTTTATGATCGTAGTTTGAAACGTCCTCTCGAGTCGTAGTAACTCACAGTGAGCTTCGTCACGGCTAAGAAAGCGTAATGAGACTGCTAAATGCAGCTTGCGTGAATCCCATGGCGTGTCCTTCGGTATCACGAGAAGCTCGTTCCACACTAGACGACTAGGTCTGACTTCATGCATTATGCACTGCTCAATCCAACTAATGCGTTCGCGACGCAGGAGCCCCGATGCGTGCTTTGCAGTACACAGAGTAAATTGCAGCGCATCCTGCAGCGTCCTCAGAGTCTCAACCTCCGGTTCCCTGAGGTTCAGCACATATGCACTCCGGAAGACACTCTCTACCGTCTAGCAACTTGTTTAGTTCTTGAGATAAGTGTTTACATTAACATATTCACATTTCATGTATGATTCACTGAGTCTTTAATAATATTCTCAGCCCGTATGGTTGGGTAGATACAAGCTATAATCAGCCTGTCATCTATTACCATTTCATTGTAGTTTAGCCGTTGTCCACTTAATCAAAAATTTGGCATCTGTTGCATGACTCGTCTTATCTTGATGCATTCCTGTTTCATTGATAGAGGGTGGATTCGAGTGCGAGGCAATTCGTAACTTTTTCCGTGTTGGTTATTTTCTAAGACTAATAAAAACGCTAAGTATGATAAAGTATTTTTTTCGAAAGCAGACACATTCTCTACTTGCTCCCATTAAAATTGTTATTTTGAGTGTTGCATCATAGATCTCGATAAAAGTAGTCTGCCTTTCTGACCGTCTTTGATACATTTCCATACTACTGTTCACACTACTGAATATATTGATATGCTGTCGCCATTACCATGTGTTATCAAATAAAATACCAATAATGGTGGTATTTCGGGTGTTCATCTGATTTTTTATTTCATTTTATGAAACAGTCGTTTTCTTCAGGTAGTGAGATCAGTTTCGTTGTGCCCAGTAGCCGCCCAGACTTCAAGCACTCTGGTTGGAGCCCAAACAACGAGTACGTACAACAACACACCTCACAGCACCTGAAGGAGATGAACTGGTCGGTAATCGAAATGCTAATTATATAATTTAATTATATCAACATCTAGTCTGAACATCCGAAAGCACACCATCAGTCAATCACACCGAGAAAACCTGAGAGATCACAAAACCTCTTCACTAGAGGAACATCGTCTAAAGCGAAGATATTGGTGGGCATACCTAGAGAAAATGACAGAATCACCACTGTAAACAAAATACGTAAATAACGTGACAAGTTTCATTTGGAATTCTTTGAGGCAGTCAGCTGAAGACGTTGATATGTGGACAATGCTTGTACCAGTAGAAATTTCTTATGAAAATCAGGATGAGTTTGATATTAATGTAACTTTGTGGAAATAATCACAATTATTTCTCAATGTAAACACATATAATGTACAAATGAAAATATATTTTTTGACTAAACGATATACCAGAACATATTAGGCAGCGCTTGGACTCTAACACTAAAACCTTACACCAATTTAATCTAATTGTCAGAAAAGAATACGCTATGGTAAAACTCACTGAGAGAATAAAAATGTAACTTATTTATAAAGTAGGCTGCTTCCAGCACTTTTGTCCGAACCGTTCTTGTGTATTGTTACTAAGACAGCTAATAGACCTAGCTAATAAGCTAATAGAACAGACAGATAAAGAATTATCGTTGGATGCGCTGTTTTTCTCACTACCTGAGGCTCAAATGGAAACGTAATGCTTACTTCAATAATTTATCCTAGCTTCAGGTCCACACTGACATACACAACTTTGGGCGTACTCTTTTTTCTTTGTTACAACTCCAAAGAAGACGGGTCCGCTAAGAATGCACCAGTACTAAAATAAAACAATGCAAAAGCTAAAACCTTATCAGATAGGAGATACTGTGATACCATGACTGCAAATGTAATGTAAAGATGTATTACTGTTCTAAAAATAAGGCGTGAATTATGTTAAAATTGAAACCAAGTCATCAAAGTTTTCTAAATAATCAGTGTGAGATGGTTGTAGATATAAACATACTTTAAAGCAACATGCAAGATTATACGACTGCATGTCCGGAGATACCTGCGCTACGACTACCACTATAAACCACGTACCTTGCCATGATGACGTGATTTGCGTAGTTCAATGATACAGACAGCTGTATCGTAAGTGCAGCCACATGTGACGGGTGTATGTGGACAGACCAAACTATCATATGGTTCCTGAAGAGGGGAAGCAGCGTTTTCTGTAGTTGAAGCGACAACACTCATGGTGAATAACTGGTCTGACCTTCTAACATTAAGCAACATGGCCACTCTATATTGGTACTTCAAACTGCTGAAAACAGTTTTACTGTATGGTTAAATGACAATAACATAATCTTGAGTGAAAACTAATGAACAGGTACGATAGTTTTTCATTCGGATCTTCGATGTAGGCCACGGAATGGAGGGGGGGGGGGGGGCGGCTGTTGTCACCGCGAATACGAATCTCGCGTTCTATGGGTTGGAGCGCAAAATGTTAGATCCCATAATTATGGAGGTATGTTAGGTTAAAAGTGAAAGAGATAAGCTGAAGTCAAATGTAGTGAGCTTTAGTAAAGTATGATGGTAATGCCAGAGTAAACAAGAAACTAGGAAAGTAGCTGAATTACTATAAACATCATAATGAACGTATTATTGCCTGTAAGCACTATGGGACTTAACATCTGAGGTCATCAGTCCCCTAGGCTTAGAACTACTTAAACATAACTAACCTAAGGACATCACACACACCCATGCCCGAGGCAGGATTCGAACCTGCGACCGTAGCAGCCGCGCTGTTCCGGACTGAAGCGCCTAGAACCGCTCGTCCACAGCGGCCGACTAACGTATTATTGCTGCCAAGACAAACACAAAGCTGTGACACAAGAAGTTGTACAAGAATATGCGCCTACTAGCTCGCGAATGATAAACAGATTGTAAAACACGTGTAAGATAAAATAAATTATTTAGTACATTAAGAGACACAAAAATGGAATTGAGAAATGGATTGGAATTTGAATCTAGGAAAGAGAAGGGAAAGACAGATAACTTGGATTGGGAGAAAGGAATGAAAGGGGAAGTCGTCTGGTGGAATTTTACACAGAGCATAATTTTATCACCCCCAGAGCTCGGTTCCAGAATCATGATAAAAAGCTTGTGTGTGTGCTAGAAACCTCGAGATACTGGACAAATTACATAGTGGTAAGACAGATACTTCGTAATCAGATTTGAAACAGCAAAAAATTCCTAGGGGAATATGTGGTCACTGATCACTTTTTTTTTTCTCGGTTGCAGACTAACCTTGAGGACCCCGCAAAAAGGTGAGAAATTAAGGAGATGGGACTTCAGACTTCACTAAATGAAAAGAATCACTAATTGTTGAGAGTTTCAGAGGGAATATTACTTAAACCACAACAGAAATGCGGGAAACGACTGCAACAGAAGATGAATGGGAACCTTTTAGAGGCGAAAAAGTAGAGGAAGAAGTAGGCAAAACGACAAGACCCAGAAGAAATCTGTGGATGACACATGTGGTTATAAATTAGATTGGAAAAAAATTTAAGTGCTGAAAATGAAGCAGATAAGAAGGAATACAGTCGTCTAAAATGAAATTGCGGGAAACTCAAAATGGTACAGTAAGAATGAGGAAAAATGCCTGGCTATGAAAAGATACATGCTACCTATAGGAATATTAAAGAAACTTTGAAGAAAGGAGAAATTAATGTATTAATATCATAAAAAGCGTAGAAAGAGACCAAATTTTAACTAGAACAAGATGGTTTAACTGCATGAAGACACTTGAACGAGGTAGACTTAACGTGGAGAACTGCCTCCAACCAGTCTTCGGACTGAAAAACAACAACTGCATTACGAAGTACGAAATATATGTTCCATCGTCCCTATCCATTATGTACTGAGTAATACTTTATGCACCCCTACATTTCTTTCAAACTGTATACAAAAAAATCTGTATACGTCACTCTTTCAATTCATTCGCCGGTACAAAGCTACGAGGAGCTCCTAGGCTGCAGCAATATATGCATCAGGAAAGCACGGTATTCGATGCTGGACATTAATTTATCTCGGCTCCCGAGCGCGAATACGGGCCGTCGACGCAACCATTTATCAACGGCCTTCTGGACAGAGCAGCGCATGGGAAGCACCAGCTGAGCCGCACGATCGGAGGACTGGTCGTAGCCCGCTGCCTCGAGACCAATACCTGTACCTCCGCCGTGTACACACTCCGCTAACTCAGTGCGGAAGCGGTTCGCGCCCGAGAAGTCAGCCGTGTGGGTCCTGGGAATCCACACGTGTCAATCCCGGCTCTACAAAAACACCCCCTGCTCCGAAAATTACCTTACGAATTTCGCATATAGAGTGTGAGTTTGTGTTGGCTCTCATTATCGGTCATCTGAATTTCTTAACATGGAGGGTACCACTGCAAAATATTTATTGTATGACTGAGGTGCTTTTTCTTCACTTATGTTGTTATTTATTTATTTCCACAACTCGTTTCGGCTTATGAAACCACTGTCCAGTGAACATCTTTAAATTTGCCAAATGCCTAAATTGGCAGCGAATTCACAATCTGTCTCAATTCGGATTGGTTTAAAAACTGTTCTAGGTGTCGTGACAGTTTTTTCATTTATATCGTGCGGGAAATATTCGCAGATGTGCGGGAAATATGCACAGATATAATGTTGACAAATGTTGGTTAACATTACATCTGCGCATATTTCCCGCCTTACGTCCACAAAATGAATGTCAGAACTGTTAAACAACTACAAAAGTTCGTAAACCAGTACAAATTGAGACACAGAGTATTTCATACTACGAATTTAGATAGGTCTGTTTGGCAAGTTTGAAGATATTCACTAGACAGTGACTTCGTAAGGCAAAATCAGCAGTGAAAATAAATAAATAATAGCCTAAGTGAAAAAAAATTCACACTCGTTGTTAAAAAACTGTACATCTCTTGATATAATCACTGAGACATTGTTACAAAAAATTACACGTTTTCATTCCAATTGCCACTGCTTTTACTAATCGCATTTTATGGAAGAAAAATCTTTCATTTGTTTCTTCTGTGTTCCCCAGATACCTGAAATCCTGAAAATTGTTTTCTTAAGTCCATTACTAAGTCTTCTCCCACGTCCCCAACTGTCAAACTTTGTTTTTCTATTTTAATTTTCAGACCCTACCCTTAGTACTCTCGTGGAATACCTACGTCAGAAGACTATACCCACATGCGCAAGTTATTTCAGGAGTGTACGGACAAGAAATATGAGTTTCAAGGAAAAAAACTAGAATAAAAAGCATAGGAAATTGATTGTTCAAGATGATGCTGCAGGGTCACTTTATAAGTTAAAATTATATCAGTGTACGGTTACATGAGGTGACTCCCAGAGCAGAGATTGACACACATAACTTGGAAATAAATCTCTGTGAAGAGAAACTAGGCAGATCATGTAAAAGACGAGATGGATCTTATAGAACGAGTGACTACTGCACCGTCTTGCTAGATTCTTACGAGGCGACTGCAGCCTTGTGGCATTGTTCTGGTTTTAACTTCTCAGCCATAGAGAGTGTAATGATTGACGGAATATACATATTCGTAGGTTCCGTCCGCAACAACACCCACTGGCACAGTTTATTGTCCTTTGGCAATTTCCTGGTATGAATTAATCAGTTCGTTCTCAATTCCTCTCTATGAAGACACACCACGAAGGAATTATCCGAATGAGACGGAAATCGGTAGATGTGATGTGCATGTATAGTTAAACAAACTATTACATTTTCAGAAGATCTGGATGATTTATTGAGGAGAACGAGCTTCACAAATTGGGCAAGTCAGTAACGCATAAGACCACCTCTGGCCCATATGCAAGCAGTTGTTAGGCATGGTAATGATTGATAGAGTTGTTGGATGTCCTCCCGAGGAACATCGTGCAAGATTCTGTCCAATTGGCGAGTTAGATCATCAGAATCCAGAACTGGTTGGAGGGCCCTACCCATAATGCTCCAAACGTTCCCAATAGGGGAGAGATCCGACGACGTTACCCGCCATGGAAGGGTTTGGCAAACACAGAAACAAAGAATAGAAGTTCTCGCCGTTTGCAGGCGGTCATTACCTTGCTGAGATGTAAGCCTATGTTGGCTTTCCATGAAGGGTAATAAAATGGGACCTAGAATATCATCGACGTACCGCTGTGCTGTAAGGATGCCGCTGATGACAACCAAATGGTTCTGGTATGAAATCAAATGTCACCCCAGATCTTCACTTTTGGTTGTCACGCCGCATGTAGGCCGACGGTCAGGCTGGTATCCACCGATGTGAGGGGCGTCTCCAGACATTTATCCAATGATCATCGGAAAGCAAGACTGCTTCGAATTGAGCCCCGATGACCAGCGCAGATGTCCTTCCCCGTTCTTCCTCAATATGAGCCTGTGTTCTGTCTGTAGTAGCCTCATCATCGACTGGTTCTTAAATCATAATATGCCTTACTTCATTTTTTATACTGTTGTGAAATCATTTACAATAACTGTAACAGAACACTTGTCTTTAGATTGTGTAATTGATACTAAGTAGTGTAGTAGCTATTCAACAGATGGCTGAAGAATTTTGAGAAGTCGGCCCTGATATCTGGTGGAAGGCTGGAGTCCTTTGTTTTATGACCACAGGTGTTTTGTTTGATTGATGACAAGAAGCATAGCGAACACATTAAATTTTCTATCAGATTGAGCTAATATCTTAATACCTTCACAAGGAAACATGATTTTCAATGTGCTTAATTCTGCCCTTCATTTTAATTAGGGGTCTAACTACTCCCTAAACCAAATCTTCACCATCAGAAAGCTTGTGAAGAAGTAACAGTGCCATATCGATTGACTATGTGTGGCGAAATGGAGTTACTGCATTCTTTACCGCGGACTGTAACATACATTTATTTTATTATTTAAATATTGTTAAATAATATTCTTGAAATATGTATCTGCTGCGGTTTGAGCTGAAGCGTAGCTTGTCCTGCTTAATAAGAGGCATAAAATATTCTACTTCAAAAAATAAAATATTATTATTTAGGTTTCGATTAATGCGATATATTCTCTCACACACAGACTAGGCAATGAAGAATTAATTTGGCTTTTAATTGAATGAAAGCGTAGATTGAGCATTTAATATTTATACACCCACAGCTGTACAATGCAAATCACTGCCAGGCATGTAACGATCGAAAAAGAGTCTACCAGTATCATTTCCCTATCCATACTTCGTTTGAGACTCTGATACGAGAATAAATGCTTTTCACGACCTCTACATAAGCTCAGATCTCTATGCTCTAGCCATCATGTTTGCAACTAAAGATATCTGCAGAACAAAGTAATAAATTCTTTTACTAATTTAAAAAATTCGGAATTTTTTTACCGAATACGCCTTTCTGTGATGTACAACATCTACCGCTGAAGTTCGTTGAAAATATTTTCCACGCTCTTGCTCAAACTGAAAAAGTACGCGACAAATTGCGTTATCCTAGGCTGAATCTTCCGTGCTGCTCCTGTTAGTTCATTTAAGTAAATACTCACTGCTGACGAACAGTGCTCAATACTACATGTAACTTTCTTTGTTTATGACTTCCTTAATATACGAATCATACACTTCTAGGATTCTTCTAAATACTATCAATTTGGTTTTAGCCTTCTCCATAACTAGCTCAGTGTGATCTTACCACCATATATGACTTCGGATAAACACCTAGAGGTATTTGACTTTTATGACGTTTTATAACGACAACTCAGTGATAATTTAAGCAAATATTATTTGGCCTTTTGGCCTTATTGCGCATATTGCATTACATTTGCAGTTGTTATTTCGCTATAGTGAGCTAAATAATGCCGTACGGGATTTTTATTTTGAAGTTCTTCTTGGGTTTCACCCAGAAAGATTTTATTTCTATGTTCTCAGAATGCACCTTCCTTCGCGAAATGTAAATGTTGTGATTCAAGTTAACTGTTCCATACATGTGTGTGCAGAGTCATTTTTATGTTAAGGACGATGAGAGAGAGAGAGAGAGAAAGAGAGAGAGAGAGAGAGAGAGAGAGAGGTACACGGCAGAGGATGAAATCCCGTGTTGACACACACCAAGAGTATCGCCAATCTTAGCACTCACATCCGACTGACTGAACGTATTCAACGATATCACATGCCTACCCTTCATGAGATGCTACAGAGAGATTCCAGATTACCGTTGTACAATTTCGCTTATCTTGTAATCAGGAACTTCCGGCACTACCACTTCTCCGTTGGCGGTAAGATACTGGTGATGGTAGCGACCTCGGCTACAGGCGCAGCTACGGTAGCGAACTGTAAGTTTACTCTTAAAATGCACTCATCTTCCGCAGATGCTGCTGATAATGACGTTGAAGCACAAACCGGTCGCAGCTGCTGCATCGTATTTCGTTTAGCCTCATCAGACCCATTGGATCAGAAAAAACATCGATATTTATTTTTCAATTGTCGAAGATCTTATAAGTCACAAGTTATCCCTATGCACACAGAGATAAATAAAGGGGTCGGCAGAATAAAGTGCTCACTCACGAGGGCGTAATTTTGAAGTTATTGCCCTTAATGTATTGGTTAAATTCAAAGACAAGACCATAAATACAATAGAGTAATACAATTTATGTAGTAGACAGCTCTTTATAACCGAACAAATGGACTTATTACCAGCATTTTCTGCATTAGAAAACACAACAAATACCATGATCACAGTGATGGTTGCTACATTGAGGATTAACACTTTCTTCTTCCGACCCCTCTTCTGTAATGATTTCCATTTCAAGAATGTCCTATGCGTCTAAATGTGTAGGTATCGGTATTTGTGTAATCAGAGAGGAATTGTGACTGATTTATAATTCGAAGAATGGAATACCTCACTTTCCAAATCCAGTTCGTCAAATACTATTTCGTCCCTTCCAGTAACCGTTTTCACGCAGATTTCTTCGATGTCTCTGTGCATAAATGGTATTTACTGCCAGAAGTTTTGGGAAGACTATAAGCGGTGTACTCGTATATGTCTTCGGCAATGACGAAAAGCTCTCGATCGTCATTAGCGACGCATTATACAATCTACTGACAGACACCCGTCTAGGGAGAGCTGATACGCCGATATCTAACATAGTCAGTTGTCAGCTACGGATGCTTGTTCTATGGAAATGCTCCGCAGCACTAATGCATCATAATACGAACTATCAGCGCAGCAGCGAGCGGCTTCCCACATCAGGTGACAACAGAAGAGTCTAAATAAATTGAACTGTACACGGGGAAATAGGCACGGGCCGCTCCTCTTAACTTCTAGAGTGTGTGTAGCGATGAAATATTGATGTAGCGACCACGTTTCGAGTAAATATAATACAAAATTTCGTATAACTAGTCATTAAGTCAACAATGGCTCCTCGTATACCAGTTTAGAGTGAAAAACTGTTCTCACAATTGCAAGAAGATTATTTTAGGGCAGTAAATGTTGTATTCTGTTTGCATGAAGCATCATCGATGGCTAATAACAGAAACAGTAGCTTAACACAATATTCTGTCTTTGTAGTTTGAATGATTTCGATAAATTACTTCAAGCAAATTCTAGATACAATTGGAAAGAGTGTGGTCAACTTTTAGCCAAATCGTTGGCTGTTACGTAGTGCTTCTGAAACAGTTCTTTCTTTGATATCATTGCCCAATAAATATATACTAATTTTCCAAAGCTAAGCATAATGGAGAAATCAGAACGTGTTCCAGAACAGGATGTCTGAAGGGCAGCTAAAAGGTGAAACTTAAACACATATTCGTCATTCAGCACTTGGTAAAAAAATCAAATTAGATATCTCCCAAAAAAGTAGATAAACGAACAAACAAATACCGTCCTAACAGGCCTTGAAGTCCCAACGGTATCGACCGGCCGCTGTGTCATCCTCAGCCCTTAGGCGTCACTGGGTGCGGATACGGAAGGGCATGTGGTCAGCAAGGCGCTCTTACGGCAATTGTCAGTTTTCGTGCCGATACTTCTCGGTCAAGTAGCTCCTCTAATGGACCCGTATTGGCAGAGTGCACCGCGCTTGCCAACAGCGCTTGGCAGAGCCGGACGTTGACCCATCCAAATGCTAGTAAAAAAAAAAAATGGTTCAAATGGCTCTGAGCACTATGGAACTTAACTTCTGAGGTCATCAGTCCCCTAGAACTTAGAACTACTTAAACCTTTAACCTAAGGACATCACACACATCCATGCCCGAGGCAGGATTCGAACCTGCGACCGTAGCGGTCGCACGGTTCCAGACTGTAGCGCCTAGAACCGCTCGGCCACTCCGGCCGGCCCAAATACTAGTCAATCCCGACAGCGGTTAACTTCTGTAATCTCACTGGAACCGGTGTTACCACTGCGGCGAGTAGATAAAGGTTTAAGAAATCAGTATAAAAACGAGGAGTTCGTTAAATAATAAGAGGTTACTTCCTAGAGCTCTCATAACTGGGGAAGAACTGAGCAAATATATGGGAAAATCCTTACGTACGGGATACGTATCGTCTCGACTGTGCATCCCAGACACACTCCGTAATGTTCGAATCTAGAGAGATCGCAGACTGGTTCATACGATAGATTATTTCAGAAGCCTGTAGCAACATTAGTTCTCAGAAGTCACAGCTGTGATAGCATTGTCAGACATGAGATTCTCCTTAGATTAACATCTGCTTCGAGTCCGATTCATTGGGTGCCGCCTCTGTAATCCTTCATTTGTGACTCACCCTTGTCGGAGAGTTGAACTCTCGTAACACTACTACCTGAAAGGTGAACGCGTCGGCGGTTCTAGGCGCTTTAGTCTGTAATCGCTCTGCTGCTACGGTCGCAGGTTCGCATCCTGCATTCTACCTCGGGCATGGATGTGTGTGATGTCCTTAGGTAGTCCTAAGTCTAGAGGACTGACGACCTCAGATGTTAAGTCCCATAGTGCTTGGAGCCATTTGATTTGAACGCGTCCGCCGTGTTGCTCTCGCCAAAGGACTGCGGCAACAGACGTTACTCTTGCTGCGGCTCTAAACACGTCGGCCTGAAGAAAGGGAACAGGCCGCTCAACCGGCGACGGCTGTCAATCATCCACCACGCATAGCCAGCCATCAGAGATGAAGGACAAGGTAGCAGCCCAAGACACACGCCGTCGCGGATTAACACGTACACACAGCCAACCCTGTACTGTCGACTTTGATGATCTCGAATTGACAAGCCAACTCCTTCCTCTCTTAATAAAATGTTTTGATTGTACTATCTGTGTTCACTTCTCACAAGGGAACTTCATCAACTTCGCCTCATATTTTAAGCACATTTGCAAGATACCAGCCCCATAAGTTGATTCTGTGCGAAAATTAGGGTAATAATTCTGACAATACGCAGTTATGACCTTCTGAAGGTACAGCTTCTAAACTTCCCCGTGCATCGGTTGTTTGTCACTCGCTCCGCCCAACTGCCCCGAGCAAGTGGAGTGAGTAGAAGGTTTGTGAATTACTGTTTTGGCATTAGTAATATGCTCTCTTATTGCGTCAAAGTGAGGGGTTCACAGCTTGCCAGAGATTTCTTTCCTCTGAAAATTTTTATGTTGCGATTAACAAATGCAGTGTACATGAATCAAACTAATTAGTGTGTTATTAAAGAAGTAACGTAGTGCTATTTCATTGTTAACGTTGCTGTATGGTTTAAATTCTTTGGATTCTAAAAGTGGCACTGTTAAAGTGAAGTACGTTTGCAACACTATTGGTATGAAGAAATTGTAAATCGAAAATCATTAACTTCATTCCATAGCAATTCTCCAGTTGCTTGATTTTATTCACTTTGTTTTTGAAGCGTATGCATAGTTGCCAGATATCAGTATATTGAGTATTGTTAAAATGTTATTAAACGTATACGTGTGTTAGGTACCCCTAATACTTACCATTGTTCACGAACAAAGTTTTAGAACACGTTGGGCAGATGTGTCCATCTGCCGCCTTGTCTCCCCTCGCTTTCATTATTCTACGAATAAGTGGGCTCTGGTTTCCCCTCCACTATACAGTACTTGGCACTCGGACATAGGGAGATGCAGTGGGGCGGGGCGACTGACAGACAACCGATGGGCCCAAAAGTTTAAGGTCAGTACTTTCAGCAGGCCATAACTGCGTACTCTCAGAATTACGGTCGAAATGTTCGCACGGAATTGATCCCTGGGGCTGATATCTTGCAAGTGTGTTTCTTTTTTCTGCTTGAAATACGACGTTAAGTTGGCGATGTTTCCTTGTCGGTCATTCCGCTGTTTTGCACACATCCAGTGAAGTGTTGACTTTTGGTTTGATTGTTGGTCAAGCCTGGTGCCCAGCAAACTAGAAATCACTTAATTTTTCTGTGTGATGCACAGTTAGTGAATGACGCTGGTGTTCTGCATGTAAACTGAATAATCTAAAGAAATTACTGTATATATGGCGGTTTTTTAGTTTTGTGACTGGAACGTCAACACACTGAATATAACTTATTACTATAATGCAAGAGATTTGTCCTCAGCACCTATAGGGGTTATGACCATCAGCATATCTGATGGTAATACCATCGAGGAAAATTTGAAATATAAGAATTTAAATCGCATAAGACAGAAGCAAAGCTTTAACATGAGAAAGAACACTGCTTTGTTGTGAGTGGTATGTCTCATATGTTATTCACAGGAAATTTATAAAGTCTCACTAAAGGTATGAATTTCTTTTGAAAAATAAAAATAAAAATAACTGCTTCCTTTAACGCGTTTCACAATCATTTGTGGAATTGAATATTTTGGTAATTAAAAATGTGAAAGAGTAAATTACGATTTTTAGACGTTGTAATGAGAGGAAGAGTACTTTGAAAGACGATATCGGGAGAAGAGATTCTACAATTCTGTTAGTACTAAGTGTGTTGACGCAGTTACTATGGTAGTGTCTGAACGATAAAAAAAGTAAATTTAACGAAAAGTATTGATTCTCAGTAGTATTTATTACTCGTGAAAATTACAAAAATAAAGGGAAATTATGCGAATTGTACATCAAAAAAATGAATATTGTGATTTTTTAAATATTTATCTCTTGGATACTGCATGAATACGATGCAAGCAAGTGCACCTAACTTCCGTGGACTGCACTCATGGTATCCTTCGAAATAGGTTAATGGGTTATTTCGCTTCTGCATAATTTTTAATGACTGATATATTATTCTGAAAAACTTTAGAATTTTATTTTATTTTTTTTTATTTTTTATTTTTTTTAACGAATGGATACAGAAAGATAGCAGACATGTTCGACAGTGAGCATAGTATATACGTCTGTATAGTTTGCTGTGTTGGTCACTTGTGTGATGGGTACATTTTTTCGAACTTTGATGGTGGTAATTGAGATCGATGTAAGTGCAATTACACAGTAAACCTACACCACAGTGGTCCACTAATATGTAGAATATGCTTCTTTCATCACTGAAGCTATGACAGTTTCGCAACAGTTACAACGTGAGCGCAATATGAGTAATTTTACGGGCTAGCGATGCATACAGAATGTTGTGATAGACACATGCGACCAACATCAACGCCTCAGACGCTACTCGTCATATTAACTTCACAGGTGTAGGAAGACGTGTATATGCTGCCCTATCAGCGAGAGAACATCAAACCAGAATACATTCAGAGGAATATCTTGTGAAATAGCTGACGCTGCATACTGTATTCGAGCACTTAAATTGTAGCAATCTCTTACCCTTGTTTTGTACGGCCTTGACATTTTGCATCTCTACCCAAAAAAGAAGAGGAGGCTTCCAAGATTTTCAAATCAGGTCTCGCTGAACAGCTGCTACCCACCTGTTGGCGAAACTTCGATTTAGGTACTCTTTTACTATGAAGGCAAAATGAAGGGATTCTCCATCCTGATGGAACACGACAGTGTCTGCAGTGCCTTCTTGCTGAAGGTGTGGTTCCAGGAATTGCTCTTTGATATTCAGCGGTTGCGAGAGGTGGCTCGTTGCCCCCATATGAGGAAGTTATGTTTCTTAACTTTCCCCTAGATGTGGAATGTGGCTTCACCAGTAAACAAAATTTCATGCACAAGGTGTTAGTTATGTGCAGCTCCTATCAAATAGTAACACGTAGCTTCCGAGTTGCAGAATTTTTGTGGCCCAATTAGTGAAGCACCGGTTTGTGGTGCACTTTTTCCTTTAGTGTAAAATGTAAAAATTTCATAATCTTTGATTCAGGTACGTCTGACTTGTTTAAACGACGAGTTGACGCAGTCAGCCTTCTTTCTATCGCTTGTCTAATTCGATGAACAGCTTCTTCGGATATAGGAGGTCTCCCTGCGCTGATTTATTGCCTACGTTTCCAGTTCTTTCGACCTTATTTACAGTAACGCGATGTTTACTCTTCTTCATGCTGGCTTTTGAAATTTCCATGTGAATTACTGTTAAGAAAACAGATAAGAAAAATCGCATAATCGCACACTACCAACAGCAAAACGTTCTTATAACGTAAGATTATCCTGAAAAAAATGGGCACACGTTAACACAGAAAATGGATTATAATGATGTTTTACCTAAATGCACTTTATGACAACTAAGTATGTAGAAATACTGATGTTTGCCTGTTTATGTCAGTATTAAGGCAACTGTTCTTAATACTTTCAAAAAGCAAGAAGCCAAAACGGCCTTTTGTCTAGTAAATTTCTATTGACATGTGTGGAATGAAGTGTAAGAATTTTTTATAATTTGATATTGACGTCATTGTTTTGTTTTTATAAGTGGCGATGAAAAAGTTTACGTTTGAATGCCACACTAACCCTGTCGACGCTCATATACTCACATCGAAGTCGCACTGGGTTCCAGATACCCAAAAGCAACGCCTTCAAACCGAAACTCTTTGATCGCCCCTGATAATTACGACGTGCCAGATAATGGTCCAAATAGCTCAAACCAAAGGGACATTTCAATAAAGTTTATAGAGCAGCTGACGGTGTATATAAACGTGTCCCTCATGAAACATATTCCAGATCTGGAGCACCACACTTTAAAAAGATTTGTATCTCACTTAAACATATTTAGCGATAACCTATCTATTCAGAATCCGTTTAGCAGTACAGAACCATATAAGAGCGCTGGCTTTCCATGTTGATCAAAGCGATACTTCCGTCTGCACTTCGAAAATAGGCAGTAAAAGGCATAAAACGTGACCTGAAGCATAAAGCTGAGGTGACTATTCATTAAATAGTCCTCACAGCGGCATTTTTACGGTCACTTAATAATACAGGACCGCCTTAAAAACGAGGTGCGGTTTTCGTGTCATCTTTACGATGCATTAACACCACAGATACTAAACGTAAAAGTTGTCCCGCTTCAGCGTCGCACATCCCTCGACCAGGCGTATTTCATTCCCAGTAAAACTTTCGGTACCAGGCGAACTGCTTCCCGTGTGTGACCGCAGAGAGTTGCTAGATCCTGTTCAGATAGCAGCCCGTCGCGGCTCAGCCCTATTCGGTAAGCGTTTTACCTGTAGGGCTGTGGTGCACACCATTTACGACAATTCTCAGCTGCACAAAGTTTGAGGCGAGGAGTTGCGTTTGTAGCGGAACCTGGCGTGAAACTCTAGCACTTAAACCAAATGCCTGCTTTGGAGAGACGTTAAAGCGAAAGTAGTGAGACATAAAAACAAAAAAGTAAGAGAGAACACATGGAGCCGAGGTTGCTGTTACCTTCCTTTCATAACTCAGATTTACAAACAGGAATATTTTGTAAATACACTGTCTGATAAAAAAAAATGTGAAGCACCCAGAAGACATGATCGGACTTTTACACGTAAACACTTTCGGCAGGTGTGTGAATGATAAGAGTTGGAATTATCTACGACATCTAGGACTGATACCCGCCATTATGTAAATTATGTGTATTCCTTACGTTTTTTTCTCGTTGTCTATTCTACGGCTGAAGAGCAGCGTAGAATGCTGCTGCCAGCCTGCCCGTTGTACAGGTTTTAAAATCACAATAAAGAAAACAAAAATAGGACTGAAACCAGAAGGCATCTATGATGTTACCAGGCCTGGTAGGATATGCACTGAAGCGCGAAAGAACCTGGTACAGGCATGCGTATTCAAATACAGGAATAGTCTAAAGCGCCGAAGAATCTGGTCTAGGCATGCGTATTCAAATAAAGAGATATGTAGACAGGCAAAATACGGCGCTGCAGTCGGCAACGCCTATACAAGACAACAAGTGTCTGGCTCAGTTGTTAGATCGGTTACTGCTGCTACAATGGCAGGTTATCAAGATTTGAATGAGTTTGAACGTGATGTTACAGTCGGCGCTTCAGCGATAGACACAGCATCTCCAAGGTAGCGATAAAATGAAGATTTTCCTGTACGAACATTCCACGAGTGTACCGCAAATATCAGGAATCCGGTAGAACATCAACTCTCCGACATCGCTGCCGCCAGAAAAGATCCTGCAAGGACAGGACCAACAAAGACTTAAGAGAATCGTTCAACGTGACAGAAGTGCAACCCTTTCGCAAATTGCTGCAGATTTGAGTGCTGGGCCATCAACAAGTGTCAGCGTGCGAACCATTCAACGAAACATTATTGATATGGGCTTTCGGAGCTGAAGGCCCACTCGTGTACCCCAGATGACTGCACAACACAAAGCTTTACGCCTCGCCTGGGCCCGTCAACACCGAAGTTGGACTGTTGATAATTAAAAATATGTTGCCTGGTCGGACGAGTATCGTTTCAGATTGTATCGAGCGGATGGACGTGTACGGCTACGGAGACAACCTCATGAATCCATGTACTCTGCAGCCGGCCGCTGTGATCGACCGATTCTAGGCGCTTCAGTCTGGAACTGCACGACCGCTACGGTGTGCCTCGGGCATGGATGTGTGTGATGTCCTTAGGTTAGTTAGGTTTAAGTAGTTCTAAGTTCTGGGTGATTGATGACCTCAGATGTTAAGTCCCATAGTGCTCAGAGCCATTTGTACCCTGCATATCAGCAGGGGACTGTTCAAGCTAATGGAGGATTTGTCATGGTGTGTGGCGTGTGCAGTTTGAGTGATATGGGACTCCTGATACGTCTAGATACGACTCTGACAGGTGATACGTACGTAAGCATCCTTTCTGATCGCGGTGTTATTCGTGGCGTCATAGTCATCGCGTAAGGCTTCAGGTCACGGCAGTTAGTGACTGAAGGAACTGTGACGGCACAACTGTACATCACGGAAGATCCTGCATCTTCATATGTTACCTCTTCCGGGGCAGTATGATATGCCAATTATCAACAGGGAAACGCTCTCTGCCGGCCGGTGTGGCCGTGCGGCTCTAGGCGCTTCAGTCTGGAACCACGTGACCGCTACGGTCGCAGGTTCGAATCCTGCCTCGGGCATGGATGTGTGTGATGTCCTTAGGTTAGTTAGGTTTAAGTAGTTCTACGGTCTAGGGTACTGATGACCACAGATGTTAAGTCCCATAGTGCTCAGAGCCATTAGAACCATTTTTTTTTAACGCTCTCTAACACTTGGAACGTATCTCTATGAAACGCGGCCATGATCGAACATGTGTGCAGCAGCTCGAATCTCAGTTCCGTTTCGGTGCCAGTATCCAGGATATCAAGAACTAATTACAACATTTGTGGGTCAGATTGCGCCAGGAGACTGTAGAGCAAATGGCTCTGAGCACTATGCGACTTAACTTCTGAGGTCATCAGTCGCCTAGAAATTGGAACTAATTAAACCTAACTAACCTAAGGACATCACACACATCCATGCTCGAGGCAGGATTCGAACCTGCGACCTTAGCGGTCACGCGGTTCCAGACTGAAGCGCCTAGAACTGCACGGCCACACCGGCCGGCAGACTATACAGCAGCTTTATGACACTATTCCCAATCTAATCTGTGCGTGCGTCCAGGTCAGTTGGGGTACAACGTCATACTGATAAATGGGCTCATAACACCAATGTCTTTGAAAATTTGAATCGAATTCGTAATCACTAAAATAACAGAACATTCTCTCACAACCAGTGAAGTCTCATTTCGTTTTCCCATCCACTTTTGGGTGCTTCACCTTCTTTGCCAGGCAGAGATGTGTTTCACAGTATCGTAGATAAACAAGTACTCATAGATTTTAAGGTCTACATTTTAGTGCCCACGTTTACTTGGCATTTTTTGTTGTTGTTTTGATTCATACTACTACCTCTAAAATCTTGGCAACAACAGTACTGTACATGTATTCCACTGTCAAAGGTGCCAGGACGGTATTTGTTTATAAATTTCGACTTGGTCGTTTCCGAACCAGGGTCTCTTACCTCAGATTGATACATAACCCCCTCCATCATCCCTGAAGGCTTGTGACATCATCAAGGAATCACCCTATATAATCTAGGAGACCTACGTGAGTTTTACAATACTTTTATATTTTTTAACATCTTCTTTACTTCCATAAAATCATGATTCTCTCTCTAGCAGCCTGACACATTTCCTCCTTCTAGTCTGTGTCCTAATTTCCCTCTTCGTGAAATTGTCTGAATATGTTTGGAAGGAGTCTGTGTTCTCGTTTTACCGAGTGCGATAGCACAGCGGTTAAGGCACTAGACCTGCATTCAGAACAAGCAGAGTTCAAATCGCTATTTGGTCTTCCTGATTCAGGTTTTTCAGCGGTTTCCGAAATGGGTTTAAATTCGAAAGCAGACTGTCAGTCCACGTCAAGGAAAACCTTTCCGTCTGTCACTAGTGCACCTACAATAAGCATGAAACTCACAATGAGTTTATGAAAGAGAGATAGACCTCGATGGAAAGAATGGACGCATAGGGATAAAAAGAAGTCGATGCGTTATATAACATTAAAATAACCAAGTCTTGAACTATACTTCTAACTACTGAGCAAATAATAGAAGTTTTTCAGAGGTATCTGTTTCTTACAAGGTTGTAACCGAAATTACAGCATTTAAGCAAACTACTCTTACATTCTTGTTAACTGGAAATACTTCTTTATTTTATACTCTTTTAATCAATTTTCCACAACTATAGCTACATTTACTGAAAGTAAATGGCTTACATAGTGCGAAGGTGTAATTCTTAATTGGGACATTTCTGGCCACAAAACAGAAGTGACCAAAAGTACAATATGGGAAAACTTACATTAATACACGACTAATTTTATAATTAGCACAGGTAAACGTTTGTAGTAAACTGCTAGACAACTGCCTAGGATACCATACAGAAAATTACTCCCCCTTGGTCGACGTACCAGTTCGGCGTACGGATTCATTCCATGTGCTAATACCCTCGCTGTATAGCACAGTAACTTAATGAATGTATCCAACACTGCTGACCACAAAGGTGACATACAACAAACATTTAATTCTACGATGTGCACTACAAGGTCTGATAGGAAAATAATTAGTATTTCAACCACACAATGTCAGTAGGAATGACGCCACCTATATTCCATTTACTAGGAATGATTACGCAGTGCCTTTCTCATTCAGAAATCTCAAAAAAATGGCTCTGAGCACTATGGGACTTAACATCTGAGGTCATCAGTCCCCTAGAACTTAGAACTACTTAAACCTAACTAACCTAAGGACATCACACACATCCATGCCCGAGGCAGGATTCGAACCTGCGAACGTAGCGGTCTCGCGGTTCCAGACTGTAGCGCGTAGAACCGCGGGGCCACTCTGGCCGGCCAGAAATCTCATTTGACTGTCGATTGTTTATACGAAAATCGTGTTATGTCTCATGTGAGAAGGAGGAACGTCCACCAGCACGAGGCGAAATTCGTCAGCGGCAAGATCGTGTCCTATCGAGACTGCAAGGAATCAACGGCCCCACGAAACTAGCGCCCTAGAGGACAGACATATGGTTTGCTGGGCAGTGCAGGCTCGTACAACCATGTCACGTAACATGAGTCTATAAATTACCAGGGTTGCAGTAAGACAAGTGTCCATATGGACATAGCGATGACGCCTGGAACACTACAGACTGTCAGCACAGCGGACATTGTTGGGGCTTCTCTTGAGGAAGTAGCAGAGACAGGCTTGCCGACGGTTGTGCCCCCAGCGACAAGACTGGGTACAGATGTGACACCGTGTCGTCTTTTCAGACGAGTCCCACGTATTGCCGAACCCGTATGTGGAGTCCCAAGGATAAGGTACGTTACCAGAATGCAATCGTCATCTTCACACGGGCCCAGCCCTAGGCGTTATGGCATAGGGTTCCACTGGATGCACAAGACTATCATCTCTGATTGGCATAATAAGTAATTCTGACGTATTAAGATCAGAGTCTGTGCTGTATCATTGAGGCCTCTGTGACATCATCTTTCAACAATGTAACACAAGATAGCATATTACTAGTGCTGTTCTGACCTATCACCATACAGAGAGTCTTCGACTGTTTTCCTAGGCAGCACATTCTCCAAACCCATAAAAATTGAAAAAATATCTGGTCATAGGTTGCCAAGACACAGGATCGATACCAGTCGCCAACCACTAGGACTGATGATCTCTGGAACAGAGCTGAATCAGCATGACATGACGTATCCGTATCTGTCATCCAAACTCAGTTCTGCTCGATTCCCAGCTGTTGCCTGAGGTGACAGATCTGTGTACTAAATTCCGTACCCAGTACAACCCTAAACCATGTACACATTCAGTCGTGTATGCTACCTACTAGAAGCACAAGAAGTAAAATTTCTGTATTTTCCGTCCTGTTGTGTTGCGATTTCAATGGCCAGTTGTGTAAATGAGATTAGTTTTCGAGGGAGTTGGAGTTGATCTACGAACTAAAGTATGATTGATCACCATGTTGATTGAAATGGAGCTGAGATTTCACACGTCAGTAGCAATAATATTTGTGATCCACGACGCTGAGGCACTACATTGGCGCAGGTTCAAACAACACTGCTGAATGCCTCGAGCGCAAAATGAGATCCTCTGCCAACAAGTTATCAGCACTTCGTTGGTTGACAGATAAGGTAAGATGTCGAATGAAAGCGTACGCCGTCAGCAGAGAGCCGATGAAGCAGTCTGTGGGGACGACCTGCGCGTAGGTGCGTCTTGTGTTGCCGTGAAGAGGGTCGCATTAAAAGAGCGCCGCCCACGATAAGAGGTCGATACGTGGTGAGGCGCGAGCATCTCGTCGCCTCGTTGCCTCTGCCCCTGCCGCCGCCACCAGACGGGCCTTTTGCTGTGCGCCTGCATTTGCATATGCGTCAGCGGAGGCCTTCCGAATGAACTCGTACTTTTACACCTTTATCTTTTTGTTCCTTTATGAGGCCAGCATACCCGTGAAAATTTCCCCTTGATTTACCGATTTTTTTTGGATACCACTCGCTATCCCGTCCTCATCAAAATTATTAACGATGGAGTTCTGCCACTGAGAACAATGGAATAATACCATCGTTAACTATCTACGCTGCACAAAAGAATTTTTAAAGGGTTACTTTTTTGAAATACCATAACTGCCTCCCACTGCGACGCAGAAAGTTCAGGTTTTATTTAAAGATACCTTCAACCTTCCTCTTTAGTGGTACGAAAGCGCGGCGTCCTCGGGCTGAACGACGCTTAAAACAGCAAGGTGTCGACACATGCGAAAAAAGTTCAGAAGTTAATGTGAAGTGTAAGAATGGTTAATGATGTTACACTGGCACCAAATGTCACCACAATTCTGCCCAACGCCACTATGGACGTGTCACACGATGAGAAGGTCGTCCACTCCCCCTTACCCACATCTCAGCCCTCATCTTGACGCCTCTGTGATAGAGGTCTAGCACCGCGACGCCCAGCACTAAACTCACACGGTTTTCTTGTGAGTGCCGAGGAAAACATTTCAGACACACCGCCGCTCGGAAGTGACAGGAAAGTGCCTTAGGAGGTGGCTTCAATGAAACCACCCCATTCCTTGGGGCGTTCAGTTACGATAACTCGCAGTCAAAAATGACAGTTTAAGAGGCAAAGTGCAACACAACGATGTTCTTGACAGTCTCTGACACTACTGAGAACCCCTAGACGATTCAACCCTTCTCTAACGATATCGTGCTGCTGCAACACCACTTTGGCGCGTAGAGCGGCCGCAATTTTTGGTCTGGTATAGAGGATGGAACCACTAGGAACCGTTCATCTGCATCTACATGGATACTCTGTAAATCACATTTAAGTGACTGGAAGATGGTTCATCGAATCTGTTATTCCAATCTCGTTTAGCCCGCGCAAAGAACGAATACCTATATCTTTCCGTGTGGGCTCTGATATCCCTTATTCTATCATGGTGATCGTTTCTCCCTATGTAGGTCGGCGTCAACAAAATATTCTCACATTCGGAGGAGAAATCCGATGACTCGAATTTAGTGAGAAGATTCCTCGGCAACGAAAAACGCCTTTGCTTTAATGATGTAGGCAATCTCTTTTCAAAATCATTCGACGAAATCTGGCGTGACCCGAAGCTGCAAAGTACGTTTATGACAAAGCACGTTTTTCCTATTTCGAGCCCTCCTGTGGGATGATCATGAGGGGTGGACGGGGGGGGGGGGGGGGGGGGCGCAATACGACATTGACACGTGCATGAAAAAACTGCAAAGGGTCCCTCTAAAAACTCCCAGTTCAGCAACACCCTCAGTGCTAAAAATGTACCTGTACAGAGACAACCACTGACCGATTCGCAATGAAGGTGACGGGCTTTCAAAAAAGGTGACCCTTTAATGCTTTTGCGCAGTGTATTTAAATGAATCATCGTAAAAGTCTCAATTAACCGCGAGCAAAGTTAACTCTGCATCTGGGGAAGCTGGGATAGTATTTGTATTTGGTCAGTGAACGATTCATTCAGAAAGTTCTGGGAGAGATTTTAAAATGAAACTATAGTCACAATGATACACATTTATAATGACAAACGCAACTATTTATGTTGACTTTCCATCGCAGTGAATGGTGGAAACGTAGCCGTATGATGATTTGCAATTAAAAATAAATGCCTGCAAGGATGGTTTTTAATTTCTCTAATGCATAATGGATTTCCGGTTTGCCAGTCCCATTTCAGATACACCGGTTCATATAGCAGGACATTTCTAAATTCCCGTTACAAACTTCTAGGACTTGTAGAGGGGAGTGACTACACAATATTTTTTACAGAAACTCATGTCCGGAAACCTACTGTTTCCGTTCTACAATTCTTTCAGTTCAGATGTTTAACTCATCTACTTCTGCTTGAGGAATTGAATTAGGCGTGACGCAATACAATTATTAGCTAACATTTCGAATTTGTTTGTATTAACACTTAAACATTATGTGTTTAGGTTACTCCAAAACAAAAAAAAGAACCCAAAGCGTACTGTACGTACAGAACGTAATGTTTAAGTGTTAAATGGCTCTGAGCACTATGGGACTTAACAGCTATGGTCGTCAGTCCCGTAGAACTCAAAAATACTTAAACCTAACTAACTTAAGGACATCACACAACACCCAGTCATCACGAGGCAGAGAAAATCCATGACCCCGCCGGGAATCGAACCCGGGAACCCGGGCGCGGGAAGCGAGAACGCTACAGCACGACCACGAGCCCTATATGTCCTTTAGTGATAAATGGATATTTCGGTATGTCTCCTTTCGGCTTGTTACCTAATAACTGTACTGTGACACGCCTAATTCAGTTCCTCAAGCAGAAGTTGATGAGTTAAACATCTGAATTGAAATTGTCGTAGATCGGAAACTCTACGATTCCGGACATGGGTTCCTATGGAAAATATAATGTACTCACTCCCTTCTTCAAGTATTAGGACTTTGTAACGGGCATTACCGAACACACTGTATCTTACAAGTTATCAAACCTACCGGTCGTAAGATCAGCTCAACGTTCTTGTGTTAAAGTCTGATCTTCCTGTTTTGACATCCGAAATACCTTCATGATGACGCCTCAGTAGTGTTATGTAATGGCGCCTTCCTGACTCAACAGTTATCTAAATGAAAAAGTCCTACGATAGACTAGACTGAATACAAATCAAAAGAAGATAATATATTTAAAAAAATGGTTCCTAGTGATTCTTAGTACATATTACTTTATCCTTTCACGTTCTCAGAATCACATAATTCCTAACAAATAACTACAGCAGCCCCGAGGAGCACCGAATAGTATTTTATCATGTTTTTGCGTCTTCCAGAATAACGTTTACCGATTTTATCGTAAAGACTTTAACTCAATAACTTTATGTTTGTAGTGTATATAAACACTTTTACTGTAAATAGTTATAAAATTTAAATGAAAATTTGTTACCAACATCACATGATGACATTTAACGCACTAAGGTAGAAAATACTATTGCATGAATATTTTATCTGTGATTGTCAGTAATCACACCATGGATTGAAGAAAATAATTTGTGTTGTTTTGAGCAACTATTATTTTATCGTATTATGTTCACACTAATGACCATTCACCTGATTTTAACCTCTGACTATATAGCCCATGGTGCATAAAATAGTATTTTCTTACATCTCATTGTCCTTTCAGAACAGTATTCACTCGTGTTTATCAGAGAGGTTTGTTTTGAACGCCATAAAATGCTGATGCACACTTCCTTAATTCAAATGTAAATTTGTTACCAACAAAGTATATGACGACATTAACACACCTAAGATAGAAAATGTTATTGTCTGTATATTTGGTCCTGATTAAGAGTAATTGTAATTTCATTTATAATCTGACGTAAGTGTAAGAACTCTGATCTGATCTTACAACCAGCAAGTTTGACAACATGTAACAAATAATATACGAGTATTACTGTAACGCTGGACATGCAATGATGAAAGTTATTTTCAAAAATTTTGGTATATGACCAGCTGCAGTTGAAGATGGGTCGGGCAGTCCCGAAATCGACTACGCGTTAAAGAAATAAAAAAGCCATCCTTGCAGACGCAGGCGAATTTATTTATTATTGCAAAACAACTGTTTATTATAGGTGAAAATTATGTTATGTGGCAAAAAAAAAAGTGTTACTGCCGGTCTGGGGTATGATTCCAGATTTTTAAATCTCGAATCTAATTACCTAAGGCGTTAAAATGCGAAATCTGCTAGCTCCACAGAGGTTCTTAATGATGGAAATGGAGAGTTGGCTGTATCATCCATTGCCATGCCCATGCTACGTATGATATACACGATGCATCTTCATTAATAGCAAAACCTGACACGGATGAAAGAATACCATTGTAGTGTATTGTATTGTATTGAACTGGGGACTTAGAAACGACAGTGAGGCATCGTCCCCGCCGGTTCACAACCCCACAACAGGCTACAGCAGTCCGCTTACACCACCGCCGCCCCACACCGAACCCAGGGTTACTGTGCGGTTCGGCCCCAGTGGACCCCCTGGAAACATCTCACACCAGACGAGTGTAGCCCCAAATGTTTGCGTGGTAGAGTAATTATGGTGTACGCGTACGTGGAGACTGTTCGCGCAGCAATCACCGACATAGTGTAACTGAGGCGGAATAAGGGGAACCAGCCCACATTCGCCGAGGCGGATGGGAAACCACCTTAAAAACCACCCACAAACTGGCCGGCACACCGGACCTCGACACTAATCCACCGGGCGGATTCGTGCCGGGGACCGGCACGCCTTCCCGCCCGGAAAGCAGTGCGTTAGACAGCATTGCTAACCGGGAGGGCACAAAGAACACCATAATAGAAACAAAAACTTTCCAGTAAACATGGCTCCGCTTGGTGGTTAAGAGCTTCCACTGAGTTCTATATAAATACTGTTCTAGTTAGTAGAAATGTATTTCACACATATATCCTCATGTAATTGGGGCACCGGCACATATTGCTGCTGCCGTAAGACGATGTCTAACACGCCAAGCCGAGAAGGTCGAGGAGGGCCTATAGGTCGAACAGGGCGTATGCCTTGCCATTCAATTAAATCGTGTCTGCCTGGGAGGATCTTAAAAGTGAAACGTGTGGAACTCCCGATGACACGATTGAAGAACTGAAGCAGCAAACTATACAGGGTGCCGCACGAAATGATCCAACATTTATTTCTGCACAAAAACAAAAGTTATTTCAGTCGAAATTCATAAATGTAAAATACAACGTCTTAACAATATATATGAAGCTTATATTCTGCTTATGACGTCTACCAACTTCTTCAACACGAAGTCATATGTTTTGAATTACTCGCCGGCACGTAACCTCCGTTACCTCGTTTCATGCCCTAGTTATCAGCACTCGCAGTTTCATCACTGTAGCCGGCCGGTGTGGCCGAGCGGTTCTAGGCGCTTCAGTCTGGAACCGCGCGATCGCTACGATCGCAGGTTCGAATCCTGCCTCGGGCATGGATGTGTGTGATGTAGTTAGGTTAGTTAGGTTTAAGTAGTTCCAAGCCCTGGGGGGCTGACGACCTCAGATGTTAAGTCCCATAGTGCTTTGAGCCTTTCTTTTCAGTAGAGATTCAACAATCTCGGGTCGTTCGCGCTTCCTCTCAATCACAAAACTATAGCTATTAAATGTTTCGTAGAATCTACGTACTGTTAAACTGAGGGAGACTATCGAGTTTTAAAATGTTCACGTCATCGTACCTGTGAAAGTACCACACTTTTCGTTTAATGAAAAAAATAATAGAGATTTAATGCACTGATCAACAGTGAATCTTCCTTTGTCAGCTTTCTTGGAACGACGCAAACAGTGCACTGGGATTTGTTTTTAGCTGCACGAGCTATTCTCACTTCTGTCAACATACCACACTGGTAACTTAAAAAAATTAATTCCAAAGCAAATGTTGGATCATTTCTCGAGCCTTTCTGTACAACCTTGTTAAGATTTACAAGATAACCCGGAGATGTCTGAAAGAATCCATAACTCGCTGCACAGACTAGTGCAATCCTGCATGTAAATGAGACGACGGTACGTGGATCTTATTAATACACTGTAACATGTAGAGAGTTAAAGTTGTAACGTATTTCTTGTTAAGGCATGCCATGGGTGAAATGTGACAGCAGTAAGATGTGGACTCCATCGAAACGTTTAGTTTTCAAATACATTTCCGGTAACTAGAACAATATTTCACGCAGATATCAGCGCGGCTCGGAAACACAAATTCGAAATCATATCGCATGCAATTCATTTGTGTGCCCAGATTTACTGCGATACATTAGCATCTATTATCGTGAATGAGATTTTCACTCTGTAGCGGAGTGTGCGCTGATATGAAACTTCCTGGCAGATTAAAACTGTGTGCCCGACCGAGACTCGAAATCGGGACCTTTGCCTTTCGCGGGCAAGTGCTCTACCATCTGAGCTACCGAAGCACGACTCACGCCCGGTACTCACAGCATAACTTCTGCCAGTATCTCGTCTCCTACCTTCCAAACCTTACAGAAGCTCTCCTGCGAACCTTGCAGAACTAGCACTCCTGAAAGAAAGGATATTGCGGTGACATGGCTTAGCCACAGCCTAGTTCGCAGGAGAGCTTCTGTAAAGTTTGGAAGGTAGGAGACGAGATACTGGCAGAAGTAAAGCTGTGAGTACCGGGCGTGAGTCGTGCTTCGGTAGCTCAGATGGTAGAGCACTTGCCCGAGAAAAGCAAAGGTCCCGAGTTCGAGTCTCGGTCGGGTACAAAGTTTTAATCTGCCAGGAAGTTTCATATCTGTTATCGTGTTAATTCACCCGTATCAGTTTTTATTATTCATTATGACACACCTTGTACATTACACACGTACGTGAAATTAAAGCCCTAACGCATCAACTGAACAAACTGGAAGGGATATCGAGCGAAGAGGCGAGATAACGATCTAAAAAACGGGACTCGCATTCGCAAGAAGAGGAATTCTTCTGACCCCCATTCAGCTGTTTTAATTCCCAAGGCTAATACAGCGAATATTGGTTTGATTCTTTAATAAATCCTGACTGGTTCTTTTCCAGGTTTTTTTCCAACAGAGTTAACAGAGCTGATACTCCGTCTCTAACTATTTAGGTGTTGATGGCATACCAAAGTCTCACGTTCCTTCCTCCGACTGATTGCACGGTATAAATTATGGGGTTGTTATTTTCTGAATGAAACCACATGGCATAAACAAAATAAATGCAGTATTAAAAGTAAAACTGTATGATTAAAATGTTAAGTTAGAAACCATTCATCATGTGAGGGTAAAGTCATCCTCTTCACATATGACAAATCATGTGAAAATGAAAATTAGGTATTTTTCAATTTCGATAATTTTCAGTTCATTGGTAAACTGGGTGATTAAGAAAGATTAATGGTCATTTACTAGAGTCGTTAAACTACCGTAAATTACCGTAGACCATTACAAGTAAGCGTAGTCAGTTAAAATCCGAACTGCGTAACTCGTACATTACGTGTGGTGCACACTTATCGGGCGTTACCTCATTTCGATTGCTTTATTTGGGTATGCGTTTAGTGTCTTACTAGACTCCTCTAGACACCGAAAGCGGTGAACTTTCTATAAACTGAGCGAGCGTATCAAAAAGGGCCGCGCAACCTAACGAACGATTTTGTTCTGCATAGATAGTTGCAGATTAAAACTGCAAAAAGGTGGGAATTTAAGGAGATGGGATCTGGTTAAACTGAAAGAACCAGAGCTTGTAGAGAGTTTCCGGGTGAGCATTAGGGAACGACTGATAAGAACGGGGGAAGGAAATACAGTACAAGAAGAATGGGTAGCTTTGAGAGATGAAATACTGAAGGTAGCAGAGGATCAAGTAGGTAAAAGACGAAGGCTAGTAGAAATCCTTGGGTAACAGAAGAAATATTCAATGTAATTGATGAAAGAAGAAAATACAAAAATTCAGTAAATGAAGCAAGCAAAAAGAAATACATACGTCTCAAAAATGAGATCGACAGAAAGAGCAAAATCGCTAAGCAGGGATGGCTAGAGGAAAATTGTAAGGATGTAGAGGCATTTATCACTAGGAGTAAGATAGACACTGCCTACAGGAAAATTAAATAGACCTTTGGAGAAAAGAGAACCACTTGTATTAATATCAAGAGGTCAGATGGAAACCCAGTTCTAAGCAAAGAAGGGGAAGCAGAAAGATGGAAGGAGTATATCGATGGTCTATACAAGGGCTATGTACTTGAGGACAATATTATGGAAATGGAAGAAGACGTAGATGAAGATGAAACGGGAGATACTATACTGCGTGAAGAGTCTGAAAATGGCTCTGAGCACTATGGGACTTAACTTCTAAGGTCATCAGTCCCCTAGAACTTAGAACTACTTAAACTTAACTAACCTAAGGACATCACACACATCCATGCCCGAGGCAGGATTCGAACCTGCGACCATAGCGGTCGCGCGGTTCCAGACTGTAGCGCCTAGAACCGCTCGGCCACCCCGGCCGGCGAAGAGTCTGACAGAGCACTGAAAGACCTAGGTCGAAACATGGCCCCGGGAGTAGACAACACTCCATTAGAACTACTTGATAGCCTACGAAGAGCCGGCCCTGACAAAACTCTACCATCTGGTGAGCAAGATGTATCAGACAGGGGAAATACCCTCAGACTTCAAGAAGAATTAATAATTCCAATCCCAAAGAAAGCAGGTGTTGACAGATGTGCAAATTACCGAACTGTCGTTTTAATAAGTCACGGTTGCAAAGTACTAACACGAATTCTTTACAGACGAATGGAAAAACTGGTAGAAGTCTCGGGACTGGTGATCCCTTGATGCCTCAGAACATGTCCTACCAACCGATCCCTTCTTCTAGTCAAGTTGTGCCACAACCTCCTCTTCTCCCCAATTCTATTCAATACCTCCTCATTAGTTATGTGATCTACCCGTCTAATCTTCAGCATTCTTCTGTAGCACCACATTTCGAAAGCTTCTATTCTCATCTTGTCCAAAGTATTTATCGTCCATGTTTCACTTCCATACATGGCTACACTCCATACAAATACTTTCAGAAAAGACTTCCTGAAAATTAAATCTATACCCGATGTTAACAAATTTCTCTTCTTCAGAAACGCTTTCCTTGCCATTGCCAGTCTACATTTTATATCTTCTCTACTTCGACCATCACCAGTTATTTTGCTCCCCAAATAGCAAAATTCCTTTACTACTTTAAGTGTCTCATTTCGTAATCTAATTCCCTCAGCATCACCCGACTTAATTCGACTACATTCCATTATCCTCGTTTTGCTTTTGTTGATGTTAATCTTATACCCTCCTTTCAAGACACTGTTCATTCCGTTCTGCTGCTCTTCCAAATCCTTTGCTGTCTCTGACAGAATTACAATGTCATCGGCGAACCTCAAAGTTTTTATTTCTTCTCCATGGATTTTGATACCTACTTCGAACTTTTCTTTTGTTTCCTTTATTGCTTGCTCAATATACAAATTGAATAACATCGGGGATAGGCTACAACCCTGTCTCACTCCCTTCCCAACCACTGCTTCCCTTTCATGCCCCTCGACTCTTATAACTGCCATCTGCTTTCTGTTCAAATTGTAAATAGCCTTTCGCTCCCTGTATTTTACCCCTGCCACCTTCAGAATTTGAAAGAGAGTATTCCAATCAACATCGTCAAAAGCTTTCTCTAAGTCTACAAATGCTAGAAACGTAGGTTTGCCTTTCCTTAATCTTTCTTCTAAGATAAGTCGAACGGTCAGTATTGCCTCATGTGTTCCAACATTTCTACGGAATCCAAACTGATCTTCCCCGAGGTCGGCTTCTACCAGTTTTTCCATTCGTCTGTAAAGAATTCGTGTTAGTATTTTGCAGCTGTGACTTATTTATGCATGTAAACTGTAACTCCATCCAAAATAATTGTCTTAGTTACATAAAAGCGCAGAAGTTATGCGATCAAATAATTTTTATTATTTATATAATGCGATTTATGTTTTGTAAAAAATTAAAATAGTCAGTGGACTAGCACTGAAGGTGTTTCTAATTATGTACAAAACAAATAAACAACAAAGAAAAGTCGTCGGCTCCCTGTTTGTCTCTCACATTCAATAATCTTTCTTTCGCTACCAATACTACATGTAATCCTACAATTTACTATCTTACTTGTGTACTGTAGCAAAACTAACTAACTGTAGTTTTGGTAGAATGCAGCTCTGTCATTTTTTGTCTACAATACCTCTAAGGAGGCACAAACAATGATTCAACGCTAAAGTTAAATGAGAAAGCTGTCAATTTAGATTAGTCTGTTTCTATATGTTGTCGAATTAATCTGCCTATCAAAAGCGATGGTAGCAAAGATGCCAATTTCTGGACAGAAAAACTTTGGTGTTTGCAGAACGAGAATCTGTAATTTCATTTCCATCTGTGTTGTGTATTTTGTTCCTCTGTGATCTCCCGAGTGACAATAGCATCTGCATACAGCATAATCAGTTTCATAGCACTGGATATTCACGCCGAAGGTTCTGTATGAGATGTTCAAGAGTGACTAAACTGAGTGTTGAATGAGTGACACAGTCTATTAAATCTGTTCAGATAGCTAGCCTGAATTAGTAATTTCAGGAACGTTTGTGCAGTGGATTCATGAATAAGCTTATAAGTACTGTCGTAGCATTTGCAACCGTTGCAAGGTGTAATGTCCACAGACGGCGACTTGTGTATCAAAATCGAAAACGCAGTGGCGAAGCAAGAAGAGGATCAGTGAAGAATCAAGATCTCATCTCTTTGGAAGATAATCACTCATATTAAGCGTAGCTGCAGTTCAGACTATCACCAAACGATACTGCAGTTCATTGAACAAGATATGGGAGGAAGTCACCTATCTACTGAAAATTGTAGGAAAGCAGTTCTCACATTGGACACTCCTGGGACATACTTTTGGAGTTGCTATTTCATTACATTTAGTATTTATCGATGTAAGTAAAAGTTGATAAATATAATGCATATTCCATATTTCCGATGTTATTTTATACAAAGGCTGGTACACGAAAGGAGGTCGTTGACTTTTGGATACCTATCAGATTTTGTCATTGGAATCAAGTTTTATTGGCAGAGAGAGTGCACTATGATGTCCTGCGTCGACAGTGAGATTATCGTCTTCAGTCATATAAGAATATATGACAAATCGGATGTTGTCTTCAGGTTTTCGTCAGGGGCTGCTTATGCTGTTTGTGACCCATATTATTGACGCAGCCTCTCACTTAGGACATTTTATGGCTGACATGATCATCTACTAGAGGTTAGTATCCGAAAAAAACCTGCAAAAATATTAGATCAGATGTTAGTAAGCCATCAAACTGGTGCGGAGACTGACAAACGCTTCTGACTGTAGAGACACATACATTAAAGAAATCTGTGAAACGTGCGACCAATGAAGTCTTTTAGATTCGAAAAAAATTAGCCGTAACTACTGTCATTTATGTTCGAAAACACTTGCATCGGAGTTCATAAACTGAGAAGATCACTTAATTTAGTCTTAGCTCAAGCAAGTAATAGTCCTCGGTCCTCGATTCATTGGCAGGATAATGGAAAACTATTGTTTGGCTACGAACGTGGAATCAAAGACTCTCTCTGTACATCGCTCCCATAAGAACCGTGATGATACCGTTAAACTGATAACCGCATGTACTGCAGCATATAAGAATGTGTCCTTTCCACGCTGCATAGAGAATGGAGTGGAAAGGAATTTTGATATACCATACATTATACGCCCCATCTGCCACGATATTGACAGTAATTTGTAGAGATTAAACGTGTATTTCGGTTAAAAAATGCTATGTACAGAATTTTTTCTTTGGCCACATTCTAGGTAAAATGGCCTGTGTTGTATTAGATGGATGACTTCTAAGTTGTTCTTTTTTTCGAAATATATCACAAAAGTTCACTTTATATTTATTACTTTTATTTTGCTGTTACTGAAAGTAATGATTGTAAGCATGAGGTCATAAAGTTAACAGTTCCGGTCGAGATGAATAATTATGGCATTTAAACTCGGTGAGAAAGCAAACGGTTCCGTCTTTTGTACCTGATGTGTACAGCGGAAACGAACTACGGCGTGATGAAATACCTTCAGAAAATACAATGCTTCTTTTGTGCTAGTAAATTCTAGTAATAGTTAATACTGCTTGTTACAAACGTGTAACGGTTTTCATTGCGTTCAGAAGATATTTGCTCTGTATGACTTCGGATACATGTTTTACCGGAGAATAGAAGTGGAATGAGGGTGTGTACTGTGCTTGAGTGCTATCACCTCATACTACACCTAATTCTATGACGTCAGCGAGTTGGATATCTGATATTAATATACATAAGTTCCTCTTGAGCGTCCTCCAACTACGTTTCAAATATCAGATTGAGGCAACTACCTCAAATGAATAGTGGAATTTGACTTTTATTAGAAGTTAGTTTCTAACTGCCCTTGATCGAGCAGTGAACGTTCAAACAAAAAGTAAGCAATATTGTGTTTTACGGTATGATAATCTGAACAAATCGCTAAGTATCTTTAACAAATAAGATATGGATACGTTTATCCAGTAATTTAGAGCGCCGTTTTTAATTTTTATTCTGCAATAAATGAATAGAGTATGATCGAAATATAGTTGTTAATGTAAGACAATAAATTCACCGTCGTTAATTATGAAGATTACACATGAAAGCAGACTGGAGCGCCAGTGGGAGCCTCTCTCGGAAGTGCATTAACTCATGAACTTCGTCCACTTTTTGATCCGGGAAGGCACTGACCCAGTAATTAATTGAAGATAAACCCGTATTTATCACTGAAAGCGTAACACTAGAGGATAATTCCCGGCTTGTTATCCTAACCAACAGGCAATTTGGATGCTGTGTAATTCTGCCGCACCAAGGTTATGGGCATTAACAAACTTCCACTCGGCCTCTCTGGTGACCTACAGATCAAGCAGAATTCATAATACATGTATTCCTGTCGGGTGTCACATGTGAAAGTCAAGCTTTCATAGAAGGCACATTAAGATCAAAGGGTTGGTAATTTTTATTCGCGGCCGATCAATGAAGTGTCAGAAGAGAAGCAAAATTCCCGTAATACCACACTGAACAAGGCCGCCTTTGTACACCTTCGTATTAAGTATGCCAAGTTTCAGTGTAGGTAGACGAATATAGTGAGCAGCCGTTAACTATAGTATTACGTTTTTATCATTCTGGACACAGCGGTAAACAGATCGGTCGTATGAGCACGTACATTACGATCCGAGGTTATGCAGCACAAACTCATGATCTTTAATTATAACATTTCCCTTGTTGATCTACTTCTGATGTATCTGTTGCGAAGCTCACTGAAACAAGCAACAGACTACTAATGCTGTCAATACTGTCAGCAATAATAACAACAGTAATAACTATACTGACCAGCCAGAACATTATGACCACTGACTTACTATCGATATAAACCCGTCCAGGCGATAGCAGCGTACGCTGGTGAGGAATGACTGCTAGTCAGACACACGCACGGTTCATTCAGTATCAGTAGGCATGCTGTCCCTTTGTAGAATGAGGTAGGCGCGCGATCTATCTGAGTTTGACAAAGGGCAGATTTTGACGGTCCGGAGGTTCCGTATAAGCATTTCGGAAACTCCACGACTTGCGGGGTGTTCGAGGGTTTCTGTGGTGAGTGTCTTCAACACGTGTAGAAACCAAAGTGAGACCACGTACAGATGTCGTGGGTTGGGGCGACCACCCTTCATTACAGAAGTCGGACGTCGTAGGCTGGGCTGCCTGTTAAAACAGGACATGTGCCGAACTGTGGCGGCACTAACATCAGACTATAATGCAGGGCAGAGTACAGGTGTGTTTGAACACACAGTGCGCCGAACATTCCTAACGCTGGGCCTCCGCAGCCGACGATCCATGCATGTGCCAAAGTTAACACCATGACATCGACGACTATGACTGATATGGGCACGTGACCATCGGCACTGGACGCTGGCTCAGTGGCAGAGCGTTTCATGGTCTTAGGAATCCCGATAACGTCTCATCATGCCGATTGGAGGGCGCGAATCCATCGTGTTACAGCGGAACGGCCCCTTCACATCAGCCTTCACTGCGGGGCGGAGACAAGATGACAGCGGCTCCATTATGCTTTGGGGAACTTTCACGTGGACATCCATGGGTCTAATGGAGCTCGTCCAGGGCACCATGACGGCCGAAGGGTATCGTACACAGCTTGCAGACCACGTACACTCTTCATGACGATATCTTTCAACAAGATAATGCGCCTTGTCACAACTCTAGGAGTGTGATGGAGTGGTTCGAGGAACACAGTGGCGAGTTCCGATTGATGTCTGGCCCCCCCAACTCGCCAGATCTGTGACCGAACACGCCGTCAGAGCTCATCGCTTCCCTCCCCGGAATTTCCGGGAATTAGGTGACTTGCGTATACAGATGGGGTGCCAACTGTCTCCAGCGACCTACAAAGGCCTCATCACTTCCATTCCACGACGCATCGCCGATGTTATTCGTGCCAAAGAGAGACATACCGGCTATGAGGTAAGTGGTCATAATGTTCTGGCTTATCTGTGTAATAATAATATTAAATAATAATACTAATAAATTGTTTTAGTTGCAGTAGGCTCTACAGCCTTGAAAAATTTCTTAATTGCCTTACATTGGTCGCTATGCTGCCTAATAATTGCTTTTCTTGGTGTTATGCCTATAATTTTTGCCTCGGGCAAATCACACAGCTTTTAAAATTGTGTGTCATAGATAATTACACTTACTATAAGCCAAGTATGTGAGTTCATGAGGTTATTTTCTATACTTGTGAATGGCTACACAGCCGAATTCAACTTAGTAGTGAACAACATAAAATAAAAGGATGGTGTACTTGTAACAACAACTGTGAGTGCGGCTAATTGAAATTATTCAGAAGTATAATTAGTGGCTTAAATATATCTAAGTAAATGGAAATTTTTCGATTTGTGCATGTTATATTGTATACCATGTAGAACTCGGGTTTTCCAAACACACAGCCCCGTAATTGAGAGAAAATAGGCTCACTTTTACAATTATGAATGTGTTTAATCTTTGAGGAAGGCTTGCCATAAACGCCTAAGATGCTGATGGCTAGACTGGTATTGTTGACAGACTTTTGAAAAATTGATGCATTACACTACAGACGATCTAATTATTCCTAAAGATTATCGAGGAGGCTGAGTGAGAAATAGTAGCTGATTTTCCTCGAAAGCCGATACAAGGTACTGTGATTTGCGGCAAGCGATTTCTAAAATATTGTCATTATGTTGGAAGCATGCTAATTTCCAAAATATCTCCATATCAAACCTTAGTTCATTTTCCCAGTGATGGTAACTGAAACTTCGAGCTGTGTTATCAAACAACCTTTACATACTGTCACACTACATCCGCAAAATTCCACTGTCAACGCAACATACTCAAGCAAATATCGTTCATCAGGCATCCGTGAGATCCACACACACACAAAACACACACACACACACACACACACACACACACACACACACACACACACACACACACACACACACATGCACAGACATCTGACCACGACATCATGTAAAGACACTCGTGATTCCATCTACCTTTCTTCCAAACCCTCACAGAATGATGTTCATGGTATCTGAAACACACTAAGCTATGTCTCGTGCTCGTTTCAGTAAGACTGTGAGCAGGACTGAGACAATGAAATCCATATCCTACTGCCACTCGACGAATCCTAAATTCACTGTCTTCTGGACCTTACTTTCTACGGAATTATTCTGTAATAGTTGACAAGGATGTATCTCGATTGGTTCGTACAATAAGTTTCTCAATTCAGCGATGCTCTCTCATGATTGAAATAAAACACTGCAACAGATTCTTTTTTCATTCATAACAGAACGTGTTTCGAGAATTTATTTTGATGCTCAAAAATGGCTCTGAGCACTATGGGACTTAACATCTATGGTCGTAGTTTATTTTGATGCTGGCGTGCAAGTAATTACATAGGTACTTTACGGGATACATGCGTGTGTAAATATTTGCACTTGACTGTGAGAACAAATTCTCTAAAAGCGTTGTGTTACGGATGAGAAAAAAGTATCAAGTGCAGTGTTTCATTACTAAAATCGTGAATGACACAGGTACAGGCTTCTCTGAAACATCGATTGTGATGACTTAAATAAAGATCCTCTCTCAGCTAATTTCTAAGCATATCAGATGTGCACTAACGGTTACCAGTGGCATGTGTAACGAAGTCTCTCTGATGAAACAGATAAATTTGTGATTGGTTATGATTATGGCCATTTTGAATGTAGTCATTTCTCTTCGCTGACTCAATATGACTGAAAATAAGTCTATCACGTTGATGCATTGTGCCTAGAGTTGCGCTCTACCAAAACCATGGTTCGGTAGTTCTGGCACAGTGCATAAATGACCTAGTAAATGATGATATTACCGGTAGTATTGGTAGCATTGGTACGGAAAGAAACGCAAATGAGTGTGTGAGAGAGGAACTGTGAGCCGACGACTTCTCTTTGTTTTTTGTTTGTTTTGCACATAGAGCCGCACGTCGTTCAGTGTTAGTCCATTGTGCGCATTATATCCTTACAAAATCCAAATTGCATTATAAGTAAAAAAGAAAAAATTATCCGTTCGCTTAATTTCAGTACAGTTGCCATCAGTTATTCAGCAGGTGCATGACACTGGTCACGTTGCCACAGTCGTTGCAGAGTCTTACAGTATACGGCGAGTATTGCCGTAAATGTTATTAACAGAGCTAGAACATAGATACTGTCACTGTCTGCGGAACGTCCGTCCTAGGTTCGTGCCCGTGTACATGTGCTGGCGGCACCTCTGCTGCTCCTCCGCCTGATCCCGAAGTCGGTTCTTTGTGACTTATCTCACCTTTCTTCTGAATCAAAAGAAGAAGATCCCCCCCCAAACGAACTGAATATGGAGGCAGGCGGTGGAGCAGCGGAAGTGCCACATACTCGTGTACCTGGGTACAAACCTAGGACGAAGAAGTGTGTCGGCGGGAGGAATGGAGGGAAGAGAGGCTGGGTGGGAAAGGCGGATAGAACGGCAGGTCGGAGGGAAGGGGAAAGAGATAAAAGCACCACGCCGCGCCCCATGCGGTCATTTCAATAGCGCATCTGGTGATGACAGCGTCGAAAGTTGCCGAAATATTACGCCCCTTGGACACTGACCCCCGGCCGTACACATGTGACTTACACCACTGGCCATTAAAATTGCTACACCAAGAAGAAATGCATATGATAAACGGGTATTCATTGGAAAAATATATTAAACTAGAACTGACATGTGATTACATTTTCACGCAATTTGGGTGCATAGATCCTGAGAAATCAGTAACCAGAACAAACACCTTGAGTCAAACAGAGCTTGGATGGCGTGTACAGGTACAGCTGCCCATGCACCTTCAACACAATACCAAAGTTCATCAAGAGTAGTGACTGCCGTATTGTGACGAGCCAGTTGCTCGGCCACCATTGACCAGACGTTTTCAGTTGGTGAGAGATCTGGAGAATGTGCTGGCCAGGGCAGTAGTCGAACATTTTCTGTATCCAGAAAGGCCCGTACAGGACCTGCAACATGCGGCCGTGCATTATCCTGCTGAAATGTAGGGTTTCTCAGGGATCGAATGAAGGGTGGAGCCACAGGTCGTAACACATCTGAAATGTAACGTCCACTGTTCAAAGTGCTGTCAATGCGAACAAGAGGTGAGCGAGACGTGTAACCAATGGTACCCCATACCATCATGCCGAGTGATACGCCAGTATGGCGATGACGAATACTCGCTTCCAATGTGTGTTCACCGCGATGTTGCCAAACACGCATGCGATCATCATGATGCTATGAACACAACCTGGATTCATCCGAAAAAATGACGTTTTGCCATTCCTGCACCCAGGTTCGTCGAGTACACCATCGCAAGCGCTCCTGTCTGTGATGCAGCGTCGAGGGTAACCGCAGCCGTGGTCTCCGAGCTGATGGTCCATGCTGCTGCAAACGTCGTCGAATTGTTCGTGCAGATGGTTGTTGTCTTGCAAACGTCCCCATCTGTTAACTCGGGGATCGAGACGTGGCTGCACGATCCGTTACAGCCATGCGGATAAGATGCCTGTTATCTTGACTTCTAGTGATACGAGGCCGTCGGGATCCACCACGACGTTCCATATTACCTTCCTGAACCCACAGATTTCATATTCTGCTAACAGTCATTGGATCTCGATCAACGCGAGCAGCAATGTCGTGATACGATAAACCGCAATCGCGATGGGCTACAATCCGACCTTTATCAAAGTCGCAAACATGATGGTACGCATTTCTCCTTCTTACACGAGGCATCACAACAACGTTTCACCAGACAACGCCGGTCAACTGCTATTTGTGTATGAAAAATCGGTTGGAAACTTTCCTCATGTCAGCACGTTGTAGGTGTCGCCACCGGCTCCAGCCTTGTGTGAATGCTCTGAAAAGCTAATCATTTGCATATCACAGCATCTTCTTCCTGTCGGTTTAATTTCGCGTCTGTAGCTTCGTCATCTTCGTGGTGTAGCAATTTTAATGGCCAGTAGTGTATGTCGGTATTTGACTGACGACGTTTCTCACAGCAAGGCTGAGACAGTTTTCTTCTGTGTGAGAGAGAAAGTTGAGAATGAAAATTTTAGGGAAATGGAGACAACTCACGAGGAGGAACTGCCAGAGTCGTAACAAGACTTTGGATTAAGGTAAAACCATTCAAATCCTCGCCAATATAATTCAATCTCTGAGCATAAGTATATAAGTTTCTGAAGTTTGGAAAGTCTCGTGAGAGCCGCAGCCGAAGCTGGTGCAGACGTCCTGTGTGGCTGGTGGCGCGCTGATGACCGGCGACCACATCATTAAGCAGAGCGGCCGCCCAGCCCGCCACGAGCACGTCTGTCGCGGAAGCGCCGCACCTTCCGAATCGACACCGCGGGCCGTAACAAGCACACCGCCGCGCAGCGCCGCGCCGCTAGTGTAAAGACCTTACAACAGCCTTTCTTACACCTCTCTCATTAGCTGGCCAGAGCACCTATACAAATCGACCTGAGCTTGATTTATGTGTAAAATCTCCCTCATAGTGGGCGCCAGTCTTAAATTTTTTAAATGACGGCAGCATTTTTTTCTCACTGAGGCTGTATACTGGGTGTTTCAGTGCCTTTGCATCAAATATATAGGGGTGATAGTTGACGTAATCGAGAACAACGTTTGTTAGAGAAAAAATGTTCGCTGACGTTTCCCGGTTACAGTAGTTGTTCTTTAGAATCGCCGTCCCTGGGACGATGAGCTTTCACTAAACTAGCAGGGTCTACTAACCACGTGTGCTGCATCCTACTTAGCCCAGTAATTTGACAGTTTGATTTTCAGAAAGAAAACCATTAGACTGACAGCGTCCAAACGGAGAAAGATATTCTACACTCCTGGAAATTGAAATAAGAACACCGTGAATTCATTGTCCCAGGAAGGGGAAACTTTATTGACACATTCCTGGGGTCAGATACATCACATGATCACACTGACAGAACCACAGGCACATAGATACAGGCAACAGAGCATGCACAATGTCGGCACTAGTACAGTGTATATCCACCTTTCGCAGCAATGCAGGCTGCTATTCTCCCATGGAGACGATCGTAGAGATGCTGGATGTAGTCCTGTGGAACGGCTTGCCATGCCATTTCCACCTGGCGCCTCAGTTGGACCAGCGTTCGTGCTGGACGTCAGACCGCGTGAGACGACGCTTCATCCAGTCCCAAACATGCTCAATGGGGGACAGATCCGGAGATCTTGCTGGCCAGGGTAGTTGACTTACACCTTCTAGAGCACGTTGGGTGGCACGGGATACATGCGGACGTGCATTGTCCTGTTGGAACAGCAAGTTCCCTTGCCGGTCTAGGAATGGTAGAACGATGGGTTCGATGACGGTTTGGATGTACCGTCCACTATTCAGTGTCCCCTCGACGATCACCAGTGGTGTACGGCCAGTGTAGGAGATCGCTCCCCACACCATGACGCCGGGTGTTGGCCCTGTGTGCCTCGGTCGTATGCAGTCCTGATTGTGGCGCTCACCTGCACGGCGCCAAACACGCATACGACCATCATTGGCACCAAGGCAGAAGCGACTCTCATCGCTGAAGACGACACGTCTCCATTCGTCCCTCCATTCACGCCTGTCGCGACACCACTGGAGGCGGGCTGCACGATGTTGGGGCGTGAGCGGAAGACGGCCTAACGGTGTGCGGGACCGTAGCCCAGCTTCATGGAGACGGTTGCGAACGGTCCTCGCCGATACCCCAGGAGCAACAGTGTCCCTAATTTGCTGGGAAGTGGCGGTGCGGTCCCCTACGGCACTGCGTAGGATCCTACGGTCTTGGCGTGCATCCGTGCGTCGCTGCGGTCCGGTCCCAGGTCGACGGGCACGTGCACCTTCCGCCGACCACTGGCGACAACATCGATGTACTGTGGAGACCTCACGCCCCACGTGTTGAGCAATTCGGCGGTACGTCCACCCGGCCTCCCGCATGCCCACTATACGCCCTCGCTCAAAGTCCGTCAACTGCACATACGGTTCACGTCCACGCAGTCGCGGCATGCTACCAGTGTTAAAGACTGCAATGGAGCTCCATATGCCACGGCAAACTGGCTGACACTGACGGCGGCGGTGCACAAATGCTGCGCAGCTAGCGCCATTCGACGGCCAACACCGCAGTTCCTGGTGTGTCCGCTGTGCCGTGCGTGTGATCATTGCTTGTACAGCCCTCTCGCAGTGTCCGGAGCAAGTATGGTGGGTCTGACACACCGGTGTCAATGTGTTCTTTTTTCCATTTCCAGGAGTGTAGATGCGAATCAGGAACTTTAGTTTTGCACGACCCAACGCCTTCCACACAGAGAATTTGACTTTATTATAGGCAGCACACATTGCACCACTCAGGGGCATAAGTAATACAAAAGGACGCCTAGTGTCGCGAGGAAGCGTTAGTGAATATTTTGTCTCTGAAAAAGTTGTTCACTAAAATGTGATTTATCACCCGTAGAGATTTGATGCAAAGACTCTGAAACACCTTGTGTATTATATCTTTTCTTTGTTCCACAGCTCGTTTTCGCCTCTTAAGCCGTCGAGCTGTATTAAAGCCACACCACACTACCTCTATGAAACGAAAACACAATACATGAAACCAGAAGCAGAATATCATGTGAATACTTCGCCATTTTTATACGTATGGCATCTCGTCCTAGGTAACTATCTTTTCGTTAAGTCGTCTTATCACCAATGTGCTTCCGTTTCGTGGTGGTAGACTCGTGCGCTTTTTGTATAGCTGAATACTCGATGATGGCTTATAAAGCAAAAACTATTTATGGAACAAAGAATATGTCTAAATAAATATAGCCTAAGTGGAAAAATAGCGCCTCCCTTTAACTTTGTAAATTCCACAACATAAAAATACATTACGAGGCGTCTTTGTTGAGTAAGTACCGTTTTGAAATCGGAAAAAGACGTGCTCAATAATTTTATTTTTACGTAAAAGCCTGTACCTTAATCTACTTTTCTACATAATTTCCGTCAATATTGAGGCACTTTTCATAACGTTGTACCAGTTTTTGAATTCCCTCCTCATAGAAGTCTGCCACCTAACTTGTTAACCACTGCATCACCACTGTTGTGACTTCGTTATCGTCTTGAAGACGCTGACCACCCAGGTGCTCGATCAAGCGCAGGAGCAGATGGTAGTCACTGGGCGCAAGATCGGGCCTGTACGGAGGATGATCTAGAGTTTCCCATCGAAAAGATGTGACGAGATCTTTGGTCTGATTCGCCGCACGCTGGCGGGCATTGTCTTACAGCAAAACGACGCGCTTGCTCAACTTCCATGGACTCTTGTTTTGATTCTGGTGTGACGTAGGCCACCCATGCTTCATCGCCCGTAACAATTTGGCTTAATAAATCATTACCGCCGTTGTGGTACTGCTCGAGGAAACTCAATGTGCTGTCTAAACGTTTGGTTTTGTGCACATCCGTCAACATTTTAGGTACACAACATGTGCACTATTTTCGGTAATTCAAGTGCTCGGTCACAATGCCATACAAAACACTACGAGAAACATTAGGAAGGTCATCCCGCAAGGAGGAAATCGTAAAGCGTCTGTTTTCTCTCACCTCATTGTCCACTTCCTGCATCAAACATTCATTAACGACCTAAGGGTGCCCACACCGATGTTCATCATGCACATTTGTGCGGCCACCTTTAAATGCTCTCACCCAATTTCTTCCCATTCCATCACTCATAATGTCTCCGTAAACTGCAGAAGTCTCACGATGAATATCTATCGCTTTTAGGCCTTTAGCACTAAGAAATCTTATAACAGCCCGCACTTCACAGTCGGCGAGACTCACGATTATCGGAGGCATCTTAAACACTCAGTGCACAACCCAAACAAGGAAGAATCTGACTGTAATGGCGTCAGTGCGTAGATTAAGGCACAAGTTTTCATGTAAAAATAAAATTATTGAGATATCTTAGCACGTCTTTCTTTAATTTCAAAACGGTACTTACTTAAAAAACACGCCTCGTATAATACCACAAAATTTGTGTTTTTCTGCAGACCCACAGCTATACCTGCAGATTTACTTTACTTGCAGAACCTCACATTAGGAACACATTTTGTTTTTGACGGATTGTAGAATCTTGCTTCGAAATATGCAGACATAAGCCCTTCTCGAGAAAACTAATCCATTGGTAATGGATATTAAGTAAGCCACCATGGAAAACGAAAATGTTTAAATGAAAGTAAAATTAATGTGGTTCAAGCGACACAGTGACACTAAATACAAGATGCGTGTGAGAAGTTCGGTGAATGATGTCAGAAAATAAAGAAAGCTAGACTTACAAACAAAATACCTTTACTCTCCTTCAAAGTAATCACCATTACCTACAACACACATCTGATGGAAACTGCCAGCAAACGCTTCTTAATGAATCATTCTAAGCACCGTAGTCACGCGTTGTTGGAATCTACATCATTACAAGAGATGAGGCTTGGTGCTACCAGTACGCCCCAGAAACGTCCAATAACACTGTGGTTATCATCTTACAGATTCTCTCTCTCTGGTAGAAATTCGTAATGGATCAAGCTCTTGTTGTTGTTTGTTGTTGTTGTTGTTGCTTCTTTAAAAAATAAGGCAGGGAAGACGATGAACAACATACTACTGACTATCGTTCTCGCGATACCACAAGAAGCGTTTGTTTCTAACGGTTTCCTGTAGCCTCAAAACCGATGTCAGGACTGTGTTGTAGCCAATGATAGTACATTGAAGGCCAGTAAAGGTATTTTGTTTGTAACTCTTGTTTCCTTTATTTTCTAAGACCATTCATAGAAGTTTTCAGACGCCACCATTCATCGAAATTTTCAGACGACCCTTGTATAATGAAATAGGCGATGATTTAGTGAAAACCACCGGTCAGAACAGTACCTTTAAAATTGTCTTATTACCGCCATCAGGTCTGAAGACTTCACTATACAGAAGATCAGCGCGTAAGTCGGAGGATGAATATCGATTACAGATACGAACTTAAGAGAAACAATATGGAAAAATACAGCTAAACATTCCGTCGTAATCCTGGTTGCAGACAATTAAGAAAACTAAAAAGTTTATAAGTTCCATAATTCGCATGAGATTTAATCGTGGATCTTTCTCGAGCCATCTTCACAGAATACACGTCAGAGATGATCCTTACTGTGTATGTGATGGAGTAACAGTAGGAGATATTTCGATCAAATTTCTTTCGAGTGCAAACTGTACGCAAACCAGCAAATCGATTTCATGCAACAGTTAATCAGATCCCATCAACCATTACCAAGAAATACAGCAGATCTCCTTCATCAAAATAATATATTGATCTTAAGAGTAATTTTGAAATTTTTAAATAAATGTAACCTTACCCATTAAAATCTTAGAATATTCCTAAAACACTGTGAGATGGCTGCATGGCTTTCAGGCAAAGCACAGTATCTCTCATTCTTTTGCACTTGTAGAACGTGCTCATGTTATCTTAATTAATAGCAATTGCGTACACTATCAGTGCAGTTGCTAATGATGGTGTGTAGTGCATTACATCATATTACCAGATGCTTCCACACAGTATTCGTTGTTTGCGTTTAGAAGAGAATAGCCTGACGCATCACGTACCTACCACCGTGCCTCCTAACAAGGGTGACATAATGTACATGGTAACTACGATATTACTATTCCACCCGTTGACACAGACTAAAAAGAAAATACCAAAAGTAATAAATTATTATAATTTTACCTCCTACTTTATTCCCCCCCCCCCCCCCCCCCATGAACCATGGACCTTGCCGTTGGTGGGGAGGCTTGCGTGCCTCAGCGATACAGATAGCCGTACCGTAGGTGCAACCACAACGGAGGGGTATCTGTTGAGAGGCCAGACAAACGTGTGGTTCCTGAAGAGGGGCAGCAGCCTTTTCAGTAGTTGCAAGGGCAACAGTCTGGATGATTGACTGATCTGGCCTTGTAACAATAACCAAAACGGCCTTGCTGTGCTGGTACTGCGAACGGCTGAAAGCAAGGGGAAACTACAGCCGTAATTTTTCCCGAGGGCATGCAGCTTTACTGTATGATTACATGATGATGGCGTCCTCTTGGGTAAAATATTCCGGAGGTAAAATAGTCCCCCATTCGGATCTCCGGGCGGGGACTACTCAAGAGGATGTCGTTATCAGGAGAAAGAAAACTGGCGATCTACGGATCGGAGCGTGGAATGTCAGATCCCTTAATCGGGCAGGTAGGTTAGAAAATTTAAAAAGGGAAATGGATAGGTTGAAGTTAGATATAGTGGGAATTAGTGAAGTTCGGTGACAGGAGGAACAAGACTTCTGGTCAGGTGACTACAGGGTTATAAACACAAAATCAAATAGGGGTAATGCAGGAGTAGGTTTAATAATGAATAGGAAAATAGGAATGCGGGTAAGCTACTACAAACAGCATAGTGAACGCATTATTGTGGCCAAGATAGATACGAAGCCCACACCTACTACAGTAGTACAAGTTTATATGCCAACTAGTTCTGCAGATGACGAAGAAATTGAAGAAATGTACGATGAAATAAAAGAAATTATTCAGATTGTGAAGGGAGACGAAAATTTAATAGTCATGGGTGACTGGAATTCGAGTATAGGAAAAGGGAGAGAAGGAAACATAGTAGGTGAATATGGACTGGGGGACAGAAATGAAAGAGGAAGCCGCCTTGTAGAATTTTGCACAGAGCACAACATAATCATAACTAACACTTGGTTTAAGAATCATGAAAGAAGGTTGTATACATGGAAGAACCCTGGAGATACTAAAAGGTATTGGGGGACAGAAATGAAAGAGGAAGCCGCCTTGTAGAATTTTGCACAGAGTACAACATAATCATAACTAACACTTGGTTTAAGAATCACGAAAGAAGGTTGTATACATGGAAGAACCCTGGAGATACTAAAAGGTATCAGATAGATTATATAATGGTAAGACAGAGATTTAGGAACCAGGTTTTAAATTGTAAGACATTTCCAGGGGCAGATGTGGACTCTGACCACAATCTATTGGTTATGACCTGTAGATTAAAACTGAAGAAACTGCAAAAAGGTGGGATTTTAAGGAGATGGGACCTGGATAAACTGAAAGAACCAGAGGTTGTACAGAGTTTCAGGGAGAGCATAAGGGAACAATTGACAGGAATGGGGGAAAGAAATACAGTAGAAGAAGAATGGGTAGCTTTGAGGGATGAAGTAGCGAAGGCAGCAGAGGATCAAGTAGGTAAAAAGACGAGGGCTAGTAGAAATCCTTGGGTAACAGAAGAAATATTGAATTTAATTGATGAAAGGAGAAAATATAAAAATGCAGTAAATGAAGCAGGCAAAAAGGAATACAAACGTCTGAAAAATGAGATCGACAGGAAGTGCAAAATGGCTAAGCAGGGATGGCTAGAGGACAAATGTAAGGATGTAGAGGCCTATCTCACTAGGGGTAAGATAGATACTGCCTACAGGAAAATTAAAGATACCTTTGGAGATAAGAGAACGACTTGTATGAATATCAAGAGCTCAGATGGAAACCCAGTTCTAAGCAAAGAAGGGAAAGCAGAAAGGTGGAAGGAGTATATAGAGGGTCTATACAAGGGCGATGTACTTGAGGACAATATTATGGAAACGGAAGAGGATGTAGATGAAGATGAAATGGGAGATATGATACTGCGTGAAGAGTTTGACAGAGCACTGAAAGACCTGAGTCGAAACAAGGCCCCCGGAGTAGACAACATTTCATTGGAACTACTGACGGCCTTGGGAGAGCCAGTCCTGACAAAACTCTACCATCTGGTGAGCAAGATGTATGAAACAGGCGAAATACCCTCAGACTTCAAGAAGAATATAATAATTCCAATCCCAAAGAAAGCAGGTGTTGACAGATGTGAAAATTACCGAACTATCAGTTTAATTAGTCACAGCTGCAAAATACTAACACGAATTCTTTACAGACGAATGGAAAAACTAGTGGAAGCCAACCTCGGGGAAGATCAGTTTGGATTCCGTAGAAACACTGGAACACGTGAGGCAATACTGACCATACGACTTATCTTAGAAGAAAGATTAAGGAAAGGCAAACCTACGTTTCTAGCATTTGTAGACTTAGAGAAAGCTTTTGACAATGTTGACTGGAATACTCTCTTTCAAATTCTAAAGGTGGCAGGGGTAAAATACAGGGAGCGAAAGGCTATTTACAATTTGTACAGAAACCAGATGGCAGTTATAAGAGTCGAGGGACATGAAAGGGAAGCAGTGGTTGGGAAGGGAGTAAGACAGGGTTGTAGCCTCTCCCCGATGTTGTTCAATCTGTATATTGAGCAAGCAGTAAAGGAAACAAAAGAAAAATTCGGAGTAGGTATTAAAATTCATGGAGAAGAAATAAAATCTCTGAGGTTCGCCGATGACATTGTAATTCTGTCAGAGACAGCAAAGGACTTGGAAGAGCAGTTGAATGGAATGGACAGTGTCTTGAAAGGAGGATGTAAGATGAACATTAACAAAAGCAAAACGAGGATAATGGAATGTAGTCTAATTAAGTCGGGTGATGCTGAGGGAATTAGATTAGGAAATGAGACACTTAAAGTAGTAAAGGAGTTTTGCTATTTGGGGAGCAAAATAACTGATGATGGTCGAAGTAGAGAGGATATAAAATGTAGACTGGCAATGGCAAGGAAAGCGATTCTGAAGAAGAGAAATTTGTTAACATCGAGTATAGATTTAAGTGTCAGGAAGTCATTTCTGAAAGCATTTGTATGGAGTGTAGCCATGTATGGAAGTGAAACATGGACGATAAATAGTTTGGACAAGAAGAGAATAGAAGCTTTCGAAATATGGTGCTACAGAAGAATGCTGAAGATTAGATGGGTAGATCACATAACTAATGAGGAAGTATTGAATAGGATTGGGGAGAAGAGAAGTTTGTGGCATAACTTGACCAGAAGAAGGGATCGGTTGGTAGGACATGTTCTGAGGCATCAAGGGATCACCAATTTAGTATTGGAGGGCAGCGTGGAGGGTAAAAATCGTAGAGGGAGACCAAGAGATGAATACACTAAGCAGATTCAGAAGGATGTAGGTTGCAGTAGGTACTGGGAGATGAAAAAGCTTGCACAGGATAGAGTAGCATGGAGAGCTGCATCAAACCAGTCTCAGGACTGAAGACCACAACAACAACAACTTTATTTTCCTCTATTTTATCCTCATAAGTGCATTTAATATTTCACTGCCGTCCGGTTCATATTCGAGTGAGAGACTGCAACGGTTACTCAGTAAGTAGACATTCACAACATATTTTTACCCATATGTCACCTACCTTGTGGAATGTGTGACATTCGATTGCTTAAAATAATTTCATCAAATTACAGATTGGTTGCCAGCGTACGTCGCGCGATCCTTGTGGAACTAGGTCACGTATCACAGTTTTACATTTACCGGATTATTTAGTCGAAATCTAATGACATGATTAAATTGTAAATCGAAAACCTTTAACTTCACTCCATAAGAATTCTTCAGTTGTTTATGATTCTGAGCCATATACAAGGCGTCAAAAGAAAAAAAAACCAACGACAAACTTTAATAACAAGTTACTTACATGAAAACCCTGCCACCTCTTTACTTTTCACATTTTGGAGAAGGTAGTATGGACCAAACCAAGGAAAAAGTCCAGTAGCTACAAAATAGCAGGTCAGCGACTGGAAGCAGTTAATTCCATAAATTATCTTGGAGTACGCGTTAGGAGTGATTTAAAATGGAATCATCATATAAAGTTGATCGTTAGTAAAGCAGATGCCAGACTGAGATTCATTGGAAGAATCCTAAGGAAATGCAATCCGAAAACAAAGGAAGTAGGCTACAGTACGCTTGTTCGCCCACTGCTTGAATATTGCTCAGTAGTGTGGGATCCGTACCAGATAGGGTTGATAGAAGAGATAGAGAAGATCCAACGGAGAGCAGCGCGCTTCGTTACAGGATCATTTAGTAATCGCGAAAGCGTTACGGAGATGATAGATAAACTCCAGTGGAAGTCTCTGCAGGAGAGACGCTCAGTAGCTCGGTACGGGTTTTTGTTAAAATTTCGAGAACATACCTTCACCGAAGAGTCAAGCAGTATATTGCTCCCTCCTACGTATATCTCTCGAAGAGATCATGAGGATAAAATCAGAGAGATTAGAGCCCACACAGAAGCATACCGACAATCCTTCTTTCCACGAACAATACGAGACTGGAATAGAAGGGAGAACCGATAGAGGTACTCAGGGTACCCTCCGCCACTCACCGTCAGGTGGCTTGCGGAGTATGGATGTTGATGTAGATGTAGAAGGGAAACCCTAAAAAGCTATGAGGGCTTGTTCAGTGGAAGAGACGTGTTTCACATTATCGAAGATGAACATGTACTCATAGTTCATACAGCATGCATTTTAGATCCCATGATTACCAGACTTCTTTTCTTGTTTGGTCAATATTTCGTCCTCCTCCCAAAATATGAAAAGTAAAGACTTTGTAGTAGAAGAGATCTGTTTCATTTTATCGAAGATGAACAAGTTATCATACCTGTTAAGGTATGCATTTTAGTGCCGATCTTTACTGGACGTTTTCGCGTATGACTGTATAACAAACCTGTCCTTAAAGTTCGACAGTGTTTCTTGGAACACACTATACGTATATGCAGAATATCAGTAAGAAAATATTTTTAAAATAATAGCGACCTTATATGTGCGTAGAAGACTTCAAAACACGCTGGGAAGATGTAGTCATTTCGTCCCTCCCGTCCCCGTCTTCCCAAGTCATCAACGGCCAAAGAATAGCAGGGGCCTTGTTTTCCATCCGCTATACAGGACTTCGCACTTCGGCATTAGGCGGCTGCAATGGAGCTGATAAAGTGACTAACAAACGGTGCGCGCGAAAATTCAGGATCTGTACTTTCAAAATGTGCTAACTGCGTACTATCACAATTATGAACCAAATTTTCTGGAGGGATGGATTGCTGGGGCTTATATCTTTCATGTGTGCTCTGTCCTTAAAGTACGAGATCAAGTGGGTGATGCTACCTTTTTAGAACGTTGCTCATGTGTGTGGAATCTGTATCGCATGAGACTTACCGGGTATTTTAGACGTATATAAAGAAGGGTAGCACGAATGGTCCCAGTTACTTTGAGGTATGGGAGAGCGTCACGGAAATGCTGAAAGAGCTGAACCGGCAAACACAAGAAGCGATCGACGTAAAGGCTACCTAGTTATTTTCACGAACTAACGAATCTGGGAATATATTAAAAGTCCCTACGTTCGCTTCCGTAGGGTTCTTGAAGACAAGATTAGATTACTAACAGCGCGCACAGCGGCGTTTAACCGATCATTTTTTCCTGGTATCCATTCGTGAAAGAAAAGAGGTAAAGCACTTATAACAGGTACAATGGAACTTATCCTCTGCCACGCCTTTCCAGTAGTTTACAGAGTACTAGAGCAACTATAGCCGTAGATCTTGACTTACAGGGTGATTATAATTAAAGTTAAACTTCCGAAAAGCTGTAGAAATAACACCACTGGTCACTGTCATGCACATGACCCACTGAAGTTGATATAAATACGCTGGGTACACGACTTTTCCTCATTTCGCGTCTGCGATGTTCGCGATGACTGTCTCAATGCAGCATTGCGCTCTGCTTATAAATCTGTATTACAAGAATGATGACTGTGCGCACGTTGCTCTGCAGAAGTTACGGACACTGAAGGATTTGAAGAGAGGCGTTGGTCCGATGACTTTCGTGGATCTGGAGAAAATTATTCGGAAATTCTAAAAGACGGGTTCTTTTGGGGTGCAACCTGGTAGAGGGAGTAAAGGAATTGATTCGACGTCAGTGGAAGCAGTGGCCATAGCAGTGCAGGAGGAGACGAGTGGTGGTGTGAAACGCATAGTGCGCGGAGATTTGTCCGAACATAAGACATACCCGTGAGCACGGTGCGTAAAATCCTACGAAACATCCTTCTTTGCTATCCATTCAAAATTATCCATGTGCACGAGTTACTTCCTGTTGACCTGCCAGCAAGAGAGACCTTTGTTTTAGAAGTTCTTGCTCACATGGAAGTGGACAATGATTGGCCGTGGAAGATTTTGTGGACAGACGAAGCCCACTTCTATCTGACAGGATATGTCAGTACACACAACTGTCAAATATGGGCAAAGGAAAATCCACAATCAAATCAACCAGTACCACTTCATCCTGAAAAGGTCACTCAATGGTGCGGATTTATGGTATAATTCATCATAGGGCCATATTTTCTCGAAGAGACAGGTGCTCTCGGTCCTGTTACTTGTACCGTTACTGATAAAGCGCTATGGGTGTCTTTTACGCAACTACGTCATTCCAGCTCTCCAACAGCGTGGATGTTTGGATGGGATTATTTTTATGCAAGATGGCGCACGTCCGCACATTGTAAATCCAGTTAAGCAGCTGCTGAAGCGCCATTTCGGAAAAGCTAGAATAATCAGCCGTCATTGCCTACAGCCTGGCCGTCCCGATCGCCTGATCCTAAGCCGTCTGAATGGTTCAAATGGCTCTGAGCACTATGGCACTCAACTGCTATGGTCATAAGTCCCCTAGAACTTAGAACTACTTAAACCTAACTAACCTAAGGACATCACACACATCCATGCCCGAGGCAGGATTCGAGCCTGCGACCGTAGCGGTCGTGCGGTTCCAGACTGTAGTGCCTTTAACCGCTCGGCCACTCCGGCCGGCTAAGCCGTTTGACTTCTGGCTGTGGGGCTGTCTGAAAGATGTTGTGTTCAGTATTCCGATTGCAAACATAGCTGCATTGAAGGCACGCATTGCGGAACACGTTCTGAACGTGACCCAGGAAACACTACGATCAGTTTTGGAACGTGCCGTTTCTCGATTTCACCTTGTTGCAGAAAACGGTGGGCAGCATATTGAACATGTTCTGCACCAATCACACGGAAATTAATTATCCAATTTGATTTTGACTGGTGCATTTTATGCGGTTTTTGCCCTCAGGACAGTTAAAAACCTATGTGATTGATGCTTTTTATGAGGTTTTTGGCTTAAGGACAATTAAAAACCAATATGAATGATGTTTTTTATGCGGTTTTTGGCCTCAGGACAATTAAAAACCGATTTTTCCCATCAGCCGTTATATGACCTCGCCGTGGTGGATGGGCTTACGTAACTAACAGTATCGCACCTGTACACCCGTGCACACTAAACCACGCACAAAATTTTCATACCCTCTCACTCGCTACGCGCAAACTATTAATGCTACAGAAAATATAAACAAGACCTTTTCGTAGGAAATTTAATGCAATTAAAATTTGTACTGGGATAAGTTTTCGCGAGAGGCCGCAGTTATCAAGTTAATCAAGAAAAGCGTAGTAAAGTGACCTTCAGGCTCCAACTCCAACACTGAACCCCACCGCTCAGGATTTATAATATGTTTTTCATGGCACTACCACCGAGCAAATATTTGCGACTTTACGAATTATTTCCCATTTTCGACCACTGGCTTAGTCGAGCACTTACAAATTGTAAAATCTGCGTTTGTGTAAGTTTTACCTAACAATATTGTGATTTTTAACAGCATAAAATAAACAATTACATCGTTGTATTAGTCTGGTTTTTTGACTACTGCGCTTGTAAGTGTTAAGCTTGGATAGAATTTTCAACGTAATTAGCTTTAGCGTAACGTTTACAAAAGTCCTTTTTCTTTCATTACCATCACGGGCACGTTGAAATTAATAATGCTAACGGAGTAGCCGACTATGCTGTGGGTGTAATAGCCGAATCAACAAGGACCAGAAAAGGTCGAATGTCGTGAACAGTTCGTGCAATCGGAAATTTTTATAGTGTGGTAGGAGACAGTGCCACGAACAACATACTAGAAACCATGGTTGGTGACGCATGAGTGTGGGGATGGAGGTGCGTTTGAAAATTACTTTCGTAAGTTTTTCTTCAGTAACTCGAAAACCGTGGCCTTCAGCGGAAACATATCCCAGTACAAAATTTAACTACATTAAATTTCCTACGAAAAGGTTCTGCTCTTTTTTTTGCACGACGAATAGTTTGTGCGTAGCGAGTGAGTGAATATGGAAATCCCACGCTTGGTTTATGAAGGCCAGATATAACACTGCGGATTCCATAAAACGACTGCCAGACAAAAAGAGTGACCCACACAGAAGGGGATGAGGAAAAAAATGAACCTTCACAGGTTGCGAGGGTATGTCCTGTTGTTTCAGTATTTACAAAATGGAGTCAAATTCACATAGAACTTAGCACAATGAGCCCACTCACCGGTGTGACATTGACCACCTGTGGTCTAAATGCATGCACTAATTCTGTTGGCAAATCTGTAATAAAGCAGTTGTATCTGACCTTAGACAAGCTTGTTGTCCGCAGCTCGTGGTCGTGCGGTAGCGTTCTCGCTTCCCACGCCCGGTTTCCCGGGTTCGATTCCCGGCGGGGTCTGGGATTTTCTCTGCCTCATGATGACTGGGTGTTGTGTGATGTCCTTAGGTTAGTCAGGTTTAAGTAGTTCTAAGTTTTAGGGAACTGATGACCATAGATGTTAAGTCCCATAGTGCTGAGAGCCATTTGAACAAGCTTGTCCACAACTGTTCTAACTTGTCCTCGATATTCTAGACACTGACATTGGGACAGAGTTTGTCGTCCCAGCTGCTCCCACACATGTTGTACGTGGGACAGAAATGGTGATCCAGCTGGCCACATGAGTACATCAACATCACGTAGAAGTTCATTCAGACATATGTATTGTGTGAACGAACATTGTCTTGCTGAAAAATGATACCACTGATGCCATTGCGCTCTCACGAGTTCCCTCAATCACTGCCAGCTGTGACTTGAAGTCACGCCTACTGGCTTCCCACACTGTGACACCCAGACTAACACTGCTGTACCTCTCCAAATCCTTCGAAGAATTGGACTTCTCCCCAGGTCTTAGCCACGATCGCCGATAATGGTAAACTGGGCTGCAACAGGACCGCGCTTCATCTTTGAACACATTGCGACGCCATTCCTCAGGAGCCCATGCTTCCCGGTCACCCCACCACTCGAAATGCAGCCACTTGTTTTGTTCCGCTAACTGCAGCCTACGCATGTGACGGTCCTGCTGGTAATCGACCAAAGGTTAGGGATGATACGGAATGGTTCAAAATGGTTCAAATAGCTCTAAGCACTGTGGGACTTAACATGTGAGGTCATCAGTCCCCTAGACATAGAACTACTTAAACCTAATTAACCTAAGGACTTCACACACATCCATGCCCGAGGCAGGATTCGAACCTGCGACCGTACCAGCCGCGTGGTTCCGGACTGAAGCGCCTACAACCGCTCGGCTACAGTGTCCGGGGACACGGAATGTTCCAAGGTGTCCATTACTTGTTCGTGGATGGTAGGAGCAGATGTGAAGCTGTTACGATGTGCTTGCTGCACAATATGTTGATCCTCTTTCTTGTAGCGGTCAGACGTTGTCCACCGGAACCTTAATGACGAATATGCCTGCCTGCATGTTCCGATGCAGTCCAACGTTGGGCCACTGTCACATCCGAAAGCCCCACAAATCTATATATTGCACGATTTGACCAGCTGGCCAAATGGAGACCCATACTAACACACGTTTTAAACTTTGTCAGCTGCTGATAAGGCTATCTCATTCGAGTACATGGGACCTCTGCATTCTTTGCTGTGATCACTCAACATCTGACGCAATTCACACCCCTTATATATCCTACCAGGTCTGGTAACAAAACTTAGATGTGCAGTCACGACCGTGTAGAAGCCATCAAGTAGTAAATTACATGACGTGTTTGCGGAAAGACTGTTAGACGATAAGAAAAACAATTAACACACTGCAGTGATCACTACATCTGCCGTTACACTCCTAAAACCTTGTATATATATATATATATATATATATATATATATATATATATATATATATCAGCCTCAGAAATCCACAGACTGCTGTTTTTGCGTTTAAGTTATGTTTTCCACACTCAAACATCATACTAATGAAGATGTCACCCGAAGGGGCTCAAGAAGGTAAAGAGGTTTGAATTCTGAGAATGATCGGTGAAACAAGACCGCAGATGCTTTTGGTTTGCCCAAATTAGCCTTCAGACGAAGTGGACAGCAAATTCTAAATATCTGCGAATAGGCGCTTCATTTATTAAGAATAACCGTGGGCAGCGGTGACTGCCCCAAGACAACTCAGCGAAGCTCCCCTTCAGTTAAAGAATGCCTTCTTCCATTAATCAAGGACAAATACAGTGCAGTTCAAATAAACTAAACACAATATGTAGCACACAATTACAAAAGTGATACACAGTAAACCAAACAGTAGAAAGACAGCTGTTTCGAACCATTAAAATAAGAAAAGTCACGCAAAATCATTACTGATGTCACAAAACGAGGAACTTTATGGGGAAGCGCTGTTTATGCGCATTAAGAGAAATTTCACCTTTCACGTCACTGAATGCAATCTTAGCTCACAGGATGACTTATAAATCACAATGACGATAGTCTAAGTAAACCAAAATGCTTTCGCTGATATCCGCGACAGCTGCTAGCAGTCAATGTGAGAATATTACGTGAATTTTGAACAATCGTAAATGACGCTCTTCGAAACACGAATGAGGTTTCTCTCGCGTAAGTTTGTTGGCCGTATTTCCTGAGCTGTCACTGAATAAGAATAGCAAACACATTCGGCTGCTGCCTCCATCACTAAGGTGTCAACGTGAAGGAACCTGATACGGGAACGAAAATTGTGAAACAGCTGCAGGACTCACCCGATACTGCAGTACGAGAATGGAGTGTATCGGGTAAACTTATCTCTCGCTGAGCGTTCACAGTGTTTTGTTTAATATACGAAGTGCGACATTACGCTAACGAACCAAAGTGGAAACGCTGCTCCTGCTGTAAATCCTTGGTAATTACAGCGAGAGAGATGACACAGCGGCTAAGACGCTACACTCGTATTCGGTAGGAGCTACATCTACATCTGAATCTACGTACATATTCAACAAGTCACCGTATGGTGGATGGGGGAGGGCACTATATTATATTACTAGTCATTTCCTTTCCTGTTCCACTAGCAAATAGAGCAACGGAAAAACGTCTGCCTGAAAACCAACGTAAAAGCCATAATTTCTCTTAGTTTTCGTGCTCCCTACAATAAATGTACGTTGGTAGCAACAGAATCGTTCTGCAGTCAGCTTCTAATGCTGGTTCTTTAAATGTTCTCAATAGCGTTACGCGAAACAACTTCGTCTTCCCTCCAGGGATTCCCTCTTGAGTTCGCGACGAATCTCTGCAATACTAGGGTGTTGATCGAATCTACCGCTAACAAATCTACCAGCCCGTCACTGAATTCGTTCGATGTCTTCCTTTAATCCGACCAACCGAGGATCCCAAATAGTCGAACGGTACTCAAGAATGGTTCGCACTAGTATTCTATACGCAGTCTCCCTTACAGAAGAGCCACACCTTCTTAAAATTCTCCCAATAAACCGAAGTCGGCCATTCGCCTTTCCTATTACTATCTATACGTGCTCATTCCACTTCATATTGCTCTGCAACACAACGCCCATATACTTAATAGACACGACTATGTCAAGTAGTACACTGCTAATTCTACATTCGGACATAACGGCATTGTTTTTCCTACTCATCCACATTAACTTACGTTTTTCTGCATTTGGAGCAAGATGCCACTAATCACACGAACTACAAATTCTGTCTAAGTCGTCTTTTATGATCCTACAGTCACTCAACGATCACAGCTTGCCGCATACCACAGCATCATCAGGAAACAGCCCAAGATTGCTGCTCACCCTGTCCGTCAGGTCATTTATGTATATATGGATTAAGAGCCCCGTCACACTTTCCTGGGACATTCCTGACAATACCATTGTCTCTGAGGCACACTAATCGTGGAGGACAAAGTACTGAGTTCTATTACTTAAAATCTCTTCGAGCCGCTCACCTATTTCATATGTCCGTACCTTTGTTAAGAGTCAGAAGTGGAGTACCGGATCAAACGCATTTGATGTCCTCGTCACACCATCTAGATTTAGATATTTAGTGGTTCATTTAAATCATTCTGGAAAATATCGTGATGGTTCACTTTAACAGAGAGCGGTCAATTTTATTCGTCTTTATTGTCCTTTAGAGTAGAGGTTCCATCTTTCTCTTTTCTTTTTTTTTTCACCAAAGCATAGGTTCTATGTATAACGATCACGCCATCGACGGGACGTTAACGATTACCTTCCCTCCTCCCTCCCCTCTTCCTTGGAAATCACGGCTCTGAAAGCTGCTACGTAATCTGTCTCCCTATACTGTGTGCTGTGTTGGATGCGTAGATGCTCACTAAACTTTCTGGCGCTAATGGTGAGCAATATTGGCGGCCTATCTCAGTGCCGCGCGGTTATTGCTTCGATTTTCGTTCAAGTTCGTAATATCTCTCACCACAGAGAAAACCTCCTCTTTCTGTGACATGGTCAAATTCCTAAAGCTTTTTGCATTTTTTTGCGAATGAAACAAGGTTATCGAGCATTATCATTCTGACAATTGGCCCGAAGGACACAGCTTTCCGTAATGTTCTCCTTGGAAGATTGCGACTGGCGTGTAACGTGCAATACGTACGATTGCAGAATCCAGACGGCATGAAATTATACTCCCTAGGGTATCTATGAACTAATTATGGAGTACTAGCTCGTCTGGAGAGCCTGGAAAGAAAATACGGATCAATCTTATTAAGAAAACTATCAAAGAAGACACTTGACGTAATTTAGACTAAGACATGGAAACATGAAAGTAAATGGCGATACGGGATTTTGAATTATGTTATGCATGATAACAACTCTTATAATTTACGTTCGTATTTCAGATGTTGTTGACGTAGAGCGTCAGTGAACTGGCTAAAATTTACTACAAAAATTATCAGTCAATGTTCTGGCAGAAAAGAACATCATTTTCTTCTGGGTGGGCACCACAGCCTCGATAAATTTTAACAACACATTCCACCGGGCTGTATTCTAAATTATTTTGTTCTGCACTGTTATTTTCAAACCGTGTAATGCATACAGTCATATCCATGTGTCACTTTCATGAAAAAGGGCGTATAAGGAAGGTTGGTAGTTATGTATGAAAAGGTTTGTCTTCTTGGTGTTACTGGTTAGATATGGCGTTTTAATAGTGTGGCAACGTTAGTGTCCTCGCCGCCACTATAATGCCGTGCACCTTGTATTTTAGATGATGATCGTTGACGACCGTGCTAAACACAAATAAGCATGGCTCGTGATTTTTTTTTTACGAGACGAGGACGAAATATCCACTATAGATGCACTAGAAAACAGGCAGTGCGCGGAGATAATAGTATAGAATAAAGTACTTTAAAGTACTGCCCGCTGGAATAATGTCCTGCTCCAGAAAACAATATCGGTGTGAGCAGTGACTGATACCTTTCTAGTTCAGTACTTTAAGACTCAGTTTCATCTCTGCATCTATGGAGGCAGTCAACGAGGTTAACAACAACTTGTGCAGAGACCAACAATATCGAATTCACGATCTCACGGTAGGCAGTAGTGTTCAGTATCAAACAATAGGCATGCACACATGGTTTTTGTTTCGAGCGAATGTGCAAATAAACATAGGGTTTGGTTGGATCTAGAACCAGCATTAAGCCTGCTCCATTCTAGAGGCAAAGTGTGTCGAACCATCCAACTGACTGATCACCAAAGGCCTCTCATACATAGATTCATAGGGAAAATTTTCCATTTAACATGCGAGTTACCTCTGAAGTACATTGCAGTCTCACGTGAGATAGTGACATCATTTGTTTCCGTCATACTATGTATTTCCGATCCCATACAGAAGCATTTTAGCGTATTGCAGAAGACGTGTCGAAAAGAGAAATATTGCGGCTCTCCTGTCAATCACAACTGATTTTCACTGGGCAGACTTCGCGTAAAGAAAGGCACGCGCTCAAAATATCTGACTAACAGAGTAAAAATTTCTCGGTGTACATGCCGCGTCAAATCAGGATAAATCTCCGAGCTTTCGACCACTACCTCTATGGACGACCATGGAGGTAGTGGTCGAAAGCTCGGAGATTTATCCTGATTTGACGCGGCATGTACACCGAGAAATTTTTACTCAGGAAATACGTCGCGAAAGACTTCGTAGCCATATCTGACTAACAGCTCGAACGAATCAATAGCATAGCCTTTCATATTTGAATTTTATCTGCTAGTAGCTAACTTCATAAGATCTCAGAATGAAAAATTTTAGCTGTGGTTGAGAACTGGAAGTTACATATTTGCCCATGGTATCTGCGAGGTAAGCTGGATGTAAGCAACACTGAACTTTCGTACTATGCGTCTCTCTCGTTTCACTGCTTCCATTGGTTTGCCAGCGAGGCACTGGAACTGATTGTTAAAAACAATCAAAAGATTAATAAATTTACATACGTTTTATGTCTAACCTTCTTTCTAAATTCGTTTGCAGTTCACCCAATAAATACAGGACTTCCAACGCGTCAATGTACTTCATTACTCTTAACTATACATTTACATTTATAAGGCGCCAAGGTCATACTGTTAAAGGCAACACATGATAGCCATGGGAGTCGCATACAGATTTCGACAGTTTATACACGAAACTGGACTGGAGAAGGGAATGGGCCCGGATTAATGTTTATTAATGTTTTCTCAAGACTTCCGGTCACATTTGATCAAATTTTTAAACGATGGAGATGAAAACCTTAGATTATTTTCCTTATGATAGCCTTGAAACTGCCTTGAATTGTTCATAGTAGCTTTCTGTGTTACTGAGAAATATTTTCCACTAACAAAAACTTTCTGTTTAATAAATCAAATTATTCGTCGTGATTGTTATAATTTGAAGTACCTGCACTTTTTCGTCAGAGTAAGCTCTAATTGAAGCTGAAAGATTTAGAATTTCTTGTGATACGACCAGTAATGTACAAGTAAAGGCTATTGAACCACACAAAATGGAAGGAGAGGGTCACGCATAAAAAAGTATAAGTTCTTTTTCTCATTGTTCAAGACATCAATATACCTATACAAGCGTTTCTTCACAGAACATTGACCTGTGAATACACTGTGTTCTTATTCCGATACTGTTTTCTACACAAATTTTCTTATCTTACTTACCTCAGTGCCTCTAAAAGTGTAAGACTTCAAAATCTAAATTCAAATGAAGAATAACAATAACGCAAACACCAAATACTTTTTGCCGCGCGCGGTAGCCGCGCGGTCTTGGGCATCTTGTCACGGTGCGCATGGCTCCTCCCTTCGGAGGTTCGAGTTCAAATGGTTCAAATGGCTCTGAGCACTATGGGACTTAACTTCTGAGGTCATCAGTCCCCTAGACCTTAGAACTACTTAAACCTAACTAACCTAAGGACATCACACACATCCATGCCCGAGGCAGGATTCGAACCTGCTACCGTAGCGGTCGCACGGTTCCAGACTATAGCGCCTAGAACCGCTCGGCCACTTCGGCCGGCGAGATTCGAGTCCTCCCTCGGGCATGGGTGTGTATGTGTCGTCTTTAGAGTAAGTTAATTTAAGTTAAATTAAATAGTGTGTAAGCTTAGGGACCGATGACCTCAGCAGTTTGGTTCCGTGAGGCCTTACCACAAATTTCCAAATTTTACCAAATACTTTTAGTCTCTTTAGAATCTTTTAAAAGAGTGATTTTAGTAATGTACTGAAGTCTTTCCTATCTCCTCGCTCAAGCAACACAACATGATTTCCGAAAGTTTAATCGTTATACATGTGTGCGTAAATTAGTTTAATGTTCAGCTAAAAATTTGACCATCTTTCGCATATCAGATAATCCTCATATACGTTTTCTGTCGAGAGATTTAGCTATCATACGTTGCAAACCTTCATATCAAGCAGAAAAAAACTTCATAGCATTCCCGATCACCTGTGCCGCCAAATCAAATAATATAACGTCCATTTCTGAAGTTTGAACTTTATTCAAAACGGTATATTTAAAAATGTAACAGAAAATAAAAGAGGAAAAGGCCACCAAAAAAATGGTTCAAATGGCTCTGAACACAATGGGACTTAACATATGAGGTCATCAGTCCCATAGAATTTAGAACTACTTAAACCTAACTAACCTGAGAACATCACACACATCCATGCCCGAGGCAGGATTCGAACCTGCGACCGTAGCAGTCGCGCGTTTGCGGACTGAAGCGCCTACAACCGCTCGGCCACCGTGGCTGGCTAAGACCACCAAGCAATCAGTTTTCTGTTCTGGTCTCGTACTGCACCACCACCGCCAAATAGTATTATTTTTTAGTAATAGTAAAACTGACATGCTTTTTCAACTGCACGTACCAAATTTGTAGGAAATATAGTAGCATCTCGCCAATATAAGACGTTTTTTACGAAATTATTGTGATAATTTGTGGACCGTATCGGTAATAAAAATTCAGCAGGGAAACTTGTTTGTTAACTAAGAGTGGAAAAAAACAAGACAGGTTTCCATATGGCACATCGGACCATTCCAATTACATAACAGGCATGGCATATTTATTCATAATTCCATGTCTGTTTTTTTTTCTCGAACTTTTTTCTAACAATATTGACGCATATACGTTGATTCTCGACAAATTAGAGAGAATGGACGTGGAATAAACTTATAGGAGAGCATTCGCGACTCTGTAAACAATAAATATAGCATATATCTCAGTTCCAATTCACGACTGAAGCCTAATACGATTTATATTTGACGTCACTTCACAGTGCATTTTAAAATTAACAAATTCCTTGTTTCCCCAACAGGAGCCGACATCAGTATGTTTCGTTCTACCCTTTACAGACTGCTAGGAAATACAAATTTAGTCACTAGTGAGAGCAGAGATCAAAGACGAGCATGTGAAAGTTTCCGCACTTTAACAGAATTCATAATGAATCTTATTTTTCTATTCCCTCATTACCTCTGTTTTTAGATTTTATTTAAGTGAAGCCCAACATACGCATTCCTAATTCTTATGATATCGAAAGTGCATATAAAATAGAGACGAAGAAAGAATAAAACACGTTGTTTAACAGAACAGTGTAGTACAATCGCTTAAAAGAATCGAAAACATAGATCCACATCAACAGACGAATGTCTTGTTTCATAAACTAAACGGCAGATTACCACAATAAACCTCAGAACTTGATAGTGAGCCTAATTCTAAAAGTAGAAGATATTGGAGCCGATTCAGTTGTTATATAACTAATTTTGATTTTATGTTACAGTCGTAAGTCTATTTTCAAATCTAATAATAAATAATCCATGAAATTAACAGGGTAGAATAAATGAGCAGCTCAGAAAAGTTTAGGTCCACACGTGAAACACTCACTTGCAAACTCCGTAGATGACGTTCAGATGCGCGTTTGAGTTATTACTTGCCAATTATGCAGACCGTGAATCGCCATGACATAAAATTATGAATGTGGTTACTGAGTTTATACACTATATTCATGTTTTCCATGTATGATGTTTCTTGTTACGTTTTCGTAATTTTATCCACTGTGTATGTTAGCACTTAAGAGTGAACATCGGTTTGAAGTCGGTTGTGAAGTTAATTAAAAGTTATTCTCTATACATCAGCTAAGACTATCTGGCTCCGTAGAATTGGAGATTTACAGTTGCTTCACCTAACACAGAGAGCGTTTATGAGTAAGCATCATGAAGGTTTGTTTTGGATTTAAGCTCAAAATACTAAACATATTAGTGGCAACAAAGTTTCGGCCAGTCTGGGACCAGAGTAGATTCACCGCTGATCTGTAAGCATGACTAAAGAGAAAAGTAGTGTTGCCTACTATTAAGCAATTTTGGCTTCGTTCATGAGGTTGTGGCTTTATTCAGAAAACTGTTTTGATCGTATAATGATGATACGTGAATAGCAATTCTAATCTCTCTTATGGGAAAAAATTCGCTAAGGAACATTGAATGTCAGAATTGTAATCAGAAACTCTAATGGCTTCACTGCAGAAGTGAGATAACAGGCACACTAAGCGTAAATTTGATTAAATACAACTGCAATTCAATATTTTAGTCAATATCTCGTAATAACCTTTCTACACATTGCCTCCTTTCAAGATGAGAGAAAAGTATAATTATTTCCGTCCCTAGTAGCATTACTACAGGGTAGTCCGTAGGCGTGAAATCAGGATTCTAAAACAAAAGCCACGCGGGATTAGCCGAGCGGTCTTGGGTACTGCAGTCACGGACTGTGCGGCTGGTACCGGCGGAGGTTCGATTCCTCCCTCGGGCGTGGGTGTGTGTGTTTGTGAAGTAGTGTGTAAGCTTAGTGACTGATGACCTTAACTGTTAAGTCCCATAAGATTTCACACACATTTGAACATTTTTTGAATCGTAGGTCTATCTAGGTGGCGCTGATTAAAAGGGTGGTCCCCTCTGTTGATATCAGGTTGGTCTATATGCATTCGGCTTGTGTTAACGCCATCAGCTTTCGTGTCTCCTGTAAGACAGAGACACCATCGTAACTCTAGAATGAATGAGGCTGTGCTCAAATGAAAGACACCATTGCCTAAAGGTATAGTTCCCTATTTGTATCACATGTCAAATAACCACATTTCCATCAAAAAATCACGCATTGCATCCAAGATGTTGCCTCCAAAAGCGCCATATTGGTAACATAGCCTTACATGTTTTCTCCCTCAACCATCTCATACCAATTGACTTGAAATTTCTGGTTATCCACCCGTAGTACTATGGTCAATGTCCTAACTTACATCGTACAAGCGTAGTCGAGGCATTGACCTACGCAGAATAAAAATAAATTCCAATTGGGTGGCTGAGCCACCCTTAGAGACCTGTGCGCCAGCGGCGCCAAAGGAGCGTTGCTTTTTATCTGCTCCCACGCGTCCTTGCCGTTTCACGGAGTGCACGCCTTCCGATAGCCGTTGCAGAGGTTAGTGCTCCGCTTCACGCGAATTCAGTTCTCTGCAAAGCGCTTGCGTGGCGCAAGATAAAGAAAATACCTGTAAACTTCAGAAGGAGGCAGCAACTTTTTCGACATCAAAGATTATCGCAAATAGCATCACATCACTAAACGTCCCGCCATCAATTTATTTGATACCGTCAGTTTATCGAGCGCTATATTGTCGTTGTCTTGTAGATTACTGTGATTTAGATGCTCTTCATCCTTATAATCTTATAAAAATATGTCTTTAATGAGTACAATTATCAAGGTCTGAAAAATCTCCGAAATAACTGCTTTTGTGTTTGCCTCCTTTTGCCTACGAAAATTACGATAAATCTAAATAAGGATTACTGTACTGGGGTTAGAATCACTTCTATTTTTTTGTAGTATGATACAGAAAGTGCTATAAATAATAGTGACCAGTTTTACGATATTTCGTCTATCCCTGCAACACATCTGTTTCACGTAAAAATAACACAGCTCGCTCTATTCCTCCATGAGATTCAAAGCGCAGCGGAAAACGGCGCCCAGATTGATGCCGTGTTCCTTCATTTCAGTAAGGCATTTGACACCGTCCCGCATTGCCGTTTAATGAAAAAAATACGAGTTTACGGAGTATCGGAGCGGACTTGCGATTGGATTCAAGACTTTCTTGCAGACAGAACTCAATACGTCGCTCTTAAAGAAACAAAATCGACAAATGTTAAGGTAGTATTCGGAGTACCAGAGGGAAGTGTGATAGTAACGTTGCTGTTTACAATATATATAAATGATCGTGTAGAAATCATCAGATAATGCAGTTTTCTATACCAAAGTAGCAACGCCAGAAGATAGTAAGAATTTGCAGAATGTCCTGGAGAGAACTGATGAATGATGCAGGGTCTGGCCGTTGACCCTGGACGTAAATAAATGTAACATATTGCGCATACATAGGAAAAGAAATCCACTACTGTACAGCTACACTACTGATGACAAACAGCTGGAGACAGCGTCTACCGTTCATTATCTAGGCGTAACTATCCAGAGCAACCTTAAATGTAATGACCACATAAAACAGATAGTGGGAAAATCAGACACCAGGCTCAGATTCATCGGAGGAATCTTAAGGAAATGTAACTCATCCACGAAACAAATGGCTTATAAGGCGATTTTTCAACCGATTCTTGAATATTGGTCATCTACCTGGGATCCCTACCAGGTAAGACAGATAGAAGGGCTGCGCGCTTTGCCACAGGATCGTTTAACTGGCGAGAGAGCGTTACGGAGATGCTAAGCAAACTCCACTGGCAGACGATACAAGAGAGGCGTTGTGCATCAAGGAGAGATTTACTATTGAAATTTCTGGACAGCACTTTTTAGGAGGAGTCGGACAACATATTACTTCCACCTACATACATCTCGCGTATTGACCACGAGGAGAAAATTCGTGAAATTAGAGGCAATACTGAGGTTTCCGACAATCATTATTTCCACGCACTATTCGCGAGTGGAACAGGGTTGGAGGGATCAGATAGTGGTACGGAAAGTACCCTTCGCCACACATCATTAGGTGGTTTGCAGAGTATGATGTAGGTGTAGATGAATATCTAGAGTTCGACCTGCTCCACCTTTACGTTAAAATAACTGAAATTCGCTTTTCACACGACAAAGGTGTATAATTCCGATGTCACTCACTAATTTTATGAGCTCTTTTTGTACACACTAACACTAACACTTGTCTGTATACCTTTGTCCGTCTTACGGCCAACAGCCGGGAACAGTCCGTCCGATAGGTGTTGTTATAAAACGAAGCGCTTGGCGTGTTGCATCGGAGTCCGTAAAGAATAGACATGTGTTAACTGGCTTTCTTCTAACCACATGACACATCATCCCGTGCTTTTGAACTGCAAGATTACTAACTGGTTTCTCAATTCACAGAAGGTTCACATCTCCCATTTTTTATCCCTGAGTATTTACAGCGTAAGCCAGCACTGAAAACACAGCCTGCTCAGTGAGAATTATTGCACCAGTTCTGTTCCTGACGCTTTTTGAAGCAATATATGATAAGGTCTTTGTCTTATTTGCAAGAATGCATGCATACACTTATTACTAATTTCACATATTGTGTTTCACACCCAAATCGACTATTTTGATTTTAGTCCATTTATTCCATTTATGCTAACTTTTAGAGCACTATTGGAGAATGAAAACCAATTCCTGATACTGTTGGATAAATGTTCTTTGTACAACTTCATAAACAATTAATCGTACTCATTTAGCTCTTTGTTTAATGTAAAACATGAAAATCTAATTTTAATGTCCAGTTGAAAACTCACTTCCTCATACGGAAATGGATATGAGCGTTTGGCGTCATTGGGCGGGAGGCCCCTATCGGGGCAGGTCCGGCCGCCTTAGTGCAGGTCTTAGTACATTCGACGCGACAATGGGCGACTTGCACGCCGGATGCTTATGAAATGATGATGGAAACGACCCAACACGCAGTCCCTGAGCGGAGAAAATCCCCACCCCAGCCGGGAGTCGAACCCGGGCCCCTTACGACGGCAGTCCGTCACGCTGACCATTAAGCTATCGGGGCGGACACTCCATGCCATCTCTCCATATGACACGGTTCTTTGTACTAGTTCCTGTACGACGAAGATACGCAACAAATTGCAGTTAAATTCGTATAAGAGTAATGATCTACTTTCTTCTTTCGGGGTACAAAAATACGCCAGCGCAGTGAACACCCATTCAGCTGAACCAGTGTTCACTACGTATTACTTTTGAAAATGTAACTTCATTGGCATATAGACGCAGAGCACTGCATATCCAGTTGCGAGTAGAGTTCCTGCACGACGAGTTTGCTCTCCATGTCGGATCACTTCGCCTTCAAAACGATCTCTAGAATTTTTTCTGTAAAAACGTAATGCACGCACTTCCGACACGTATTCTGTCCTACACTAACCGCTGTGTTTATTACAATACTAAGAAAGAATCGCGCGAACTACATACAACTCACGTAATATCGATACATAACGTAAATTAAAAGTCTACCGTCACGTTTTTCTGTCTGTATGTGAAGGCTAATCTCAGGATATATTATAGGGAATTTGTTACGATTTTAACTAATAGACAGACTGATTCAGGACGAAGGTTTGAGTGTATAATTTATTACCACTACGCCAGAGAAGTCGTCCGGCTGTAGATACATACCCGTGCGAATTGCGGGCAAGTCACTAGCTCACAATAAATTTGGAAAGTATGTAGACAGATAACATCCAGTTCTCATCAGCGTCATTATAGACGGAGTATTATTTCAGTTGGACAAGTGTCGAAGAGGCCGCTGGACGTGGACTAACGAAATAGTTAGTTTATGTGATGTATGGAAACCATTGAAAAAATTAATCTGGATTTCAGTATTGGGAGTTGTACCATAGACCTACCGGGAACAACTACAATGCCTTTATCACTGTGTCACCTCATTAACTGAAAAGAAGTGTGATTTATAAATGGTATAAATTGTGCAAGTTTTCCGTTCGCGTGGGCTCCGCACCAAGTTCTGAAATGCCGAATTCGAAGATACAATGATTATACCGAAATTAAGTTTCCAACGTCACCAAAGAATGGTAGGACATGCGCTAGGAAAGCGAGCTGAGCTTTTGTTGCAAGTTGGCACTTCCGTGTTCAGTCACTGTTGCGGCTAAACTCAACCTAGTGTTTTTTTTTCTATAGCCAGTAGTTAAGTTATCGCTGTGTCAAAGTTTCCGAGCTTTGATAATGCAGGACCTCGAAGCCCTTCCACGTGGAACGGCAGCTAAGCTGTGTAGTTTTATACAGACATCATCGGCGTTCGTGTTCCTCCTTCTGCCGACGAAATAGATGATAAAGTCTTCCAAGTGCAACCGTGGCTGTGCAATTTTATATGGACGACATCTTTGGAGTTCTTATTCGTACTTCTGCCTGTGAAATAGATTATAAGGTCTTCCACGTGGAACGGAAGCTGTGCAATTTTATATGGATGACATCTTCGGCGTTCGCGTTCGTCCTTCTGCCAATAAAAAAGATTATTAATTCATCCTAACAGACGATAGCGATCGATCACAAAGGGCTTGTTTCGTAGACGTATCTGTAACATTAACAAGTCACTGCAAAGTAACCTTATTTAATTTCCACACCTGAATGTCATAAAGCGCGCTTGGGATATTACTGGGATGTACATCACTTTTAGTAACTCTTCATAGCAGACTTCTGCTACGCTGTGAGAAACTTTTCGTTCGGTTCCTGCAAAGCTCAGTGAGACGCATCACTGCAGGTCTTCCGTCGCGGGATCTTGTATTTACTGGTGGTTTTCCCAATACATAAATTTTGTTCTTTCCGAAAATCTTGTAAATTTTAGTATGACTGGTAAGAACAACGTTTTCGTTGTTTATTTGTGTCGTGTAAAGTTTATACTTTGATTACGTTTCACTGCGTAAAGCAAATAATGTTTGATGTTATTTAAATGTTTCATGTTCCATGTTTCATTGCATCTAAAGTATCTCACGACTCCTCTTTATGAGTTTTTGTGGTAGAATTGGGCGTAATCGTGAGTGGAAATGAAGGAAGATTACGTGCCATGTCCGGTGGACATTAAGAATATTAGAAACAGCTTAGGAAGACGGTTCTTGCTCTTTCTTACTGATGAGTGTTATTACACTGATCTCGTCGATAGGGTTCTGCAAATCGTGTGGAAGAAGCTGTTATGATCGGTACATGATTTCCTCCATTATTGAGCATAGCTTGGAAAAAATGTCTTCTTACTCATTGGACTGTTACAAAACATTCCAAATGATAACGTGTTGCAGAAACCTAGATTAAAATGCTAACAACCAGCTTGGCGGTCATATATGATAGTGATGTGTACAATAAGTTCTGCATCCTAATAGACTCTTCGTACCTATACTATGAATCATATCAAACATTATGTCTATCAAACTTCCCAGCAGATTAAAACTGTGTGCCGGACCGAGACTCGAACTCGGGAACTTTGCCTTTGGCGGGCAAGTGCTCTTCCACCTGAGCTACCCAAGCACGACTCACGGCCCGTCCTCACAGCGAAAGGCAAAGGTCCCGAGTTCGAGTCTCGGTCCGGTGCACAGTGTTAATCTGCGGGGAAGTTTCATATCAGCGCACACTCCGCAGCAGAGTGAAAATCTCATTCTGGATTATGTCTATCCTTTACGAGTAACTCGTTGTTCTCAGTGAAGCGTTATATTACAAGCAACGGAGGTGTTCAGACTGTTACGAGAACGCACTTAGATGAAGTGAAAGGTCGCTCTCTCATCTTAAAATCAGTGAAACTCATTAAGATTATGGTTTATGAAATTTTCTTCGAACTTTTGAAAAATAATACGCGTCTTTATTTCGACGTCCACAAGCACAGCTGTTCTACAGTACATGTCACACTTTCTAATAATTAAAATAAATTTCTTACGAAATACTTTACCCGGTTTCGTATACGCCTGATGCTTCCTATTTGTCGAAAATGGCATGAATGACACACTCGCAAACAGGATTTCTTCAGTTTATAAATGATATCTTCCTTAGGCAAACTGTAGATTCAACTGGACCCTGTATTTTATTGTTTCATTTCGTATTTTCATACACTTACAAACAGTTTCCAAAGAGTTTTCAAGGTTGATACCTAATCAAGTCCTGAAAAGGAATTTCGAGCAGTTTTCGTCGGATGTCTTTTCATTACCGGCAAATGAGTCAACTGAAAAATACTTAAGTTTCCAACTAATAGTGTCTACTTGTCTTCGTCTAAGAAAATTTGCTACATTATTCACCCCAAGAAATCGAAATCAAGTTGCAAATTTGCCATTATATCCTATACGAATGAAATTCAGTAAGCTGGTGTCAGTTTCGACCTGAACATTAAGCTTTACGAAAGTCACAGATACAAGCCCCAAATGATATCATGCTGAAAGAGCTCGAGTATGTGTTTTTAAATATATTTGCTAGTTATCATTTGTGAGGTCATTTTGTATGTTTAACGCAGAGAACGCTGTAAAATTTAGCAACTTATAGATGCCCGCGACGCGGGACGTTTTTCTTATAACACACTTCTGCTCTTCTTCTTATAAGATATGATTCGCGTCTCACAAGCAGATCAGTGTCATATCTATTGCAGGTCTCGATAAAAGATCGACCGGGCATCTTTCCTTGATGTGTTCAACTGTTTTTCGACTGCCGGCCGGAGTGGTTCAAATGGCTCTGAGCACTATGGGACTCAACTGCTGAGGTCATCAGTCCCCTAGAACTTAGAACTACTTAAACCTAACTAACCTAAGGACATCACACACATCCATGCCCGAGGCAGGATTCGAATCGAACCTGCGGCCGTAGCGGTCACGCGGTTCCGGACTGCAGCGCCTAGAACCGCACGGCCACCACGGCCGGCTGGCCGGAGTGGCCGAGCGGTTCTAGGCGCTACAGTCTGGAACCGCGCGACCGCTGTGGTCGCAGGTTCGAATCCTGCCTCGGGCATGGATGTGTGTGACGTCCTTAGGTTAGTTAGGTGTAAGTAGTTCTAAGTTCTAAGGGACTGATGACCTCAGAAGTTAAGTCCCATAGTGCTCAGAGCCATTTGAACCATTTGTTTTCAGACTACAACGTTATTGTTGCCTGCAATGACAAGTCACAAAATACGGCACCCACTTTACAGAATTTTAGTTCTCTTTTCACACTTAAAAATCAACCTTGTTTTCGTTAAATTGTTGTTAGAAGTCGTTGACACCAGATGCGGTGTTAGCGAAGACCTTCGTCCGCGCACAAGTCAAACAGCTAAGTGCGAGATGTTGGTCTGTGACTTTTGAAATGGTGCTCGAGGCTAGCCAATATTTTTTGATAGCAAATACAAAAAAAATGGTTCAAATGGCTCTGAGCACTATGGGACTCAACTGCTGAGGTCATTAGTCCCCTAGAACTTAGAACTAGTTAAACCTAACTAACCTAAGGACATCACAAACATCCATGCCCGAGGCAGGATTCGAACCTGCGACCGTAGTGGTCTTGCGGTTCCAGACTGCAGCGTCTTTAACCGCACGGCCACTTCGGCCGGCCGATAGCAAATACATTCCGACAAGCTGTGAATCAGTACATGATATGTATTGATGATAAATCTCGGGACACTGTAATAGCGTGTCGTGTTGAAATATACTGTGGTTGGTCCAGAAATATCTGGCGCTGAGCATCGAGATTAGTCGAATGTGGAATGTTAAAACTGATGACCAATGATGCCTTGGGATCAATACCACATAACCTGGAGAGCGCTCTGCCTGGTATCCCAGAATGCAGTAAAACGGTGAAATACCAACTATAGTACAGTTCGGTAGCGCCCATATCTTGCGTAAAGTACAGTAAAATCACTTAAGTCACTAGACTTACTCCTGAGGAACCCGTAATACCTTGAATGGACTTAATTGTGTCCTACAATGTAATCTCTATTTTGACAAATAAAGAGGATGACAAAATAGTAATAATAAGAATAGTAACGTAGGCTGCATCATTTAATGTGCCTTCAGTAGCGATCAGACGATGTGAACGTGACTTTACACAATGCTGCCACTAGGGGACTGTATACCTACGACGGACCGTCATTACCGTGCAGGTTATAGTATTCTGCCGCGAACACCTGCCTGAAGTACTATGAATCTTAATTAATTTGTTGGTAAAATTCATTTCATCTGCGCTATAATTACTACCAAGTATTGAAATGAGCTACCATTATTTCATTCAAGACAATGCAGGACTACACACCGCTAACACACCTTTTACAATATTACGAAGTTTTTGCAGTTATAGAACAGTTCCTATAGTTTTAATGCCGTTCTTATCTCGTCTAGTTCATTCTCGACTAAAACTGATACGCCAACTGCCAAAGTCCGAGTAAGGGGCTGAAACGTATGCAGTACTCGGAGTTTGCTTCCCTGGTCTTGGCCCGGCGCTAAGTTGGATACAGCGCTTGCATCGCATGTGAAACGCCATGACATGTAACCATTCCACGATTGCACTTAACAGTTTCCTGTCTTACAGAGGGTAACCCATATTCTTTAGAAAGGAGACTGCCCCTCGTAGATAAGGCAGAGAGTCCAACAAACTCTAATAGACTATAGATTTTAGCGCAGTTCATCGAATTTTGATGTATGCAAATGACAGCAGTAAATCAATACCTAACGCGTCTCATTATACCCAGTACTACTCGTTCTTAGTAGACGAGACATTACACTCCGACAACTATCAACCTCGTTAAAATATCATCCAACCGTTTCGCAGCAGAATGATTAACTGCTAATTCTTCTCCATCCACGACAAATATAATGTACCCTGCATCTCCGGGACACTTATCATCTCATGCACCGTTCACGTGGCACAGTTAAGACGCAGCAGTTAAGACGCTGAATTTGCATACGGGGAAAGGGCGGGGCAAAATCTCCATTTGTCCAGCCAAATTTAGGATTTATGTATTTCCTTGTATCGCTTATGAAAAATACCGAAATGTTTCCTTTGAAAAATTACACTGCGAATTTCCTTCACCGTGTTTTCCTAGATCGAGCATATATTATATCTCTATTCAACTCGTGGTCGACTGGACTTTATACACTGGTTTTCCATCCTTTCGATGTAGGTGTTGTTATGATATTTTGATTAAACATTGTATAAGAGTCATTTTCGCAGCGATATGTCAACTGAATGGTGTCCGTATTCCTTAATATTCCTTTGTGGAAGAACATTTGGAAACGGAGTTCCGCATTGAAGCTTTGGTGTACTTATAGGTTTTCCCATTCTGTTCTTTGGGGGTGACCAGTTAAGTAGGCGCAATTTTACAATAGGTTCCCCGAAAGCTCCACCACAACACAAAAATCCTTTGTGTGGTTCGGAGAGGTCCTATGATTACACTTTACCACATTAGGTACAGAAAATACTGATCTGTGCTTGTGTCGTAACAAAGTGTGTGCTCAGTTATCATCTGCCCAACTGCATTTCTACAACTTTCTTTACAACTGTCGTGCAGTAGATGTTGTTTGTTACAATAGCGTGGAGAATGTAGGATTGTATCAGCTGTATGATGCCTCTCTACCGGTACACGCTTTTCGAATGTGTGATAAACTATTTGCTTGAGTGCTGCAGGTAGCATACGGTGAGACAAATGACACAGAAGGTCGGTTGGAGCCTGTTCAACAGCGTGGTAGCGCACCGCGACAGTTAATATTGAGAGGCCTACCGTCAAGTACCAGTATTCATAAACGATAGTTTACTGTACCAGTTTTACACTTTCTGTAGTCAGCTTATGATTCATCTTACTCGAATCTCCTTGAGAGTTCATTATCTCTAAACAATGACTTCAGCACATTGTAAACTGGTTCAGTATATTCGACCATACACTTTACTTCAGAAGATTTTCCATTTGTCCCCGGGGCCGTTAAAAGCAATAAAAATGAAATGTGTTATGCCGGAAAAGGCCCTCCTCATTTCAAATATTTGTAGACACGTGACAGACTTTTGTAATCTGTTTTCAGCTATCAAACAGTCACAAGGTGTTCACACAATAATGACGAAAATTTTTTCGTAATTTTATTAAATACAGAGAGAAAAATAAAAACTTAGTTTTTTCAGTTATAACTACGGTGCTTATTAGTTCTATACTAGCAGTTTTAGATGAAGCTAATTCGGTACTACAGTTGTTTCATGGGGTAGTTGTGAAGTTAGGCAATAAAAATGCCTTTAAAATTATCATATCGCTTCTCTTCTTGTATTCGGCTAAACAGCGTTCCGCTTGTAAGTAAATGCCGCTCCCAGCGGAAATATGCGGCATCGATGGTAGAGATACTTAATAAAGGGTCTGAGTTTTTTCAGTTATAACTACGGTGCTTATTAGTTCTATACTAGCCGTTTTAGATGAAACTAATTCGGTACTACAGTTGTTTCGTGGGGTAGTTGTGAAGTTAGGTAATAAAAATGCTTTTAAAATTATCATATCGCTTCTCTTCTTGTATTCGGCTAAACAGCGTTCCGCTTGTAAGTAAATGCCGCTCCCAGCGGAAATATGCGGCATCGATGGTAGAGATACTTAATAAAGGGTCTGAGTAATTGTTAAATTAATTTACAATACGCCCTCGGTAAAAGATATTACGAAATAGTGATATCATACGATTTCAACCCCCTTTTCTTTCATGAAATCACTGTGCAGCTAAAAACTAGTCATGAGAAAACAACAGTTTGGATGTAAATATTTTACAAATAATATTTAACGAGGATAACTAAGGCGTGTCATACTTTATGAGAATTTGATGCTTTTTAGTAGCACAGAAACAGTGCACATGTGCTATAATGACTTTGGTACATAATTTGAACACTTCTGCCAACGTCCATGTTTTATTTTCTAGAGAAAGACTAGATTGTCTTACCATGTATATAGTTCTGATTTGTTTAATAATGTATTCTTGGTGCTACTCTGAAGAAACTACTGATATATTTTATTTAGTAAAGGGGCTAAAATTACACAAACAATACTTTAAAATGCACAGTGAAGTGCAAAACTATGTGAGCCTGTTAAATTATGAGGATACGTGTTTTATTGGCAACGCTATTTATACGTGATAATAACACGCAAACGAAAAAAGTGTTTCCGTCCTTCATTTACTTTCCAGTTGTGGACGATGAAGCTTCTATGAATATGAATAAAGTTGCGGGATTGTAGTAATATACAGCGTCATTGAGAAAGTGGTTTCCGCGCTTGGCGAGGGCTAGCACTGTGAATGCGGCAGGCCGCGTGGCTGCGTGCACACGCTCCGAGTCCACGCGGGATTGCGCCGGCAACCACAGATAGCCTGCCGCTCTGGGCCGTCAGCCACTTCCCTCAACAACACACAGGTCGCCCATTAGCTTTTTCTTTTGTAATTCAGTCGGATGATTAGCATCTTCAGGACAAAACAAATGAGTTTTTCGGTGTTATTCTATCTTACTTCGGTGCTCAGGTATATCTGAACTAAATTTCGAATTGTTCTATACAAGCGGTATTGAAAATCAACACAGCTCTTTCTTTTGAGTAAGCGGTATGTTGTGACTGCACAAGGCGTATTTTCGAAACAAAGTGGCGAAGTGGTCAAACAGTTTCGGCTGAGTAACAGGATACGAGTGTGGATAAACTATCGCTGTAACGGGCGATGTTTTATTAATCGCGACATTGTAACGTTGTGACCAGTATTCTCCAGTGGCTGACAGTGAAATAAAGACGTCATGCTTCGTATGAATGAGCTATCTTTACAATTTCCAAAACCAGTATTTAGCACATACAAAGAATGACAGGCTTGGTTATTAACGAATGGGAGAAGATGCTTAAAATAAAGAATCGCTTTCAAATAAGAGTAAAAAATAACCAACACAGCGATTTTTTGTAAACAAAAAATTACTTTTCGTGTGAAATACGGGATGAAAACGAACTCCAGCAACCATAATTTTGCAGGTCCTTCGGGGATATTTTCCGAGCATTTTAGTATGAGAGACTTGTGGACTCCGGCACCTCGTTACAGAGCAATAACATTCGTTTCATTTCAGACACCCCATTTATCTTTGTATTGTGTTGCCCTGACAGTATCTGCACAACAATACAAGTGTCGGTGCTGTGTGCTACGTCTCTTGTTTGGAAACAAACAAGTTCCATTCAGTCACGGTACATTCTGTTGCCAATATCAGTACCCACTAAAAAACTTCGCCCTCAAGCTCACAATTTGCTCGGGCCCGTTTCAAGTTTGTTTTTTACGACAATGTTGTGACATTATTCCGTATTTCGTGCTGTACGTTTCAGTGATCGCATATTACTGGTTTTTTCACTGTTGTGAAGATATTTCCACTGAAATATCAGTAATTGTGGTTAACAAACCGAATAAATCCTAATTACATTGTTACTCTGTAACGAGCCCCTGGAGACCGTGTGTCCTCTATTGAAAAATACTCAGGAAATGTCTCCGAACAACAACTGAAATTTTGTCGGGGTAGTTCGTGTTCACACCGTATTATGTACAAATAGAGAAATAGTGTTAATAGAAATATGTGGTGATTTCAGAACCTAGCTTGTGAATGGACTACGGAAAAATGTGTGTGTAACTTGGAGTAGTGACGGTGGTCGGTGAGTGGCTTATGCGAACAAAGGGTGAGAGGCAAGTGCAGTGCGTGGCGGCGCAGCGGAGGCTACAGCGGCGGCGGTACGCACCTGCGGGCAGCGTGGCGGCGCCGCGGCGACTGAGCCCGGGAGCGAGCAGCGCGCCGCCGCCCGCCGCCCCCGCCGCCCCCACCGGCCCGCAGCGCCGCCCCCACCCGCCCCCGCCCTCCCCCCGCCCCCACCCGGCCTCCGGAATTCGGACAGTCGGCCCCCAGCCGCCTGCGTTGTCGCTGTCGCTGTCACAGCTCTACGGTGCCCGCCGCCTACAGCCTACCGGCATCAGCAATACTCTCGCACACACGCTCTGCGTTTCGTGGCCGGTCGTCGCAATCTAAGAACGATACAAATCTCAGCTGCCGGAACCCTTAATCGAGAACACTCCAGATCTATCGTACTCCATCTATGTCATCAAAAACATGCAATACGGCCATAAATACTTACTGCTCCGTAAATTAGTTTATAAAAGTAATTTAACTGATTGCGTATATATGATGGGTGGTGACCTAAAACCAGTTTAGGCCTAAATAAAGTTTCGACGTTTTACAAATGAAATGGATTGAAAGAAAAAACCCTGGCTCTAGCATAATTATCCGAACTATCAATAAAAAATTAGAATTATGTGTGGCGCTGACACACGTACATCTTGCAGACCTCTATTTAAAAAAATTGGGAAGATTAACCATAAATGAAGTAGAGAGAATATAAAATGCGGACTGGGTATAGCACGAAAACAATTCCTGATGAAAAGGCAGCTATCAACATCTTAGAGTTGTAAAATTACCGTAGGCTACCGTAGACTTTCATAAGTAAGGTTAGACTACGGTAGTTTTCCTAGTAGCCTTGGTCGGTTAACACTTAACTCATGAGGTGTGGTCTCTCAAACCGCGCCAAACCCGAGCGAGGTAGCGCAGTGGTTCGCACACTGGACTTGCATTCGGGAGGACGACTGTTCAATCCCGCGTCCGGCCATCCTGATTTAGGTTTTCCGTGGTTTCCCTAAATCGCTCCAGACAAATGGCGGGATGGTTCCTTTGAAAGGGCACAGCCGACTTCCTTTCCCGTCCTCCCTAATCCAATGAGACCGATTACCTCACTGTTTGGTCTCTTCCCTCAAACAGTCCAATCCAATCCGCGCCAAAATATCCGAACTCCTTCTGCAAGGTCATCTTAGCGGAATGCCTCTATAACCTCCCCACCCTCCTTAATTTTCAATACCTACAACGTTTTGTTGTCGGTTGCTTTATCGCGTTATTGGTTGTTGACACGTCTTATTGACATGTTGGGGTCTCCAAGACCACCAAAACAATGTATCAAATGGCTCTGAGCACTATGGGGCTTAACTGATGTGGTCATCAGTCCCGTAGAACCACTTAAACCTAGCTAACATAAGGACATCACACACATCCATGCCCGAGGCAGGATTCGAACCTGCGACCGTAGCGGTCGCGCGGTTCCAGACTGAAGCGCCTAGAACCGCTCGGCCACTCAGGCCGGCTCCATGGCCACCTCTCTTGAACCACGTAAATGTTTTCGTCAGTGTAGTACAAAATGTGTTCGCAGGAACTGTCAGTTTTAGCGATCCGAAATTTGATGAAATTGTTAGTTGGCTGATGAGAGAAGATGCCAGTGATATAGCACAAGAAATAGACGAAACAAGTGACGATTTTATGTCTGCCAGTAATCACAGCTCTGCTCTCGAACAAGAGTATCATTTAGAAGAAGAACATCAGGACAATTGTGATACGGACCTTTCTGTTTCTCCAACAAAATTTGTTAAAATCAAATGTCATCTCAGATGTGATAAGGGAGAAATGTAGATTCCATCACTGAATGTCAATTTTGCAGACTTCCTTTTCGTACCTATCGAGAGCTTTTTCCCTGTGCAAATTTAAAGCCTGGAATTCAGTTTTATGTGAGCATTTACTTGCAACATAAATACTACAGTTACTCAGAACGAAAAATTCAGTCCTCTCATAGTTCGTTTGCACTTACAGTTTAAAGAACTGCACAAAAGTACGTGGTTTTGTGTGATAAAATTTAAAATACTGCAGGCTCTGTTTAGTATAATAAAATCAACAATGAATATTTAATCAACACTTAAATAATTGTAAAAATAAATGTTACGTAATTGAAATAAAAAATTTCAAATGGCTTGCACTTAAAATCTCGATTTAAATATAGGGGACCCAGAGAACTCATCTCGTAGTATTCGTTACAGAAAAGTTACCTCGTAAATAAAGAGTTAAGATTGTAATTGCGCTATCTTTGAGTTAGGCGTTCTGCTTACCTGCTCTCACTTTGTTGGCATATATGATCAGTGCTGTGCAAGGTTTCCCTCGAAACCGGAAGCGATGAACCGTCTAGAAATTGATTTAGGATACATAAAGAACTGCATAATCAAGAGAACATTTTTGCTCTACTTATTTATCCTCTTGTCTGTTACTTAAAAATGAAAATTTTTTATAGCAAAACTGACATTGTCAATGTATAGCTTAAGTTTTATTTGATAATTATTAATTTGTAACGTGAAACAGAGTGATATTGAAACAAAAGTAAAAAAAAAGCAGTAGAGGTTTATCATGTAGCGCTAGAAAACCTAATTTCGTCCAGAAGAAAGGTAAAATAAGAAAAACACAAAACAAAAACATATCAAACATCACTTCAGTACTTTGTCGAGCTTGTATAAAGCATGTTTCTGTTATTCGTAAAATGCCACTATTCGACTGTGATGGCAGGAATGGGTGAACCATGGCCAAACACAGCGTGAAGGAAGAAGCGGACCACCCAGAGAGACGACATAACGTGAGTACCGAGTAATCGTCAGAGAGGCACTCAGAGCCTCAGATTCATCATTACCATCAATCCGATGTGCAGCTGGTGCTTCAATGACCACAAGGACCATTAACAGGCGACTCACAGAAAGGGGGCTGAGCGCACAACGCCCCTTGCATCGGCTACCACTGACCACTGTAGACCAACGAGCAGTGGTGTCGAGCATATTCGGCCTGGAATCCTCTTCTCTGGAACACGACGGTCATCAGTGATGAGTTCCGCTTGGAACTGAATCCCGACAACCAGCTAAGAAGTGTCTGGAGATGGCCCAGACAGATGTGGGATACCAACTTTTTTGGGTGGGGGGCAGGGGGTTCCACGCCAACACCGGCATGGTAACCATTACAAAAGCTTTACTGTCAACTCTGCGTTCGTTAGTGTTTAATCGAGTAATTGACAGGATGAAGTCTGTGATGTTACCCGTACGTCTGGGTAGGATTGCGCATTAATATGGGCCCATCGGGAGATAGAATTGAACGAAAGCTAAAGAAGGGTAGCGGTTTTGGAGGGAAAAAAGTGCCAAGGTATGTGCCAGTAGAAAACAACTTCTGCAACAGTCGGGTCGGGTAGTAAGGGCAGCAGCGGTTTCTTGATATCTGCGACAGATCATGCCAGAGTCGAACTGTGTTAGTGGTTAGTTATCATGCATCGGTACCGTAAGTCATGGGTAGGTCTGTCACATAATGAATCAGTCCTGTCGAGGAAGGGGCCGCCGCTGCTGCTGGGCACCGACGAGATCTCCTGGGCTAGCTGCTGCGGCTGCTCCTTAAAAACATAGCAGCGTCGTCATTTGTTAGTCAATTCGATGAGGCTTGAACGAAATGACGGGTGTGGTTTATGTCAGGAGTTGGTTTGTGTACTTTGTTCTATTTCCCTGTGGTCTAGTAACTGGACCTAGACACCCTCCTACTCATTGCTCCTGTTGAGCATTGAGTATAGTTGGCTGAGCCTCGCATTTTCTCTGATAGTCATGTATTGTATGTGGACCCTCCACTTAATCTTTCGGTCCAGCCAGATGCCAAGGTATCTGGCTTCCGCACAAAAGCGTATTGGGCGTGAATGTAGTGTTATCTGTCTACAGTTTTGATGTTTGCACGATAGTTTCGGCCTGCTGGCTCAAATGGTACAAATGGCTCTGAGCACTATGAGACTTAACGTCTATGGTCATCAGTCCCCTAGAACTTAGAACTACTTAAACCTAACTAACCTAAGGACATCACACAACACCCAGTCATCACGAGGCAGAGAAAATCCCTGACCCCGCCGGGAATCGAACCCGGGAACCCGGGCGCGGGAAGCGAGAGCGCTACCGCACGACCACGAGCTGCGGACTTTCGGCCTGCGAGTAAACAGAACTACCTCTCACTTTTCGGCGTTTACTTTAATACGCCATCGTTCCAACCAAGGCTCAGTAATTTTCAGTTCTGTCTGTAGTCTTTTGTTATTGTGCTATTGTTTCCAGTTGTGCGCAAGGATAGCAGTGTCATCCGCGTATATAGCTACCATCGTGTTGCGTATTGTTGGGATATCATTAATGTAAAGGCTATACTAGAGACGACAGAGGATGCTGCCTTGTGGTACTCCTGATTGAATAACGAATTGTGCTGATTGTTTGCCCCGAATGTCCACGTGAAACATTTGTTTTTGAGGCATGAGTTGCGAGACATACAATTCAATCGTACAGCCCAGCGTCTTTAAGTTTGGATATGAGTTTTGTGCCAGAGACGATTGAAGGCTTTTTAGATGTCCAGGAACACATCTACAGTCGGTTTGTTCATGTTGTAGGCGTGTGTTACATACTCTACCACTCTTAGGAGTTGCGCTGTGGACTGATGATCCCTGAAACCGAATTTCTCTGGGCGCACGATGTTATAGTCAATACAAAACCGAGTAAATCGTTTTAGTATCGCCCTCTCAACAACCTTGCTGAGTGCACTCAGCAGGCTGATGGGACGGTAATTTTGTGGGAAGGAGTGGTCTTTCCCTGACTTTCTGAACGTCAGGACTTTTGCCGCCTTCCAAGAGGCAGGGATGTGTTGCTGTTGTAGGCTGGCATTTGTGATGCATGTAAGTTATTCGATAGCTTTAACCGTGAACTCCTAGAGGACACGGTCCTGAATGCTATTACTACCAGGGGCTTTCCTAGATGAGGAGTGCTCAATAGCTCATGTAATTTCGTGTGTGGTCTTGCGTCTGATTTCGGTGTGTGCTGGCTGGGCTATAAGACGTGTAACCGTCTGATCGGTTTCAAGTGCGAACGCTGGATCGAAAGGAACCAGGTTCGGTGTCAAAGATGCTGATAGTGTGGTGGCCATGAGTTCCGCTTTCTCCTCCGTTGAGTATGCGAGACCCTCCGGACACTATAGCGTTGGTATTTAGTGTTTTCCACTGGTTAAGTGTCGCACTAGCTGTCACACCACTGGACGCGTGGTATGCAGCCTAGCGAATTTTTGGTTTCTTTAAATATTCATGTTTTATTCCACATGATACACTGGTGCCTGTTAACGTGCAGTTTATACAGCGGGAGCATGGTATGACGCCAGTATCTCCTGAGGAGGTTTCTCAATGAGACAAGGTCCAGAATCTCCATGGGCAGAGCCGCTCAATGGCGTTGTGGTGAGTGGAGTGGAATGGCGTCAGCCATTGCGCCTTGAACTGCAGTGGTGAGAGCTTCAACCGCTACATTGATTTCTTCTGGTTCCGTAATTTCGTGTAATTCAGGAATACGACTATCAAGCGTTTCCTTGTAGCTCACCATCCTGCGTGGTTCATTGTTCTGCAGTGTTAGTTCTCTGTGACATATAACAGGTGTGTGATTGGAAGAGAAAACCGTTTACAACCTCGAGGTCGAGAGTAACTGGTATGCCATTGATGAGGGCCATGTCCAACATGTCTGGCCTCTGATTCATTTGGTAAGGTTCAAATGGTTCAAATGGCTCTGAGCACTATGTCCATGGTCATCAGTTCCCTAGAACTTAGAACTACTTAAACCTAACTAACCTAAGGACATCACACACATCCATGCCCGAGGCAGGATTCGAACCTGCGACAGTAGCAGTCGCGCGGTTCCGGACTGCGCGCCTAGAACCGCTAGACCACCGCGGCCGGCATTTGGTAAGGAATATACGTCGGTTCAACCAGTGCAAGTCTGAAGTAGTTTCGGTCTAGTGCATGTCTGTATAGTTTTTTACCGCTGGAGTTTCGTCTTCGTGAATTCCAATCAGGATGTTTTGCGTTAAGATCTCCAGCACCGATTACTCGCGGCGCTATGTTAAGTAATGTGCTAATACCTCGTGTGCTGATGTTTCCAGGCAAGCGATATCAGTGCTGCGTAAGCTCTTCTGAACTTCACCCTGACGGCCGTGGCCTCTGTTCTATGAAGTGCAGGGGCTCGATGTTCGTGTGTTCAATCTCCTTGTGTGCGATGACTGCGGTCCCGCCACACCTCTGTTGTCCATTCGGTCGGTACGATAGACGCAATAACGGGAAAAATTTACAGTGTGGTGTGGTTTGAGCTTAGTCCCGCACACGAGGACGATGTGTCGATGTGGATGACCCTGTCTTCCATCAGCGCAGCATTAAAGGCATTAACATAATTTCAAAAACAACACATGAAGGGTACATGCGGACACGTCATAACAGACATGACGACATGCAACGTAGCAACGATCTCCAGACAGTGGACGGCGACACCCACAGTGACAGCGGCAACAGTGACACTGAACACAATGAGGAGGAGGAATATGAGATGTAACAGTAAATAAGACACCTAGAATTATGAATCAGACATAACATACCCAAATGCACTGAAAAGTTGTGCCTATCAGTCAAATAATAGTTAAGAATTGCGAATACTGGAGTAAAAGCAGTGTAAGATGCTGGCAATCTAGCCAAGAAAGCACCCAGTGTTCTATATGGATAAAGACCTAACGATAATGCATATGATGAGCAATAGCATTCTCTGCTATTAACTATAAACTACTTTGTTGCGGTTGGCAGTCAACAGCTCGAAGAAATCATTCAGAGGTAATCATCACCATTTACAATCGGTGATGGAACTAACAAATCTCTCCTTTGTCCTGGCATCTTTTTACATTCCTCTTAAAAGAAACAAACTTTTATTTATATTTCAACCTCAATTTTTTTACTGTATTTATCTCCTGTCAAGTATTGCATGAAAAACAAACCAAAACGAAACTACAAAAAGATGACAAGCGAAAAATATATGTACTATCTGTTTTAAAATATAAAAGTAACAGGTCTCTAAAATTGCAATAAATAGATCGAACGCACCAGTTGGACATAATTAGGTACGATATTCGCCAACAAGACATCCAACATCTCTATCAATCAATGCTAAACCGAATTACTGCTTGCATAAGAGTGAGAAGTGGACCAACGCGTTACGGCCTTACTCAATTTGTGAAGCCCCTTCTCCAAAATAAATCACTCATTTTTTCTGAAATTGTAATCATTTTTGTTTCTGTACATCTACATCACGTCTACCGATTTCCGGAGCATTCGAATAACTTCTATGTGGTCCGTCGCTTTTTTTTCTTTTTTTTTTTGTCTTAGAGTGTATTACATTGGCTACGTGCAGATGGACCGACACACCAACTGTAAAGCAAAGGGCATTGCAGCTAACGATAATTTACCAGTTAACTACGTTAACATTTAAGCTCTGTCTTTTGCTATAGCCTTGAAAGAAAGATGCAAGGAAACATTTTAATGGATTTATAAAACAGGGAATTGAGGTTTACTGTCAAGATGAACACTATCATGCAACATTATATCAGCAGCAGAACAAAAAAAGTAGCAAAAGAGTGTGGTCATAAACACTTGATTAAAATTTTATTCATCTCTTCAAGTCTTCGAAACAGCTCTCCTCCAACAACTGAAAAGCTTCCATCGATATCATTGAACATGCTGTAGCAATGTGATAATTCCACTCCTCTTGGGTCGTCGTAACTTTTCCATAGTACTTCTTTTTTGAGTTTACGACAGAGAAAAAAGTGCAAAGTAGTCAAATCAGACCAATGTGCAAGCCAACTGATAATGCCTTCACATCCTGTCCAGAGACCACGAAAGAACGGGGTGAGCGTTTTCCTAGCCACAAACGGATAACTGATTTGGGCGCCGATCGTATTGGTACCACACACACTTAAGCATTTCAAGAGGTACTTTCTGTAGGAGAGTCATTAGCACTTCGTTAAGAAATTTTTCGTATCTTTTAGCGGTCAAGATTTGTTCATTGAAGTAAGGACGATCACGAAGTCTCCAGTAATGCTACACTAAACGTTTACATTCCAGCGCCGACGATTTTTAACCAGTCGAAGTTAGCGCAGATTCTCAGGAAATCATACAAAACTCCCCTTGCCTTTACATTACCGTCAGTCTATTTGTACTAGAGCAGCTGCGCCGAGCGAGGTCGTTGTAGGAGATGAGCGGTCCGTCACATCTCGCGGTGGTTGATACGAAATTCATTAACCTGTTTATTTGATATGCTGTCCCTTTCGTTGTAGTACGAGGGCTATTCGGAAAGTGACGAACGATCGGTCACGAAATGGAAACCATTGTGAAAATCCGACGAGGCTTTTCATAGACGTTTTGGGCAGTGTCTCTAGTATGCCTGTTGATCGCATCAAGACGCTCTTTTTAGTTGTGAGCGCACTGTGAGCGAGCAAAGGTGCCTAGAACAACGATGTCTCCCGCCAAGTAGGAGGGCCCGCTGAGAGGCTTCGCCTTAATGAATGCAGCCCACCTAACACAACTGCCACGCACTTCCTTCTTCATGACAATTCTCAGCCACACTCTGCAGGGGCAGTGAAGACGCTCCTGCAGCCTTTTCGATGGGAAGTGTTCGATCACCCACAACACAGCCCTAACTGGCTCGTTCTGAGTATCATCTCCGTTCACATGAAACGCTGGATACGAAGACAACACTTGGGCGCAGGCTACGCGCTGTAGATCTTCATAGAGAATTATCGGAAAGCACAGGCGGCTGCCTTCTATGAAGATGGTGTTGAAAATTTGGTATAATGCTGCGACAAATATCTAAGTCGGAGCGGCTGCTATGTAGAGAAGTACCTGGAAGGTGTAGCTAAATGTGCAAAGAAAAAAGTTTTGAGTGGTTTCCATTTCGCGACCGATCGTTCCTTACTTTCCGAACAACCCTCGTACAAGCGCTGTTCGTCGACGCGTTGGATCTGGTTGTAGAGGTAAAGCTGCAATGGCAAATGGTGAGGGGGACTCTCTACAACTCATTTAGTCAGTAAAGAGCGAACACGATTTAAAAAGGGATGCCATGTAATTCCATTTACCAAATGGTATCGCCACATACACTGCACTTTACTCTTCACTGCACAATTATATCCTGTCTGACACTGTAGGCACTTATATGAATGCATGTTGTCTGTTCTTTCGGACGTGTCCGTATGAGCAGACACCACACATTCACGTAACTCATCCCTCTCGATGGGCATTGAATCCACCACCTTCAGTGCGAATGCACAATTACGTCCGAGCTCCTGCAGGCACCTCAAAGTAGCGAAATAACAAGCATGGAGAACCTTGACAGGGACTGTGGATAGGTGGCGCTAGATTGGAATGTGGGTCGGTCGAGTGGCGCCCCGAGATAGTTTGCGCAATGGCGATAAGCACAGTGTCCAGGTGGCACAGTGGTTAACCCAACTGCCTAACAAGCGGGAGATCCTGCGTTCGAACAGCGGTGCAGGACACATTTTCACTCATTAATGTAATGAGTAGGAGCTACGGCGGACACACGTGCCCTCATGATGGTCTCATACCGCGTGACTGCCTGTTTAGCTTCCCAGGGCACAGGGTAGGGATATGCTACCTTGTGTTTCGGCGAATTTTGTCTGACTGTATATATATTGCTGCCTAACTCTGCCAACGGCATTCTCTTACGTGGCTGACGCCAAGCTGCGTCACCTAGGTGCCACACTGTAAGTCCCACGTAATCCGAATCTATCTTTCCTCTCTCTCTCACGCAATAGGATGGCAGCATATTGCACAACATTATGAAATACTAGATAGCGGTTATCTGACATAAATGTTACCAACAATTATGAATACCTCTTACATTCAGCTTTCCATGATTTGTAACGGGGACTCATCAGTAACGTGAATACTATGAATAAAGAAACTCTTGTCTTCATCAGAACTGAGCGACAGAATTGCATGCATTTTCTGCAATCCCACTGGTTATCTGCTAATGAAGGGACACACGATACGGATGGAAACTGAGCGCAAAGAACGAACAAGGCTGGACTGACGTGTTCCAAACATGCTACGAATTTCTCTGGAGCTAACATGCAGATAATGAGCGACAGTTGCTGGAACATCTGTTTCGTTCGCTCTGCTCGTTGCTGGTTTGCTCCTCATCTTTGTATAGTATTCCAGTGTCCGCACAATTAAAATATTTTGTATAGTTGCTGAATTTCCATTCCTGCTGGCCATCTTCTTTTGTGTGTGTAACTAAACTCTTGTCTTCGTATTTTTTTCTGAATTTTCCTTAAAGTTGTTGCATATCTAGTTTCTCTTGGTTTGTGAAGGCAATTTACTTCTTCAAACCAACAAGCATTCGAGACACTTGAAAGACACAGGCTGTATGAATGGATCTTCACGTAGTTGTGGTATAATTCACCGGCTATTTTTGGAGTCCTCAACGTGTAAATGTTTCTCCTCCTATTCTTTGTTTATTTTTTGAATGTGTCTGATATTGTCCGAATAGGAGAAAGCGATCGTAAGCGGATAGTCAAATATGAAATTAAATTTTCTGTATATTATCTCGATCGCGGTTTTTTTATATATATATATATATATATATATATATATATATATATATATATATATATATATATATATACAGGGTGGTCCAAAAGTCGGGAAACACCCTGATAAAATCTAAATGGAGTAGCAAACAAGGAAACAGAGTCCCTACACACGAGGAACGGGAACGGGGAAACTTTATAGGCTATGCCACCAACATGGCGGCCATCTTGAAAGCTGCCATCTTGGATTCAACTCCAAAATTTCAAATGGGAATGTGGTCATGTGACATATCAAACAGATAGAGAATTTCACCAGAAAAACAATGACGTTGTTATTTTAAACATAGCTTTATTCATTCTTGGGTTATAGCCAATTACTTGTGGTAGCAGTGGGGCGCTCGGTAGCGCGAGTATTACGTACTGAGAAGTCATAAAATGGAGTCAGAAACGGTGCAAACTGACTATCCCATGCCTGATATGTTACATGTTTTTAACTGTTAGGTATCATTTACTCATGCTAACGTTTTAATCATTGTTTCCTTATTACAGGTTACATAATGTCCTTAACACATGAAGAACGCGTTGAAATCATCTTGATATCAGGAGAAAGAAGCACACGGGTCATTGCTGAGGATTTCAACAGTCGTCACCCAACCAGACAGCCCATCACTCACAGCGCAGTTGCCAAGTTTTTCGCCAAATTCCGGACAACAGGTTCTGTCGAAGATAAACCTAAGGCTGGAAGACCAAAATCCGCCACCGATGAAGCAACAACAGTGAGCGTGTTGGCACCATTTAGCAAGAGTCCGCAACGGAGTACTCGTCGCCTGTCACAAGAATGTGGGGTTAGCCGTACCTCCATACTGCGAATTTTATCGCAGCACAAATGGCACTCGCACAAAATTCAGCTGCTCCAACACCTGAACGAGGATGACCCAGACCGCCGGGTACAGTTCGCAGAATGGGTAACACAGCAGCTGCAGATAAACCCACGTTTCTCCTATCAGGTGCTATTCAGTGATGAAGCCAATTTCTGTATCAATGGTCAAGTGAACAAGCAGAATCACAGATACTGGTCCGACACAAATCCGCACTGGATTGATGCTTCCAAAACGGTCGACTCACAAAAGGTAATGGTCTGGTTTGGTGCGTGGGGTACCAAAGTCGTTGGACCTTTTTTATTGATGTTACGTTAACAGCCAATTGTTATCTGAGGTTATTGGATGAAGAAGTGTTTCCCTCGTTGTTAACGGAGGACGGGACATTTCTGGAATTCTTCCAGCATGATGCAGCCCCACCACATTATGGGCACAATGTGCGAGCATACCTGGATGTGCAGTTCCCTCAAAAGTGGGTTGATCGTAGGGGTGCCTTGGAGTGGCCACCACGTTCACCAGATTTGACTCCTTTGGATTTTTATCTTTGGGGTCATGTCAAAGCACTGGTTTATTCTGTGAAAATACGTGATTTGCGTCATCTAAAGCAGCGCATTGTTAATGCGTGTGGTCAAATTCAGCCAGATGTGTTGGTCAAAGTTCATCAGGACTGGGTTCGGAGGATAGCATTAACAATCCAACATAATGGACAATATATCGAGCCACTCCTATGACTGTTGGTGGTCTCTCGGGACTGTGTAACATCGGCGTAATCTCTCTTCGGCACATAACACACATGCTGCCAAGCGTCCCACCGCAACCACATGTAACGGGCTATAACTCAAGAATGAATAAAACTATGTTTAAAATAACAAAGGCATTGTTTTTCTGGTGAAATTCTCTATCTTCTTGACATGTCATATGACCACACTCCTATTTGAAATTTTGGAGTTGAATCCAAGATGGCGGCTTTCAAGATGGCCGCCATGTTGGTGACATAGCCTATATTGTTTCCCCCTTCCCGTTGCTCGTGTGTAGGGACTCTGTTTCCTTGTGTGCTACTCCATTTGAATTTTATGAGGGTGTTTCCGGACTTTTGGACCACCCTGTATATATATTAACCTTTTTTTTTTTTTTTTTTTCTTTTTTTAACAACGTGATGACTGGTTTCAGTAGCTTCACTACCATTACCAGATCTGAGAACAGACAAACCAAAAGAGTTAACATGCCACACATAGTATTATGAGTGCAACTAACAGAGTACAACACTGAGCGATACGTCACTGCTGTATACCTCCAGTCGCACATATAATACTACATGTTGTATGTTAACTCATTGCTATTTCAATAGTGAGCCAACAGCAAGTTTTAGACCACGTATTACTTCACTATTATTCTGAATAATCGTATTACTATTATGCTGTGTCAAGTAAAAGCAAACATTATCACTCTTTAAATAATCTTCTTACTTTTATGCTCTGTTGACTAAGGGCAAACATTTGTTACTTGTTTGGCTTTTTTCGTGGACAAACCTCAGTTCGCAATTACTGACTGTAACGAAAATAATTACATAGACGTTTCACTGTATACACACAAATAGAATTACCACGCTGCACAGGCTCTATGTTTCAACTGCTCTCATTGACAGCGTGATACGTTCATCAGATTAGTCTTTCTTCTAAATAATTATTTTATAATTCTTATTCGTTTTTCAGTACATAATATACTTACATTTATGTTAGTCTTAAGCTGAATATAACAGATTTTACCTGAAGATTTAAAATAAATGCGTTATGAGCGATGCATCGGTGTTGTACATATGATAGCTACATTTATAATACTACATCTATCATTTTAATTCAACGAAATTTTTTTAAAAGTAATGCAATAGCAAATTTTATGTAACTTAAGGCAATTTTTCTTTTGGTTTTTCTGTTCTCAGATCTGAAGATGCTATTTAAGCTACCAAAACTGGCCATCCGTTTGCCAAAAAATTTTAATGTTACATACGACTGTCCCTTAGGCGTGGTACCTCGGCCATTTCATGCAAATGAGCTGTTGGAATAGTCCAGCCGCCGTACACAGTTCTGTGCTCCTTGCGGAGCCTGTGTGTGCGATTCGGCGGCGGTAGAGTATTCCAGCACAGGCCGGTCTTAAGTGCGTCAGCGGATTAGGGAGTCTACAGTATCGGTCCATGGACCTGACCATGTGACAGCACAGATACGACGAACTGTGGACATCCCCGCTTATGATCGTACATGGAAGGTCCTGTCGTGGGGAGAGCTGTGGACGAAGCAAACATGTGACAATATGGTTAAAATGGCTCTGAGCACTATGGGACTCAACATCTGAGGTCATCAGTCCTCTAGACCTTAGAACTACTTAAACCTAACTAACCTAAGGACATCACACACATCCATGCCCGAGGCAGGATTCGAACCTGCGATCGTAGCAGTCACGCGGTTCCGGACTGAAGCGCCTAGAACAGCTCGGCCACTGCGGCCGACCAGACATGTGACATGGCCACTCACTGCTCAAGCAACTTGAACAGGAGGCCATCACGTCACACACCGACGAACGCACTAGAAACGTCGAGGAGTACTGTCCCGAAGTACTAACGGCACTCCGTAGCGTCGAAGATCTCCTCTACTGGTCACAGTAATGAAAAGCTTCATTTCCTCTGCGCTCCTTTTGCTACTTGTACTGTGGTTGTGCAACTTTACGTTTCCTACATATCCGACGTGACGTAGTTTCTTATTTTGGTAAGAAATCACGAACTTTCGCGTGTGACAGCAATCGATTTCATGTTCAAAACAAATAAATCTCATGTTGTAAACAGCACAACCGGATTTTGTAGAGTGAAATGTTGTTGAATTTGTGTTTTTTAAAATTACAATACTAGTATCAATGATTACTGTAGCAACATTTGAAAAAGCGAAGGTTAAACCAACATCTCTGTAATTAATATAGGTATGAAAACAGATTACATCTCACATAGTGAAGTCTTCTCTCAGCGCATCTAGAACAATACAGAATGACGACATCTTAAACGGACGCGGAACATTTGCGGTTAACATAATGAAATATACAGTACGATAGAAATAAGAGCTTTCGACCACACACTAGCTGTACTCAGATTCTACAAGTCATAGATTTCCAATGTATGCCGTACACTGGTCATCTTCAAAGTCTACACACCATAGATTTCCAATGTAGGGCAGTAACCAGCGATAATCGTCACCATATTTTAATGTGATTACGACTGAAATTAAGGGAGGTATGTAACAAAACCACAGTATCTACAACATTTGAATGAAAGGAATGGTCCTTTATTATGTCAATAATAATTATTATTTACATTTCTCCGCAGAGTTTGTTTATTTTCCTCCATAACTTACTTCAGATATTAATGTCACTACAATTTTGTGTACTGTACAGCTTAAGACAGCGCTGGACTACTACACTACCTGACAAGGAAAAAAATAAAGAAAATATACAAATTGTTTGGTATGTAAATGATTGCAATTGCAAATCTGTGACGTGGTAGGACGGCCATTAGTGTTGTTCGCACTTGGTGTTGTTACCAGCCCTGGCGTCGTGAACTACGTCATACGCTGAGTGATCACTGTAGCGGGCTTTCAAATAATAAAATGAAATGGTGTAATGGTGGCCCTCAACTACGTACCCACTGACTCAGAGTTGAAATATTAAAAGTTTTGGCTGGTTTCATTGTCTAGGGGCTGGGATACGTAGTTGCCGCATTACATGCCAAATACTGCTGAGTCTACAGTATACAATATGAATATACACATGAACGAATGGTCGAAGGTTCCTGTCACTCTGCAATCGCGATTGTAACGTAGAAATTCATAAATAAAAGTTTACAATAAATAAAATCTGCTAGTACTATCTTAACGACTTGAAACGATGAGTACAATAGTAACAGAACCCAGTAGGTTGTCCTCGATGGTGAGTGTTCGTCGAAGGTGAGGGTATCATCTGGACTGCCCCAGGGAAGTGTGGTAGGTCCGCTGTTGTTTTCTATCTACATAAATGATCTTTTGGATAGGGTGGATAGCAATGTGCGGCTGTTTGCTGATGATGCTGTGGTGTACGGGAAAGTGTCGTCGTTGAGTGACTGTAGGAGGATACAAGATGACTTGGACATGATTTGTGATTGGTGTAAAGAATGGCAGCTAACTCTAAATATAGATAAATGTAAATTAATACAGATGAATAGGAAAAAGAATCCCGTAATGTTTGAATACTCCATTAGTAGTGTAGCGCTTGACACAGTCACGTCGATTAAATATTTGGGCGTAACATTGTAGAGCGATATGAAGTGGGACAAGCATGTAATGGCAGTTGTGGGGAAGGCGGATAGTCGTCTTCGGTTCATTGGTAGAATTTTGGGAAGATGTGGTTCATCTGTAAAGGAGACCGCTTATAAAACACTAATATGACCTATTCTTGAGTACTGCTCGAGCGTTTGGGATCCCTATCAGGTCGGATTGAGGGAGGACACAGAAGCAGTTCAGCGGCGGGCTGCTAGATTTGTTACTGGTAGGTTTGATCATCATGCGAGTGTTACGGAAATGCTTCAGGAACTCGGGTGGGAGTCTCTGGAGGAAAGGAGGCGTTCTTTTCGTGAATCGCTACTGAGGAAATTTAGAGAACCAGCGTTCGAGGCTGACTGCAGCACAATTTTACTGCCGCCAACTTACATTTCGCGGAAAGACCACAAAGATAAGAGAGATTAGGGCTCGTACAGAGGCATATAGGCAGTCATTTTTCCCTCGTTCTGTTTGGGGGTGGAACAAGGAGAGAAGATGCTAGTTGTAGTACGTGGTACCCTCCGCCACGTACCGTATGGTGGATTGCGGAGTATGTATGTAGATGTAGATGTAATTTTGAGAATGTTTTATATTTCTGTAAAACACTTATTGGTGTCGATGCTCCTGTGATTAAATAAAATATAAGTTGAATAACAAGGAAACAATAGATTCCTTCCTGCACGTAATTAGTTATGAACGACAACATAGCTCGCGAGATATTCACTTCTAAACGCATACTACGTCTTCACTGTATAAACCTCGGAAATCTCACAAGTTCACAAGTCCGCACTCAAGTATTTCTATCTCTCGCGACCAGGCGCAAACCGCTCCACACTCGAAGTCCCTTTCGCGCCGTACCGTCCAGCACTCCCCGTGTCCTGTGCCGCCTCTTCTCCCACTTCCATCGAGTCTCCCATTCACGTGCGCTGTGATTGGCTAGAGCGCTCCCGCCATCTCTTCAAACCAATGCACACTCGCAAACATAAAACACTTTCGCAATACTGGATTTACATTTAAATAAGTTGAAATTAAATAAATATTCATACGGCTGGACTATAAACACGCTCTAATACACATTATTAAATACATAAATAAATTAGACAGACGCATATCAAAGGAATAGCAAGCAATAGTTGGCCAGTATCCTAACTTCTCTGTTCCTTCAAAAACACACTAAATAATTGACCAGTTTCTTCATGAATAGCATATATCGGATATAAAAGAGACATAGATGAATAAATATATTTATAAGCATGCTGCTACCGTTTTTTCGTGTAACCGTGGAGTACTTATGGCCTGATGCGATCGGTAGTAATCGGCCACTTTCACCTCCAATAACTCATGTACTTTTCAAGTTGCATGCCTGTAATTTATACCAATTTAGGTTTACACTAATATCGCAATCGGATGAATCGTTTAGATTTTGGAAATTCATTGCTGGGTATTATTTGTATAACTTATAATCAGATACTAAACTTTAAACTAATAAGGATATTGAAAATCTGATTACACCATCAGAATCGTCGTGCAAATAATAGTAACGTACATGTTTCTCTTTGAGGTATCATGATTCATCTAGCTACTATTAATTTCTATACACATTGTGAAATGTCTGTCATTAAGGTTCCACAAAGTTCACCATCTTTGGCTCTCCCGGCGTACAAGTCTCTTTCATCGACACAGCATCACCAAGGAATTCTCAGCCACGTGCCCGCTAGACCACTCGCTGCGGCTACCCCTGTTGCTCAGCTAACGTTCGGCACCACGTGGCCACTGCTGGGCCCTGCCTTGCCGAGCGGCCCGTGCTGCCACGCCAACTCCCAACTTAGATTATTTCTAGGGCGCCACAACTCGCCCGTTACCTCACACTGTGAAGGAGATGGAGATGTTGCATACTCGTGGGAGACAGTGTTATCAATACCTAGTAGAGTCTGAAAGGAGTATTATTGTGGTTCTCCGTTTTACTGTATGGCCAAATTGTGCAATATCCAGATTTGTGGAGCATTCAGATATGACAGTGACCAGAAGTTGGACTGCATTCAGATGATAGGGCAAGCCTACTCTCTTCAAGGTTCTGGTCAAACAAGTCAAACTACTCCAAGTGGGGTGGCAGTATTGTGCAGCAAGCACGCCATAGCTCTTTCACACCTGCACCTACCATCCAAGCCATGTAATGGACTTGCTGCAACATCATGTGTTATCCCGCACCGATGGTTGGAGACCAACATTAGCCAGACTAGGGCATTACCATCCCATGCGTAGGCTGCTGTTAACACCAAAAGACAATCGACTGCATCTGATGCGGTGCCGTGAGCGAGAAACAAAGACTAACAATGAATGGCGTTTCTTCATATTCAGCAATGAATCGCAGTACTTCTCGAACCTGGATGACAAAAGTGGGTGAGTACGGTAGCAACATTGTCCAATGTTTTATAGAGGCACAGCGGTGCTGCTCAAGGCTTCAAAGTGTGGGGAGCCATCGGCTATGAGTTTAGGCCACGGCTGTTAGTGACGACACGCCACGGACATCTTACGTGCTCATGCATTACCTCCCATGCAGCAGTACAGAGGTGCCATTTTTCAAGAAGACAATGCTGGTCCACACATGGTATGTGTCCTTATGACTGTCTGCGTGATGCTGATGTATTCCAGTGGCTAGCAGGATCCCCAGATCTGTACCCGACAGCATATGTGTGGGACCATCTCAGACATCATCTGCATCCCAGTGCAAGTATCCTGGATATCAAGGACCAGTTACAACAGTTGTGGGCCAGCTTTCCTCAGGACAGGATAAACGATTTTATGACATCCTTGACACATGAATTACAGCATGTATCCATGCCAGTGGGGGTGCAACGCTGTACGGATGGGTGCTTATACTGCTAATTCTTTGTAAATTTTACTCGATTTTGTAAGTAAGGCGAAAACGTCACATATCAGCTCAACCCGATGAACTTTCATTTGGTTTCCTCTTTTCCTTCTGGGTCCTTCACTCTTTTTTGTCAAGCAGTGTATTATTAACCTTATGATTCATGATTCCGTCTTCACGGCACTTCTCTGAAATTTATTTTTGATTATTTTTTTCAAATATCTTCTGCTACCTGTAAGTAGACCAAGTATTTACGGGTACTATAGTTTTTCTTCGTATATTCGCATCCTTTTTTCTATCATCTACTACGTTTCCCACTGTTAAATTCAAAAGTCAGATATTTGCTCTCTTAAGTGTTTTCACTCGTCTTCTTTATCGATAACTAACTCTCATTTCCAGTCACCTACACTTTCATAAGCATTCAGTCCTAACATATCACACTTTTCTTACTTTAGCTTCTGTAACGGTGTTGTTTAGATAATACAACATAGAAATTAATATTCATCTGCATTCGTTGATATTCTTATAACCCATTACACCTCCTGAACAGTTGAAAGATTTTCCTTTTGTCAGAACATTGATGTTTTAGTTTGAGGTGCACCAGCCCAATGCAAGACGTAGAGGATAACAAACTGCCTACTTTGGAATGAGGAACTAATGATAAGAAACTAATAGTTGATTTTTATTGACATTAACAATGTACACGTTATGGGAACAACTCCTGCTCACAACTATTGTCAATAGTGACGACCGCCTATCTCAGTGCTTAGTGACTACTGGGACCTCACATACCGCCGAGTTCATTCATTTTCTAAGGAAAGGAGTTAATAAGCACTGAAGTTAACCAATCAGGCCGCAGTGCGAGCAAATTCAAACGCCCGGCAGGAATGGTGTCGCCAAACGTGTTCTTTGTTTGGTTTCCTTAAACAGAACAAGAGAGTGATATAAAAATTGGTCATGAGATGGTAGTGAGGATCGAACCCGAGCCAAAGTTTGAGCAGTCTCGTGCACTATCATCTGCGGTGTGAGAACAACTGGGGGCCGCTGCATTTTATGCGTGCAACGGCCTGATTGACCAACTTCATTGCCGACTAACACGGAAACGATCTAACGTACCGGATGTTTTTTCTTAACAGTTATTTCTAAAGCAATCTACCCTGCACACCCTTACAAAAGTTTTAGACAGATTGTGACGACCCTGTATAAGGATGAAACCTTGCCATCGTGCTGACCGAGTAACAGTATCATTCAAGTGAAGTGGCAGCACATGACCAAAGAAACTGGTATAGGCATGCGTATTCAGATACAGAGATATGTAAACAGGCAGAATACAGCGCTGTGGTCGGCAATGCCTATACAGGGTGTTACCAAAAGGTACGGCCAAACTTTCAGGAAACATTCCTCACACACAAAGAAAGAAAATATGTTATGTGGACATGTGTCCGGAAACGCTTGTTAGAGCTCATATTATTACTTGTCTTCAAATCACATTAATCATGGAATGGAAACACACAGCAACAGAACGTACCAGCATGAATTCAAACACTTTGTTACAGTAAATGTTCAAAATGTCCTCCGTTAGCGAGGATACATGCATCCACCCTCCGTCGCATGGAATCCCTGATGCGCTGATGCAGCCCTGGAGAATGGCGTACAGTATCACAGCCGTCCACAATACGAGCACGAAGAGTCTCTACATTTGGTACCGGGGTTGCGTAGACAAGAGCTTTCAAATGCCTCCATAAATGAAAGTCAAGAGGGTTGAGGTCAGGAGAGCGTGGAGGCCATGGAATTGGTCCGCCTCTACCAATCCATCGGTTACCGAATCTATTGTTGAGAAGCGTACGAATACTTCGACTGAAATGTGCAGGAGCTCCATCGTGCATGAACCACATGTTGTGTCGTACTTGTAAAGGCACATGTTCTAGCAGCACAGGTAGAGTATCCCGAATGAAATCATAATAACGTGCTCCACTGAGCGTAGGTGGAAGAACATGGGGCCCAATCAAGACATCACCAACAATGCCTGCCTAGCAGCACAGGTAGAGTATCCCCTATGAAATCATGATAACGTGCTCCATTGAGCGTAGGTGGAAGAACATGGGGCCCAATCAAGACATCACCAACAATGCTTGCCCAAACGTTCACAGAAAATCTGTGTTGATGACGTGATTACACAACTGCGTGCGGATTCTCGTCAGCCCACGAATGTTGATTGTGAAAATTTACAATTTGATCACGTTGGAATGAAGCCTCATCCGTAAAGAGAACATTCGCACTGAAATGAGGATTGACACATTGTTGGATGAACCATTCGCAGAAGTGTACCCGTGGAGGTCAATCAGCTGCTAATAGTGCCTGCACACACTTTACATGGTACGGAAACAACTGGTTCTCCCGTAGCACTCTCCATACAGTGACGTGTTCAACGTTACCTTGTACAGCAGCAACTTCTCTGACGCTGACATTAGGGTTATCGTCAACTGCACGAATAATTGCCTCGTCCATTGCAGGTGTCCTCGTCGTTCTAGGTCTTCCCCAGTCGCGAGTCGCGAGCCATAGGCTGGAATGTTCCGTGCTCCCTAAGACGCCGATCAATTGCTTCGAACGTCTTCCTGTCGGGACACCTTCGTTCTGGAAATCTGTCTCGATACAAACGTACCACGCCACGGCTATTGCCCCGTGCTAATCCATACATCAAATGGGCATCTGCGGCCGGCCGAAGTGGCCGTGCGGTTAATGGCGCTGCAGTCTGGAACCGCAAGGCCGCTACGGTCGCAGGTTCGAATCCTGCCTCGGGCATGGATGTTTGTGATGTCCTTAGGTTAGTTAGGTTTAACTAGTTCTAAGTTCTAGGGGACTAATTACCTCAGCAGTTGAGTCCCATAGTGCTCAGAGCCAGCCAGCCATCTGCCAACTCCGCATTTGTAAACATTGCACTGACTGCAAAACCACGTTCGTGATGAACACTAACCTGTTGATGCTACGTACTGATGTGCTTGATGCTAATACTGTAGAGCAATGAGTCGCATGTCAACACAAGCACCGAAGTCAACATTAGCTTCGTTTAATTGGGCCAGCTGGCGGTGAATCGAGGAAGTACAGTACATACTGACGAAACTAAAATGAGCTCTAACATGGAAATTAAGCGTTTCCGGACACATGTCCACATAACATCTTTTCTTTATTTGTGTGTGAGGAATGTTTCCTGAAAGTTTGGCCGTACCTTTTTGTAACACCCTGTATAAGACGACAAGTGACCAGCGCAGTTGCTAGATCGGTTACTGCTGCTACAATGGCAAGTTATCAACGTTTAAGTGAGTTTGAAAGTGGTGCTATAGTCAGAGCACGAGCGATGGGGCACAGCATCTCCGAGGTAGTGATAACGTGGGGTTTTTCCCGTACAACCATTTCACGAATGTACCGGGAATATCAGGAATCCGGTAAAACAACAAATACTCAACATTGCTGCAGCCGGGAAAAGGTCCTGCAAGAATGGGACCAATGACGACTGAAGAGAATCGTCCATCATGACAGAAGTGCAACCTGTCCGCAGATTGCTGCAGCTTTCAATGCTGGGCCATCAAAAAGTCTCGGCATGTGAACCATTCAACGAAACATAATCGATATGGGCTTTCGGAGCCGAAGACCCATTCATGCACTCTTGATGACTGCACGACACAAGTCTTTATAAATCGCCTGGGCCCATCAACACCGACATTGGGCCGTTGATGACTGGAAACATGTTGCCTGGTCGTACGAGTCTTATGTCAAATTGTATAGACCTTGCATGTCAGCAGGAGACTGTTCAAGCTCGTGGATGCTCTATAATGCTGTGGGGCCTGTGCAGTTGGAGTAATATGGGACCTCTGATATGTGTAAGTATGACTCTGACACGTGACACTTACGTAAGCATCCTGTCTGATCACCTGAATCCATTTATGTCCATTGTGCATTCCGACGGACTTTGGCAATTCCAGAAGGACACTGCGACCCCTCACACGTCCAGAATTGCTATAGAGTGGCTCCAGGAACACTCTTCTGAGTTTATACACTTCCGCTGGCACCAGACTCCCCAGACATGAAAATTATTGATGCCTTGGAACGCTTTGTTCAGAAGAAATCTCCACCTCCTCATACTCTTACGGATTTACGGACAGCCTTGCGGGGTCCATGTTATCAGTTCCCTCCAGTACGACTTAAAACATTAGTCTAGTTCGTGCCACGTAGTGTTGAGGCACTTCTGCGTGTTCGCGTGGGCCCTACACGATATTAGGCAGGTGTACCAGTTTCTTTGGGTCTTCAGTGTAATTGGGGCCTCGCACGCGGTTGTCATTGAAGACCAAGTACTTGCTCAAATATTAGATTTCTACCATTGGTTCCTCACCTCAAAATACTTAGTTTAGGGTCTTCTGCCAGCAGTATAATTTTGACACTAAATATTTACAACCACCGTACTGAATGGATTTTGTATTCTTTTGAGTGATTTTCGTTCCAAGTGTCTTACAAAATTAAGTGAAGTAGTATAGCGCTCATTCTAAGTCCTCACATAGTCAACACACACCGCCTGAAAAGAAGAACTGAAGTACCCGAAAGGGGAGAAGGAAACGTAATGAAACTTCAAGGGTTGAGAGAGTATGTGACGGTATTTCAGTGATTACACAATCCAGTTGTATTTACAAATAACTTGGAAGTATGAGCCCACTTATCAGTACGACGTTGTACTGGCAGGGAAGCATACACTAATTCTGTTGGAAAGCGTGTCATAAACTCATTTGCCCTCTCCTGAATCAAGCTGGCCCACAACTATGATAACCTGGATATCCTGGATACTTGCACTGGGATAGAGTTGATGTCCGAGCTGGTCCCACACATATTCCCACACATATTCTACTGGGGACAGATCTGAGGGTCGTGCTGGTCACGTGAACTGTTGTGTGGACGAGCATTGTCCTTTAGAAATATGGCACCACAATACTGTCACGTGAGAGTCGTACCGTCACAAACAGCCGTGATCTACAGTCATACCCGAAGGCTTCCACACTCTGACGCCAGGAGTACCACCGCTGTGCCTCTCCAAAACATGAGAATAGTAGGACCTCTCCCCACGTCGCCGTGTAGTCGTCGATGATGGTCATCAACGGTAGTGCAGAACCGTCATTCGTCGCTCAACACAATCGACACTAATTATCAGCTGTTCATGCCACCCCGTTACGGGAGCTCTCGACACGCAGCCATTTGTGTTGTGGTTAACGATATCGTACGTAAGGGACGGTAATGCCCTAATACGGCTGACCTACGGTGCGATATGACGCAGTATTTCGCATGTTTTCGGATAGCAGGCGCAGTTGTGAAAGGGTTACGATGTGCTTGGTGCTTAGTACTGCTTTTCTCCGTTGCGGTGGTCTGACTTGGCAGACAAGAACCTTGACGCCGAACATGCTTGCCCTCACGTTTCCATGCAGTCGAACATCGGGTCATTGTCACATCCGTATGCCCAAAAAATCTGGATACTGCACGATTCGACCAGCCGCCCAAATAGAGACTCACAATGAAGGGCCTCTCAAACTGTCAGTTACTGATATCTCTGTGTCATACAAGTACGTGGCATATCCTTGCCGTTTACACTGATCACTCAACATCTGAGACAGTTCACGCACCTTATATGCCGTACCAGACGTGACAACAACGCTAAATTCGAACTACACTTGTTTTTAGGCCGCCTGCGATAAAACATGCAAGTACCGGGTGGCTATAATTAAACTTTCCCTATTTAACATGTTATAACACGGAAACTAATTACAGTACGAGTACCAAACGTGGTAGCATTAACGTCCAGAGTATAGTGTGCATGATTTTCATGTGCCACAGCGCCGCTGTCCAGTTCAAACTATGGCCACCAGTTGCCGTGGTCAGTCATCGTGATTCATAGTGTCATACACCAGACCAGTCGCAGTGCACATGTTGACGTGTCAATGTGAGCTTGGACAAAAGGAGCAGGGCATTATTGGTGAAGCTCTATTTTCAAAACACTAGTAATGCTGCAGTTGCACTTCGAGAATACCGCCGGCTGAAAGATTTACGGAAGGGTCGTCTTTCTCCACCTGCTGTGCGGAGCATGATAAAGAAATTCGAATCAACTGGAGAACTGGGAGTCTCTCTGGGAAGAGCACCACAGGTGGTTGATGAAATCCCTGTTGCTATGGCAGACAACGCTGCGCGCAATTCCCGATCGTCAGGCAGTGTGCGTGCTGTGTCACGACAGGTGAACGAACATCCCGTGGTCCGCTGTACGGAAGGTGCTTTGAACCATTCTAAAATCCATATCGTACAGCAGCTTGCACCACAGGACGCATAACGACGTGTTGACTTCGCTCTCCACTTTCTCGCAGGGGCTTATGTCGACGAGGATTGACCTTGGACCATCTTGAGAACAGACGAAGCTCATTTTTCTCTGACAGGTGAGGTAAACACACAGAATGGCCGTGTGTGAGGACCTTCACCTCCAGTCACTGTGCATGAAGTTCCTCTGTACGGTGAACGTGTCATCGTATGGTGTGGCTTCACAGCTACGTTCATCATTGGTCCATTTTTTTTTTTTTTTTAATAGGTTGGCTCTCAAGGACGAAAGATGTGCAGTGTAATTGGCCAGTGCTACTGCGATATGCTTCGCCAGCATGTCATACCCGCCCTTTAGGAGAGAGACGCATTGAACTCAACAGTTTTCATGAAGTTGACCTGCTTCTCCCCGAAACACATTTGGAAACGATCAAATTATCAGCTGATCGTTTCCAAATATTTGGCCGGCACAATTACCTGCTCTCACTCCCTGTAATTTCTGGATGTGGAGCTACCTGAAAGACAGGGTTTACCAGCGGAACATTCACACATGTGTTGATATGAAGCGCAGTATATCAAGAGAGGTAGCCAGCGTACCTACGAACATGCTTCTTTCTGCTGTGCAGAATTCAGTCCTGTGCTTTCAGACTCTTCTGGACACTGATGGGCGCCATATTGAGCCCCTTCTGAAGCAATAATGGTATCGGTACGGAATGATATGATGTACAGCAGTTGCACATTAGAGGTGTTTGAATTGAACTGATTCTGCATTGCCTCTCTTCCCCATATCCTTGACATTAATGCTACCAAGTTTGGTCCTCATACGCCACTTAGTTTCCATGTTATAACGTGTTAAAAAGGGAAAGTTCAATTATAACCACCCGGTATGGTCCATTTTAATTTCATGAACAGTTTTCATTAACATTTCTTATTATCTCATTAAGATAGACAGACGTTTCAGAAGATTCAACCGACGTCACACGACTATATATCCTACATAATGGTAGACAGAAACTTGGTGTTCTGCCGCATCGAAACTGAAAGTTTACCTTGGTGCGAGTTGTGACAGGTAGGTTGATGCGGTTGCCGGTAGGGGTCTCGCTGCTGGATTTAGCTCGCTCGCTCGTTCATTACCCTCACTCCCCCCTTCCCACACACACACACACACACACACACACACACACAAATGTTCGTCGAACCGAGATGGCGATAATACAGCAACAAAAGGCATTTTGCGTTACCCGTTTCGAAAGGTCCAGTTTGATGCCCATTGTGCACCGTGATTTTCGCCGACAATGCGGTAGTGCACGTCCTACAACTCAAAGCATTTGTGGATGGTACCAACTGTTTTAACACACAGGTTATATAAGGAGAAATCCATAGATCACCACCGTGGGTTCGTTGAAGACATAGAAAGCATTCCAGAGAATTTTACACATTATCTGTGGAAGACTACTAGATGTGTGAGTCGAGAGTTAGCCATTCGTGCGTCTGTCTGGTGTGTGTGTGTCTGTGTGTGTGTGTGTGTGTGTGTGTGTGTGTGTGCGTTTTGCTTTGCTTTTCTAACCATACGGGATTCGATTTCTACAAGTCCTTCATGGTAAAGGCCTACTTGTTTTGTAAGTGATATCTGTCAATGGATCTTTACGGCAACAACGTTGGAATTATCAGCTCCACTGGGATGCATCTACCCACTTAAAAGAAACCGATAAAGCCATCACAGATTTTTGTAACAGTTAGACGGCACACTGTGGCTTGCTGAAAATCGTTCTAAAGTAGGGTATTATACCGTTCTAAGAAGAATTAGAAAATCATTTTCAGCTTTAAGCATACTGTTAACAATGTCACTATTTCTCTGAAAAAAAAAATCAGATCTCTCCTAAGATATCTAACGACTCTAAAAAAACATCAGTTGGCAAACATTAACCTATATTTACAGGCTTCGGAAAGACATTGATACAATTTGTCGTCTTCAGGCGTCTTCGTCCATCTTCATTAACACAATCAGATTCAGTTGTTTCATATCCTTAATAACACCAAAAATTTTACATACACTCTGTTTAATTATTTATACGCAAATATTTCTCTTTTTTGCTTTTATTGTTATCTAGAACATTTAACGTGCGGCGCATTCCTTTTTCTTGATGTACTTACTGCGCTCCAAGATTCCATGTATCCGACTGTGTACAAAGCACTTTACGTCGGAATCGTGAGGCAGCGTTCAGCGTAACAGGTGTATTTTATTCTGACTACCAAATAACACACAAGGTTTTACTGTCCGTGAGAAACAGTATTAGTCGCTGTTTAACTATCAACATTTTGTGTCGGACTTATCATTGCTAGAGGGTAACCTTATAGCGCTAGGACCAGACTGTTAATCTATGCATAAGTAAATAAATAAATGCTACCCTGTGACAGGAGCTGCCGTCGTCTGACGAATCACAGTTTTCACTGCTCTCTGTAGCTGGAAGTGAGTGTGTTTGCTCACAGCCGAATGAGGCCATGGTTTACTCATCCATAATGCAGACATTACTGGCCGAGGGCGACGATCATATTACGTATATATTTACATGGCAGTAACTTTGATCTCCTGTGTCACTAGACAAACGTGCGAAAGGTTCCCGGTACTGTGATCTCGTTCGCGGGCTGATTGCATCCGACAATGTTGCATTAATTTTATCAATATGATGATAGGTTTTGAGACAGGAATGCTGATATATGTCGTGCATTTCTTGTACAAAATGTTTCGGATGTCTTTGCGCAAAACGTTCATTATTTGAGTTAGCACTAAATATGGCCCTTCATGGAGCGCTCGTGCAGATACGCCACAATTCCCCACATTCATACAGCCAGTACAGGCTGAATAGCAAGCAGCGTGTTTAATCGTAACACCAGACAGCTAGCTACATCTCACCAAAACACTGACACGTCGGATGGCAGCTGTGTGGAAAGGAAAGAAGCATCATAGTTGGCTTTAATTCGATTACTGCGCATTATGTTTTTTAAGTGCAAAGCTAAAATTAATTCGCTAATAAACCGTCATATCTTTTCTACAAAAGAGAGCTACTGAAGTTTGATGTCTATTTTTGCAAAGATACGTCTTCAAAGGAATTTTTACACAAACCACTAGTCTTACAAAAAATATTAATTTCAGTTCCAATCGCAACATTAACAGCTATGATCGGTTTCGACTATAAGTCATCAATGGATAACCAGTCCTATTTGTTTCTTCAATTGTCAGTGACCATCGTCTTCATTTATTTTCCACAACTGAACATGCAGGTACATGTCAAACCACCTTATGACCTGCAGCTAACAAGTCTGGTCGCAAAAATCACTACTGTGTTGCCGCCAAATCATATTTACGTGCATATGAATGATCACAAAATTACGTTCTGTAGTATCGTGAAGGTAAATTAACTATAAACGGGACTAATCACACCAGCAATAGGGAAGAGACTCACATAACGTTAATTTGATGAAAAAATTAACATTTTCATTTTGACAGGACGTTTTGGAAGATACTGGAGATCAACGAGGTGCGTAATGGCATAAACAATTTCACTGTCTTCTCATTTATGCAACATTGCAATTAACATTAATCAGAAGTCGAAGGATGGGATTGTACAATATTCTGCTCCGATCAGGATTATAAGACATATTAAATAATAAGCAATAATCCGAACAACAATCAGTATACAAATCACGATGGACGTAGGAATAACATCATAACAACCGTCTATGGTGTAAGAGTACCGTTACAACTTTATTAGATCAGAGGGAATCCAGCATACGGTATACAGAACATAATACCAGAAGGGTGCCTGAAGACTAATTATGGCAGTGGTGAAAACAAATCCAGGAGGCCCTAAGACAGCGGTGAACCCGGGAACGATTCACACCCTTGTCTATACTGCACAGATAATCGGGGTGCCGAAATCTTGCATCGTCTTCCAGCTACAGAAAACCATCAATCTTGTATCAAACTTCACACACTATTTAGTAGAGGTTAACATCAATTGTAGCTTTTATATTTAAAAACGGGAAGTATACTCAACACCCAAAATGGTGCACACACATTGTGATGCATAGACTCATGTGCACCAATGACTGCAATAAGAAAAATTTACTCTATTGCAGCAACAACTAAAGAAAAATATCGGACATAAGTACAAAACATAAATTATGGAATGTTTTCCCTTATAAGATTCCCGTAAAAACCAACGCTGTAGCGAAAAAAGCTACCCGTAGCGAGAAACTTAGAAACTCTGCTCTCCTTTCATCTCGACGCTCCTCGAGGTTAATCAGAGCCTTAAGGAAAGCACTCACAGCTGTTTCAGAGAGTTATTTTTCTTCATTTTTCACGATTTACGCTCAAAGTCGGCTTAAGTATTCTAAGCAGTTGGTAAAATGCGCAGACGAGAGGCTCTCTTTCCACGAGAAACAACAACGAAAAGTATTTTACATCAAGAAATCGATGACTAACATGCAGAAAAGCGTACATACAAGAACATTATTTCTAGTCTACTTTTTTCTCTTGTGTCTATGTGGAATGCTTGAAGGTCTGTCCATGGCGTGCGGTGAAAATGACTATTCTTTAAGCGAATAAGAATAATCTTGCAGGTAATTTAGTATAGCCAGTTTTGAAAAATAGTACCATTTAGTGGCAATAACTCCATTTGAATCCATCTTAGGGATGGTAACGGCTGACTTTCTAACTCATTCAGGACGAAATCTAGTAACTGGGATTCAACTAATTCGGTAAGTCTTCCTTAAACTAGGCAGTGGTTAAAGGTGTGAAGGAGTGGAGGTCTCAAGTGCCTATCTGGTTGTACTATGTTTAAATCAAAAACTATTTTACATTAGATGATCACATTTCAATATATATTTGAACCGTTCATAATACCTGCATACCCACCTCAGTAAGGACGTTCAGCAGTATTTAAAATACCCAGATGTCTACAACAGTATGTTGCACTGTGACCCTTCCAGGCCCCATGTATCTCACGTCGAACAACTGTCAAAGTAGAATGTACGTTGCGTGTTTCAACTGGTGGTAAGTGAGCACCACGTAATGTCTTTTTGTTCTGCACACTCACTGGAGACAAACCCTCCCTACCAGTCCGACGTGGATAATGTTTGAAGCGTTCACATCGAGCGATATGGGGCACAAGACGCTGTACTCGCATTCTGAAAAACAGCAGTTCAAGTCGAAGTCCGACGATCCAGATTTAGGATTCTCGTAATTTCATGAAGTCACTTCCGACAAATTCTAGGATGGTTTCTTTAAAACGCATACATCCTAGTACCTTCAACATCCATCCACCAATCGAAGCTAGTGTTCCGTCGACGGGATGTTAAGCCCTAAACTTCTCTTTATTTATAGCATCCATGACTGAGTTTTCAGCATTCCATTCACACATGGAATCGTTAATAGGATAAAATGAAATGTGGTGTGGCTGGGGTCTCCCGTTGGGTAGACCGGTCAGCTGGTACAACTATTTTTAGTTGACGCCACTTCGGCGACTTTCGTGTCGATAAAGACGATACGTAGATGAAGACGGCACAACGCCCAATTCCCGATCGGAGAAAATCTCCGATCCAGCCGCGAATCGAACCAGGGCCTCTCGCAAGGCATTCTGCCACGTTGACCACTCAGCTATGGAGGCGGACGTATTAGGAAGTTCGTTTCATATATCAGTCGAATATCGCTACCTATGATTGATGAAAATATACTGATAGCCTTTGGCGGCACTAAGTCTCTTCCAGTTACATTATCACTTAATTCTTAAGGCCTCCTTCATCATAATTATGGAATCTGAATATGAATCTTAAGTTCTCTTAGCTGTTCATTGTAATCGCTTCTTCTGCAAACTTGCCTGCAATTTCAGTACCGCAATGATACAACTTCCGTTTAACCACAGAAAAGTAACTACATATTTCCTCTACTATACAGGGTGAGTCACTAACTATTGCCATCTAGAATAACTCAAAAAGTATAATAGTAGCTAAAAAGTTTGTGGGACAAATGTTGCATGGGACAACAGGGGCCATAACATGACTGGTTTTTTGTTGCTAGGTGGGGTCGCGTCACAGATGTGAAGGTCAACTTTGTTTTTTTTTTTTTTTTTAATTCGTATGCTGTAGTTTGGTACTCATTTTCTGATAGCGGCTATCGAGACAAATCCAATGATGTGTAACAGTAAGGTCTTTGAAGGTCAAAAAGGTAGCATGAACGTCCATTTACAGAAGGTGTTCCAAGTGATGACCATTGATGTCAGCGCAGTGCTGCAGTCTTCTTATCATGGATTGAGTGGTATTCCTTATCAATTCGGCACTTACCGAAGCACATGCTCTGACAATTCTCTCTCGTATATCGTGTAAATAGTAAATATTCGCCGAATACGGCGTATCCATCTAACGTGCCATTGACATGTAAATACCATTCGACGGTTTATCAATACAACAATAATAGGGACGGTAAGACTAGTATCGTCGAATTAAGCGAATGTGAACGATGTATTCCTTCGAAGAACAAGTCGATATGCTTCTCATTTACGGAGAACGCCAACGAAATTCAGCGAGAGCTAGAGACTTATACGCGGAAAGATATCCTCAACGTACTCACCCTACGCGTCATACATTCAAATACGTGTATGATAAATTGAGAACAACTGGATGTTTAACACATCGGAAACATATCCGGCAAAGGTAAGTTGCTAAAGAGGAAACGGAAATTGGTACTCTTGCCACAGTGGTTCGAGATCCTTGTGTTAACCCGCGTCAAATCGGAAGTGAATCTGGCATGAGCGACGGTAGTGTCGTTCTTGTTCTGCATCGCCATAAATATCATCCTTACCATATCAGTCTCCACCAATAATTAACTGGTACAGATTGTATGCGTCTCACTGAATTATGCCGATGGGCTCAACTTCAGATTCAGAGGGCTGCCCCATTTATTAATTTGATTTTATTTACTGACGAGGCTACATTCACGAACCATGAAAATGTTAATTTGCGTAACTTGCATTATTGGGCAACTGAAAATCCATGTTGGCTGCGCCAAGTTGCACTCCAAAACCGGGGTCGGTGAATGTATGGTGTGCGATTCTGGAGGACAGAATTATAGGCCCCTATTTCATCAAAGGAGACCTTAATGGTAGGATGTACACCAAATTCCTGCAAGAAACATTAGGTCTGTTATTGGAAGAAATACCTTGACGAACAAGGAAAAGAATGTGGTATCACCACGATAGGTGTCCGGCACATTTTTCGCTGATGGCTAGAAACGAGTTGCAGAGACAATTCCCAAATCGTTGGATCGGACAGAGAGGAAATGTGTCGTGGCCGGCTCGTTAGCCAGACTTGACGCCTCTGGATTTTTTCTTGTGGGGATTCGTAAAAGACATTGTTTATAAAGACGTACCAACTAAACATGAAGATATGCAAGAGAGAAGGGTCAGAGCATATAAGTGCCGAAATGATAAGGAATACCGCTCAATCCATGATAAGAAGTTTACAGCACTGCATTAATACCAATGGTCATCTCCTCTAACACCTTCCGTAAATGGACGTTCATGACACCTTTGGGACCTTCGTTCACCTTTAAAGAGCTTACTGTTACACATCATAGGATTCGTCTCGATAGCCGCTGTGAGAAAATAAGTACCAAACTATAGCATCTCATTAAAAAAAAAACAAAGTTGACATTCGAATTTCTGTAGCGACCCCACCCAACAACAAAAAACCGACGTCAATTATGGCCCCCGTAGTCACATGCAACATTTGTCCCATAAACGTTTCAGCTCTTAACATACTTCCGGAGTTATTGTAGGTGGCAATAGTTAGTGACTCACCCTGTAGGTATTCCACGTGTTGAATTATCTTATACACTATTTGATCAAACATATCCGGACACCTCTATTCAGTGCAGAATTGATCGCTAGATGTCACGTGAGGCGGACCCTCCAGTATCAAAGAACATGAAACGTATTTGCGGTTGCGAATACGAACAACCGTCGGCTGTATAAGGGAATGATGACAATTAAAATTTGTGGCGGACCGTGACTCGATCACGAATTTCTCGCTTTACGCGATTGGTCACTTTAACCGCTTTGGCTATCGGTGCACGACTCACGGTCAGATCTAAATCTTGATAAGTCGTCGTTCCTACGTCACAACCTGTAGTCACCACTGTGACTGTTCCTTGGGACATGCATGCATGCCCGAAGGAACATTGCAGCTTTCTTTTTAATAGCACAGCCACTGCAGTATGGCATTTATCCGCCGATACCAAGCAGCGACATTTTAATTAATGTCCTCCCCTGTACGGGGATTACGTAACCTGTATGCGAGTATAGGTTCTGACGCAGGAACGGTGACAATGGAAGTTTAGGTCTGGCCGTAGTCATGAACAGATAGCCAAACCAGTTGGGATGACCGTTCGCGTAATGCGGGAAATCAGGTTAATAGTGCCTTCCGATACAAATTTTCACTGTCGTCATTCCCGTATGCAGTTGTTGTTTGTTCGTATTAGTAACTGCGAATACATGTCATATATTTCATTACGTTTGTAGTCGCCCCTGTGTCCGTTCCTTCGGACATCCATGCATGTCCGAAGGGACATTTCAGCGTTATTCTTAACAACCCCTACGCAATGCAATATAGTATAGGTTAAAATGAGGTGGGGTGTACTGTGCTGGCAGTAGGGAAGGAGGATAGCAGAATGGATAGGTCGGGAGAGTGACTTAGAGCGTGTACTAGTCACTTGATATCACATGAATAACAAATCCGTCAAGGACGTTTCGACCCTTGTAATTGTGGTTATGAAGTGAAACGTGAACGAATAACCATAGCTAAAGCAAGACCAGGAGGACTTCATATAGAGCCGACCTCTGCGGACGAGTGGTTCTAGGCACTTCAGTACGGAATCGTGCTGCTGCTACGGTCGCAGGTTCGAATCCTGCCTCGGGCATGGATGTGTGTGACGTCCTTAGGTTAGTTAGGTTTAAGTAATTCTAAGTCTAGGGGACTGACGACCTCAGATGTTAAGTCCCACAGTGCTCAGAGCCATTTGAACCATTTGCACTTCATGTACTGACAGACAGGTACCATCGTGCATTGCAGGAAGTAGCTGTAAATATCGCATGAAATCAGTGGAAGGAATCACTCCTGAAATTGTTAAGGCTTTCGTGGCCACTTGTTGACAAACTGCCTATTGGATTTTGTCTCGGGTTCTACGGTCGACGTTCATCTAATGATTTTACTGACGTTTCGCCAGCACGAGTGTCTGACATTGTCAAAGCTTTACCCTCCACTGCCGGTGGTGAACTGGAGCCGAGCTCGCGGCCGCAGACTATACTTACCTGGTGCGCCAACGTCCGAGGACTTCTCCTGCACAAACTCCCAAACCAACACCCGAGCCAGAAAAAAAGGCATGATTACTACTCTCGTAATGCGAGCAGGACGAATATGTGAGCCGCAGCACCTCAGACGCAAAATGCAACAACTTGAAAGTGTTCTGAGGACCAATGGGTACTCCACAAATTATATTAGAAGTGTAACAGAGCCAAACACTCGGCGAAATAAGGAATCAGAAAAAGAAATGTCGGGTACGACCTTTCTGCCATACATTCCCAGAGTGACTGACAGAATCGGCCGTATATTGCGCAAACATGGCGTAAAGACGATTTTCAAACCGACAAGGAAGATCAAAGAGTGTCTTAGATCGCCAAAGGAGAAAAGGGACCCACTTGCAATGTCGGGAATATACCGTATACCGTGCACATGCAAAAAAGTTTATGTCGGAATGACTGGACGATCAATCAACACCAGGATCAAAGAACATAAGCGACATTGCAGGTTGGGGCAGGTGGAGAAATCGGCTATGGCAGAGCATGCACTGAGTGAGACCGACCACGTAATAAAATTCGCCGACACCGAAGTTCTGGCTGTAGGGAAGCACTATCACACGCCTTTGTTCAGAGAAGCTGTAGAAATACAAAAACACTCGAACAATTTCAACAAGAAAGAAGAAAACCTTAAGATAAACGGATCATGGCTTCCCGTACTGCAACGAACGACCGTCGCAGGTAGCAAGAGGAGAACCGCACCGGAAATGACCGAGGAGAAGTCCTCGGACGTTGGCACGCCAAGTACATATGGTCTGCGGCCGCGAGCTCGCCTCCAGTTCACCACCGGCAATGGAGAGTGAAGCTTTGACAATGACAGACACTCGTGCTGGCGAAACGTCGGTAAAAGCATCAGATGAACGTCGGCCGAAGAACCCGAGACAGAAACCAATAGGCAGTTTGTAACCATTCATGAGTTCCACAATGCTATAGGCATTCCAGCTACCACACTGACGGTGCATAGGGAGTTAAAAAGAGCGGAGTACAATGGTCAAGCAACGTTTCGTAAATCACACATATCGGTATTCAAAGCTAAGCGACGCTTTTGACGAGGGGTAAGGAGCAACGCCACTGGACAGTGGATGACAGGAGACCAGTTATTTGTAGTGATGAATCATGCTGTTGCACTGCGGAGCAGTATATCTGGTAAGGCAGATCTTCCCCTGCACGCCAGATGCAGAGCATAATGGATCAATAGTCAGGCGGATTTCCAGTGAGAAGGAATCACTGATGGATCAGCAGCAAACGCGGAAGCTATTGTGACATCCTGAATGAGCGGAGCACTCGAGCCAGCACGGCACCTCATTGCCATCAAGGCGATGGAGGGATGCTGTCATAATGGTGACTGAAAACTTTCACGAAACAGCTTAGGTCAGACGTAAGAGTAACTATTCAGAATACTGGCACAACAGAAAGAGCATCTGGAAGGTGATGTTGTGAAATCCTGAGGCGACCAAGAGAGCTGACAAAACCCGAAAAACAAGGTGCTTGATATCATTGCCATCTCATCAAAGCAGTGCACATGAGCCCAAACTGCATAAATGCTTTCTCTGCTCTGGTGGATTTCTGTTCAGTTTGCAGCCATATTCTCAAGAGTGGAGGCATATGTCAGTCGACCCTCTGCTCATTTAGTCACCTTTCTTTCGTCTATGAAGCAGCAAGTGCTGTCTGGAAGGACATGATCGCTGTGAGCTGCAGCCTCAACTACCAAGCCAGTAGTGGCCATAGCCATCCAGAAGCCCTTCTGGAGGTCTAATTAACAGGGCCTGGAAGCAGATCATCATCGTGTGGGCGAGCCACTGCTGCCCCCTGCATCTATTCCTGTAGCCTAATTTGATGCTGTCATTCTCTTTCGTATGGGAGGCCACAGTGTCCCGGCCATCTTCTCCAGGAAGGGAAGCTGTTGGCCATCTTGAGCAGCACAGACGGAGATGCAGGTTAACTCCACAGGGCAATGGCTTAGTGACGACACTGGTGCTGACGCCGCCTACTCTGCCATCCTCGCTGTGTCCAAAGGCTGCGCAGTGGTCAGCATATGGCTGGTGGGAGCTTGCTGCACTCAGCCCTACCAGCACTGGCTGTCTGAAAATCAACACATCAACTATTGTATTTTGTGAACAATAAACGTTTAATATCGTAATACTCTTTTAATAACGCCTTTTGGAATCAAACAGGAGTCTACTCTCTGAATGAGCATCTGACACTCCTTGGGTGGTCACCTGTCATCTTCTTGACCTTTACCTGACCTCAAACTACCACTACCATAGCGTTACACTCCCTAGGGCGCTACCACGGTATACCTTGTGGCTATTGGTGGAAGGGTTTGGGTTTGGCGAATGCCTGCAGAATATTACCTGCCATAATGAGTAGTACCAAAAGTGAAGTACGAGAGAGGTGATATTACAGTATGGGGATGTTTTCTGTGGTTAGGTTGTGGTCCCCTTATTGCTCTTAAGAAACGGTATGTAGGATATGAACATATTTTACAGCATTGTTTGCTGTGCACGGAAGAGGGACAGTTCGGAGATGACAGTTGTTTGTATCATCATGACATTCCACCCCACATAAAGCAGCATCTGTAAGGTAATGGTTTGTGAACAATAACAATCATGAAATGGACTTATCTACCAGAGTTCTTACCTGATCCCAACTGCACATCTTCGGGATGAGTTATAACGTCGACTTCGCTTCAGATCGCAGAGTCCAACATCACTGCCTTCCCCAGTTTCGACTCTTGAGAATGAATGGGCTGCCATTCCTCCGCAGACATTGAGACACCTCACTTCCCCAGAAGGGTTCAAGCTGTCATAAAGCGAAGGATGGACACATCCCATATTATTGTTCACTGATACTGTACATATACATGATCCTAAATGTGTACAGAAAGTCTGTAGAGCTCTCATAATTAACAGGAGATACTCAAGTTTAACAGACAACAACTGATGATGATTGAATTTCGTGGGGCTCAGAATTTTGGTATTTTATGCATCATTTGGCTCTCGATCCCGGAATGATACATTACTAACTAAACTTCGATTGTTGCTATCACGATCGTTCCAGTACAGTCTCTTTAACAAGTGAGTAGGGCATCTACCTAGATGCGTGCGTACCAGCTCCTTTCGTACTGACTATGGGAGCAAATAGTTGTGGCGTTCACTCTGCGAGACACCAGATTCATCCTGAACCATAACCGTCGACATATTGGGCGCAATTCATAAATGATGATGGGAGCTGAGCCAGAAGCTGAAATTTCGCTCGACGGCGACCGGATATGCTCCATAGAAATTTCCTAGTACACAGTTCGCGAGCGGTGGGGTAATACATTGTCTTGTTGAAAATACACACTGCTTAGAGGTTGCCACAAGTATGCATATCATCAAGTTATGTGTTCCCGTATATATAGCCAGTGTAAAATGATAACAGGCGCTCCAGGAAAAACATTTCATACCCCATAAACTTATTCTACATGAATATACGACCATCAGTTTCCTGAACGTTGCTCTGTTATAATCAGGATTCATTGGTTCATGCGGTTTCCGACGTACACACATCCTACCACACTCACATTGCTAAAGCAACCTTTTTATATGCTTAGACCGTCGAATGGTGGAGTTCGCTTAGCCATTCTAAACTCACCAGTCGTTGTTGTCCAGAGCCGAATTGTTGAGGCAGCTAATGTTCAAACCAACGACTCATTTCAGCATCATGCCAACAACGTTTGACACTGGCAGCCCTGTGTTTCACCGATCTGAAGTACTTATGGAACACTGTTGATTCGACGGCATGTGGAATGACTATTGCCTGTACGACCTCTGAAATAGAATGTCCCTTACTTCCGACTGTCACGCCGACAACAAGTAGAAGGTAAGACGATAACCAGTCACATCATGTACCAAAGTATTCCATTTGCCGTTATAACAGAAGTGCTCTTTCTCCAACGTAGCAGCTATCTGTACAGCTATCTTTGTCCAACATCTGTATATCTTGGTGTTATACTTGACCATATACGGTCCTTCAAGAAACATTGCCATAATACCAGGTTGAAGATCAGTCAAGGAAAGAACTTTTGAGGTAGCTCACAGCTACCACCTAAGCAGCTATTCATCACATCCTGAGAACTTCTGCTCTTGCTTTGTGTGTTTGAGCTACAGTGTACGCCTCGCCAATGTGGAGTGCATGTACTAAATCAAGCGGGTTGCTGCCACAATCAGTGAGACTGTCGGAACCTTGTAGAAATGTATGAAGCCATCTCCAGTCGACAAAGTCTACCCGAATGTTCGAATAATTACTCCCATATCCCTCCCCCTCCTCTCTCTCTCTCTCTCTCTCTCTCACACACACACACACACACACTCACTCACACACACACACACACACACACACACACACACACACACACTGTCAAAAGGGTCGTTGCTGCCTATGCAGAGAGGCCGAAATAAATCATTGATCATCGTCATCCACTGCATGATCATCGAGCTGTAGGCTGTCGATTGAAATCTAGACAGAGTTTCATTGCTAGGACTCAACCACTTGAGGGAGCACCGGGATCCGCAAAAGAAGAGCTAGCCCCAGAAAACGGTCTGTCCTACCCTGTTTGGAGATCTCTCAGTGGTCTTAGGGTGGGTGTCCCGCTGTATGACTAACATCCAAAGATGAGGCGTTATTATAGTTCAAAGAGATGAAAGAGATGGGGCCCCTCCACGTCCGCATCAACGTGGTGACCAAACCAAAAGTTCTACTGTCACCTACGTAAACATGTTAGTTATCTAGTAAGTGGATCACAGGATACTGGGCTGTGATGTTGTCCGTGCGTCTGGGTAAGGCTACGCATTAACACGGTCCATCAGGTGATAGATAGTGGACGAAACGCGAGTGAGGGTAGCGATTTGAAGAGCAGAGGGAAAAAAGTGCCATGGCTCGTGCCGTGGGAAAAAAACCTGATGGAGATATGTCCTGCGAGTGCAAAACAACACAAGATCCAGGCCACTTGAAAATATGCCTTCTACTGGAAAAATCCTGCGCAACACAGAACTTGATCGAGATAAATAATAAGGCCATCAGCGTAGGAGTATTCTGGAAATGCTGAACAGACATGGAAATAAATGAGCAATTATCTCTAATTCAAATGTTCGTGAGTGTATTTATTAGTTTGGCCATTAGGATGGAAAGCAGCTGCAATAGTGTCCAGTATTTTTCAGTGGTCGCGACGGAAGGAAACGTGAGCTCACCACTGAAATGAGAGGCGCTGCTGAGGTCTTTCTAGGTTCAGACAATACTTGATGTGGAATTTTTTGAAGTCTGCTTACAGTAACATATACAACTACTCAACGCCATAATTATGAACTCGTCTTAACGAAAGCTTGTTGACGAAAGAGGACTGTTGTCCACTTGCCGTGTTCGGGTAGGTTTCGGATCTACAGATACGTAGAGATATCTGTAGCTCAGGCGTGGAAGCAGGTGGCGTTGGGTGGAAAGGTGAAGGTGACCGGGGGGGGGGGGGGGGGGGAGGGTAGAGCGTTGTGTTTCATGAACCCATCGAAAACATTGTTACTTACAGTAAAAGTATTTGTAGTTCTACATATATCGATATCCAAATTCATCAGCTAACTTTCGAAGTCGAAAGCAGTATAAAAATCTAAGAACCTCGAAAATGCCAAAGAATTCTATGAATTATAAGGTATGTTTAACGAAGAATAGTTTTCAGTTGCTTGTGAGTGGTACTACTCACGTGGATAAGCTTCCTGCCTGAGCATCGGTATACAATATTTCAGCCGGGAAAAGGTGACAACTCACATGTTGAAACTTCCTGGTAGATTAAAACTGTGTGTCGGACCGAGACTCGAACTCGGGACCTTTTCCTTTCGCGGACCAGTGCTCCACCAACTGAGCTACCTAACCACGACTCACAACCCGTCCTCACAGCTTTAATTCCGCCAGTACCTCCTCTCCTACCCGCCAAACAAAGGGAAAGGTCCCGAGTTCGAGCCGGCCGGGGTGTCCGAGCGGTTCTAGGCGCTAAGTCTGGAACCGCGCGTCCGCTACGGTCGCAGGTTCGAATCCTGCCTCGGGCATGGATGTGTGTGACGTCCTTAGGTTAGTTAGGTTTAAGTAGTTATAAGTTCTAGGGGACTGATGACCTCAGAAGTTAAGTCCCATAGTGCTCAGAGGCATTTTGAACCCGAGTTCGAGTCTCGGTCCGGCACACAGTTTTAATCTATCAGGAAGCTTCATATCAGCGCACACTCCATTGCAGAGAGAAAATTTCATTCTGAACCCACATGCTGACGGTAGTTGCCGTTAACAATAAATCAGATACGATTCGTGAGTCCAGAAGTAGAACCGACAAACCTTAGGCAGCTGTGTAAAACAAGACAGAAGGGGAAAGATCTTACAGGCAAAAAACGTAGCGGAAAAACTCACTTCTCGAACGTAGGCAGAAAATGACTGAAAGATCAAACATTCGTCTTATTTACATGCTCGTATAGCCTGCATATCTGTATTCAGAATCGTGGCGTTAAGTCAAATACTCATAACCGTTACTGCTCGCTTGGATTTTATATTCTCCAAAATACGACATAGTCAAAGTTGTGAGAGTTTCTTATTATTACAATTCTTAAGTCAATTGAATGACACATTTCATTCTTAAATTTTCAGATTAATACTTTTCAAATTCTGTATTTCTATAAAGTGCAATATCTTGGAAGTCACACTAAAGCGATATACTAAGTACTTAAACGTAAACAAAATACGATTATTGTCAAATCAAAACATTTCATTTGTTATTTTGTAAGTAAATAATTTATTATTATTACACTGCCTGGCCTAAGAAGGGAAGCACCCGGAAGAATATGGGGAAACGGGTTTTGAAGGCATATAATATTATTTCAGTGATTATAAAATGGAGTCAAATTCACGAAGAACTTGGCCGTAGGAGGCTACCTGTCATTACCATGTTGCACCTCCTCTGTTCTCTCAGTTCTACATGTATGCACTGATTAGGCTGGGAGGGGAATCTTAAAGACTTATCTTCTCCTGAGATAAGATGCCCCACAGCTGTTGTAATTGGTCCTTGATATCCCCGGCAGATTTGACGTCCGAGCTGGTCCTGCACATGTTCTATCTAGGTGGACCTGGAAATCTTGCTGGCCACAGGAGTAATTCAGCATCGTGCAGACTGTTCGTAGAGACACTTTCTATGTGCGGACGAGCATTTTCCTGTTGCAAAATTGCACCTCGATGCTTTTGCAGGAGAAGTAACTTATAAAGACCCAGGTTTTTCGTGATCCACCGTTGTGTCGTTAGAGTTCCCTCAATTACTACGACCCTGACATGAAGTCATAACCGATGGTCCCCCATACCATGACGCCAGGTATGATACTGCTGTGTCTCTCCAAAACTTTGGAATAATGAGACCTCTCCCCACGCTGGCGCCAGCACAGACGCGGACGATAATGATCCAGAGGGCGGGACAACCATGTTTCATTGCTGAATACAGCGCAACTGCATTCATTAGCAGTCCTTGCTTCCCAGTCACCGCACCACTCCACACGCAAACTTTCGTATTGTGGAATTAACGGCAGCCTATGCTTGGAACAGTAATTACCTAGTCCGGCTGCAACTAGTCTCCGATCAACGGTGCGGGATGACAGAGAATGTCGCAGGAAGCCCAGTACTTGAATGAAATTTTCACTCGGCAGCGGAGTGTGCTCTGATATGGAACTTCCTGCCACAGTAAAACTGTGTTCTGAGATCTTTGCCCTTCGTTGGCAAGTGCAAGTTTGGAGGGTAGGAGACGAGGTACTGACAGAAATAAAGCTGCGAGGAGAAGACATGAGGCGCGCTTGGATAGCGCAGTTTGTCAGCGGCTCTTTAGCAGCGCGCGCTTATTAGTCTAGGACAACGGGCGTGTGGCGGGTCCGACACCGATACCGACTCATCAGTCGGTCCGACAAGGGTGCCTCTGTCCATGTACCTTTATGCAGTGGCGCTGGAGTCGCTCATAAGCCTGCTGACGACGCAGTTGTCCGGACTCTCCTAACGCGGTTACACCTTCCGATGTCGTGCATACGCAGATGACTTCCTGCTGGTGGTCCGTTCTCGGGATGAGGTCACACGGATCCTGGACACCTCGACACCATCACGGCTTGTGGGTGAGCGGCTGGTAGTGTGATGATTGTGCGCAAATCCACGGCGCTGTCTATTGGTCGCGGGCTATCTCCGGAAGATCTGGCACCCCCGCTCTGTGTACTACATCTCCACCATTTGGGATCACCTTTACGTCGTTAACGCGCCGTACAGCGGCAATCCATTTTCGTCAAGTTTTGGGAATTACCCTTATGATGACCAGTCACGGCTCCCTCCTATGCAGCGTGTTGCCTACCTGAATGCCTATTGATTTGCGAAGATTGGCTCTGAGCACTATGGATCTTAACATCTATGGTCATCAGTCCCCTAGAACTTAGAACTACTTAAACCTAACTAACCTAAGGACATCACACAACACCCAGCCATCACGAGGCAGAGAAAATCCCTGACCCCGCCGGGAATCGAACCCGGGAACCCGGGCGTGGGAAGCGAGAACGCTACCGCACGACCACGAGATGCGGGCCTGAATGCCTATGTAGCAGCCAGAATGCTTCATATTGCACAGATTCTACCGCTGCCGATTACGATCGGACGTTGTATTCAAGCGGCATTAAGGTATTTTCTGACGGTTCGATCTATCTTCAAAGCACGCTCGACCCCCACGTTCAGGAGGGCTTGGTCTTATGAACTTCCGCTGTACTTCCCCCCAATGGTCACGATGCATGAACAATGGCACAGTGTTGAAGCCTCCGTTACCCACAACTTACTTGCCGTCCTTGTGCCGGTGTCCCCCTCTCCAGCAATCCTGGTCGGCAGCATCAGGATCGCACTTGCACACATCGCAGCATTCACTGTGGAACTCAGTTATGCTCGCGCCGAACTCCCACGAACGCGCCTGCTGCGGGCGAAGGATTTCTACGTCCTTCTCCTGCGTAGTGTCGCTTGTAACGTAGTAGAACGCAAGTGCACATTGTTGCGGTGGACTGTGACTTCGCGCCACATTCATCACAGCTTCTTTCCGACGCATATCAAATCGACTTTGTACTGTGCGTCCTGAGGAAAGTAACCAATTAATCAGCGGCTCCATCCCATAGGACTGGCGGACTCTCTCCTCTGCACCGTCTGTCGTAGTGTCGACGACGATCTTCACCGATTCAAACTGTGTAGCCGTTGCGGATGTCTGGTTGTTGGGGCGACAAATGGTCACGTGTTTTCTCCGAGAGGCGCTGCATGTTATTGAACCCGTGTCCTTTCTTTACCAAGCGGTGTAATATTTTCCTGCAACAAAGTCTCGTGCGGTTCTCTCGGTAAAGGGCTGGACTCAGGCGCATCTATATGGAGACGATCATCACTAGCGCCTTGATTATTGGCAATACTTGCAGACTGCACATGCAGAGGTTGCGCGCAATTCCCGTTCTCGCCAGTATTTTGCCAATTATCTTAACAGAGTGAATACAACACCTCCACTAAGTTGGCGTGTTCCGGCGTGGCAGGTGCCACACGGTTCGGAATGAAACATGTCGCGCTACGCCTTGGATTCGGCATGCCTGCCAGCCTTATCGCCTTGCGGTATTTTCTAGGTTCCGGCTGGGTGGATTAGATTTAATTTGTTTTTCCTCTGTTTATATGTGCACAAAAAATGAGATAAATACATACACTTATTATGAAGCAGTGTGAGGGTGCAGCACGGTGGCGGGAAGGAGGAAGCATCTTAACGAGGCCTCGGCATTAGACCCCTGCGTACCTCGTTTCCTCCAACCTGACGCTGACTGTGGCCTTAACAAAACCAAAAATACAAAACTAAATAAATAAAAAATAAAGAAATTAAGCAGCAAAAGATAAACAAAAGGAAAAAAATAAGTCGGCAGAAATAAAAAAATGTTGATAAAGTACTTGTTCACTGAAGGCTAAGGTCACTAGTTCGAATCTCGATCCAGCACCCATTTATAATCTCCCAAGACGCTTCAGTACTTTACTTGTTCAACGCTGGCAGGTGTAGATGCGAAAGGGACGTGTTTGGTGCAGAATACAGTGATCCCCCCTTGTGGTGGTCAGACGTGGTCGATCGGAACCTTTACAAAGGGTATGCGTGCCTCAGGTTCTCAAGCAGTCCAATATCGAGCCACTGTCACATCCGAATGCCCCACAAATCTCGATACTGCACGATTCGACCCCACTTTCCAACTCTATGTTGTGCTGAGAACGCATGATCCCCGTGTCCACAGCGGTCACTCAACATCTGACGCAGTTCAAGCCCTATATATATCCTGCGAGCCTGACAGCAACAATAAACATGAACAACACTAACACACCATTGTGGAAGTTCTACCCATTACAGACAATTGCATCTATGATCACTTACATACCCGTTAAAGGTGGTTTGTGTACGAATCTACGTTGACATCCGACCATGTCTTTTGGGTGCTTCACTTCTTTGTCAGGAAGAGTGTATTAAACTATTTTATGTATTTTCTGTTATTTGTATAAAAATCCTACGGATCTGAGGTACATTAAAAGAGCATGTGACGAAAACTTAATTTTCGTAGGAAAGTGGGAAAAGTAACTAAACGTAAACTCCCTTGCTTATATTGTATATATTTTACTGTTATTTCTATAAGAATCCTAGTTATCCTGTGCACATTAAAAGCGTGGGTGACAACAACTTATTTTTCGTAGGGAAACGGAAAACAGTAGCAAACTGTAACCATCTTTACTAGAACGAACCCTGTAGACAGTGTGTTGGAGCTACGTAATAGTATACGAAGTTTCGACGCAGTCCAAGAGCTGTGCCTCAAATGTGGGTCACAGAATCTCGATGGAATATGGGTAAAAATGGTCTCCGTTTCAGCTGTCAATTAGCGCGCGTCACAGAAAAATCAGGGATTCACAGCTGATTCGAAGACAGCGCAGTTCAGCGACAGTTTTCAGAGGAGTTACTGGACAGCCATGCATAATTGCTCTTATTCGGTCAATCTATTATAGGACTGTGAAACACCGTTTGTGATGAAATGGAAAGGCTTTTCTGGAAAATAAATGACCGATCTTTGTAAATAAGAACCACATTCGGAAACAGTCTGCAGGAGACAAATCTCGTAAGAAGCTGCAAGTATTAGTGCTCCCGTAGCTATTATAAGTACCTGTCTCTATAACGTTTTCCATTCGGTAAAATGGCTGCTATTTGTAAATAATTCACGCCATGAATAGCCCCGTGTAACTGGAAAATGGCCCTATCACCCTTGTATACATAAAGGGTGAAGGATCGGAGGCACAGAATTATTCAGACCAATGTCGCCAACGGCTGCCTATTGCAGGGTCTCAAAGCGTATTTTCAGCTCAAACATTACGGCATTCATGCAGGAAAACTAGCTTCTCTCAAAGAATAGGCACGGATTTAGAAACAACCACTTCTGTTGAATAGAGCTTGCTTTATTCGTACAGACATGGATATTTTACAAACATCCGTCTTTCTAAGCTTCGGAACGGCGTTCGACGACGTATCACCATCAACTACTTACCAAAACACGATCATACGTAGTATCTTCGCAAGTATGTGACTGGTTCGAGGAATCTGTATTACTATACCGTCATCCCCGAACCCAGGACTAGTTGCAGGCTGCCTATATAACGGTTTCCGGGGGCAGTAAAAATTAGATTTTTCATTATTTCGTCTAATTATTGACCGAATTAAAAAATTTAAAAACCTATAAAAATCTACTCAATATGTGGTATAATCTTATGATAAGATGTTAATACAATGAAAAAAGTATTACGGTTATAAATTGTGTGGTTATGCTGAGGCAATAAAACTGATGATGGCGCGCAAATACTCGAACTACATTCATCCCGTATTTGAGAATTAGAGCACCTAGGGGCCTCCAAAAAAATTTATGTGTGACTTTAAAACTTCACGAAACTTTTCCTCACTGACACTCCCCCCTCCCCCCACCCCCCAAAAAAATGATGAAAGGAAAAAAAGTTTACCGCTTACTGCAGTTTCGCTCTTCGTGCAAACTTCAGAATGAAGCATGACTTTTAATTTATTACTTTTTTCTACACTAACTGTATTCGCAATACACTTTGAAGGCAGCATCTACTTGTATGGCTGTTTTGGCTGTTTTTCTTTCACAATTTTGTCATCTGCAACCATGGAGTACTTAATGTAAAAAGTTGTTTACATCGAAAATGTAAGACTGAGGATGTTATATTTAGATTACTTTACTCTATATGGAAGACTGTGTTGTTGTGACTTTGTATACAGTATCTTTCTTCTTACTTCTTGCAGTTTCTACATTACCTTCACTGCAAAAACTGCAATTTTTAAAATGCACTCTCAAAACTGCGGCCGGCCGCTGTGACCGAGCGGTTCTAAGCGCTTCAGTCCGGAACCGCGCTGCTGCTACGGTCTCAGGTTCGAATACTGCCTCGGGCATGGATGTCATGATGTCCTTAAGTTAGTTAGGTTTAAGTAGCTTCAAGTCTATGGGACTGATGACCTCATATGTTAAGTCCCATAGTCCTTAGAACCATTTGAACCATTTGAAAACTGCGCTTTTAAAAATTACAAGGAGCAGAATACAAGGAAACCGTTTACGTTTTCTTTTTCGTGTTCTTGATTTCAAGTATTTTCGATGTTACGGAGATGCGTAAGTAAGCTGATATTCTGAAGTGTGAGGAAACTGTTTCCAACTAACATAATTATGGTCTGAAATACACGTACATACAAAGGCACATGTGGATAGTACTTTTCTACGTATCTTGGTAAATTACATCTAACATAGTGTCCGCCAACGTAACAACTCTACTGACCTTAATTTTAATATTATCGCTCTTATGGACTTAACTCCGGTAGAGGTTGTTTAATGAAACGTTATATTTGCTCAGAATACAAAACATGGTAAAGCAATGTGAACACTCTCACGCTTTTTGAGAACCACGTCCTCATAATATGCCACATGATGACTCTTCAAATGCGTAGATGTGCGTTAACATTGCTGCACTGTGTTTTGCATGCCGAGTAAATACGACAACGCTAGTGTTTACCTACAGATTATTTACAAAATAGTTTTCGTAAATACACACCATTCGACAGTGTGGTTCAAAAATTCTACACAGTAAAGCTTGCCTGTTTGTTGCTTCTGGTTCAATCATTTTATATCGCTAAAGCAGGCCCGTCCATCGGCTCCTCTCTTGGTATTTTCTAATATGAATGGACACTGTACGATCACAAGATTTTCCCCTGTCCTTTCGACCCACTCCATACTTCAGAAAACAGCTTTGTTTGACCAACCATCAATGTCATCCGAAAAGTAGAACTCGCAAGCGCCGGTAACAATTTCCGGTCTATCCTCAGATTATCGTTGATGAGTATCAGACTTACTCACCATAAATCATGTTTTCCTAATGATTACCCACTTTTTGCTGTGGCGTGTGGACGCTATGCCGCGGTCGCAGTCACTCGATTTTCCTACAGAAGGTGAACGGGGCGTTGCGTGATTACAATCTACGCTAAAGCTGCGATCGTTTGTGACGTGCAGGCGGCCTTTGGGGACGAGTTTCCGGTCTTTCAGTATTCCTGCACAACAAATGTAGTGGTGCAAGCTACAGGGACAGTAAAGCCGCGTGTTGAATATTCAGTGACATCTTCCTCAACATAATAAAGTGCATAAAGGTGTATCATGTCAATTCGAGGTATGGTATAGTTTATTTCCTAAGAACACAAAGTCCATCAGCTAGAATACCTACATGTAGATCCACGTGTTTGACTAAATTCGATCGCATAACCACACAAAATTTAATTTTTCGAGATACTAAACTGTGACAGAACGTCATAGCTTCGCATGATGTAGCAATTAATGTACCACATTGATAAAAATTTGAACAGGAAGAAATATTTGTGCTTTATCATGGAGATAAGAAAAAATTATTTTGCGATTGAATATTTTATTTGTGTCAACTAAATATGTTTCGCCTATTCATGCCAGGCATCACAATCAGTTTATAATACAAAATAAATCACTTTACTATACACATTTTAATAGGAGATCTGTAGTAATTCTTAGCAGCTCATTTAAATTATCTAATTATTTACAAATATATGAGGGTGTTGTTTTTATACTTACATTTGTCTGTACGTCCTTTTTGTGTATGCATGTGTTGGTCCGTATGTAATAGATGCACACAGTACAGGTTTCCAGTTGACAGTTGCATTTAAACATTTCGCTACACATAACAGTCCTGTAACACACTACACATGGTATTGCTCACATGCTATGACTGACTGATCATGGAGCTGTAGAAAGTGAGAGCACAGTGGGTCGTTGTGGTGGGCTAGAGGAAGTGTGTGTGGTGGCACACTGTGTGTGTGTGTGTGTGTGTGTGTGTGTGTGTGTGTTGTTTTTTATGGTAATTTATGAATTAGTGGGATTATTGTCCATCTGCTATTACTTTTTTTTTTGTCCACCCGTATAGCTAAATGGTCAGCGTGATGGACTGCCGTCCTAAGGGGCCCGGGTTCGATTCCCGGGTGGGTCGGGGATTTTCTCCGCTCAGGAACTGGGTGTTGTGTTGTCTTCATCATCATTTCATCCCCATCCGGCGCGCAGGTTGCCCAATGTCGAATGTAATAAGACCTGCACCTAGGCGGCCGGACCTTCCCCGTAAGGGGCCTCCCGGCCAATGACGCCAAACGCTAATTTCCATTTCATTACCTTTTTTCCATTTAGCATATTTTCATTTTTATTTATGGCCTCCAGTACGAAATATCGTTCCCGTATAACGAGCATTCCTTTCCATTTGTTGTTATGGTATAGGACTGCCACGTATGTTTCCATCCCTGTGTGGTGGTAATTTTGTTTTATGAGATTTTCATCGGATGTAGAGGTGGTACATCCTCTTTTACATGACCTTGTCTGTTCTTTCTAATTGATATTCAAATTTCCCAGTATACTTAGAGTTTGACGTATTACATGTTTATTCATATACACCTGAACGGTTGCATTTATCTTTCTCTTCGGCTACAGTTTTGAATTTCGTGTTGTTTTATTCGTCTTGAATATTAGACTGATTTTACGTTTTTTGAAGGTGTTACTAATATTGTGTATCGGTTGGTTGTATGTTGTCATGTGTCAGTCCATGTTAGCGTTGGGGATGAATTTTCTGGTGTGAATATGCACTGTGTGTAGCTGTTATGTGTTGGTACATCAAGATTTTTCTCAATTTTACTGTCTTCTTTTTGTATTTTCACTTTAATGGTGATGTGTAGCCTGTGTACTGTCTTGCTATAGTACACATTGTTTCATGCTATGTTAATCATCATGTTTAGTTCTCATTGGTAGTTCTGCACAATCTGCATACCATATGTCTGACAGCTGCCATTTACTGAGAATGTGGGTAGTTTGGTTTGTTGTGTATCATCATACCTGTACCTATTTCCTTTCTGAAAATGTTGCACCTATGTCTGTAGCTACATTTTGTGATTTTGAGGTTGAGGCTGAGGCAGTGTATTTTTTTCTTCTGTTTATACTTCCATAGTACACGGAATGTTGTGGTGTATGTTATTATCTTCTCGTGTAAATTGTTTATATGTTGTCATTGAATGAAACAACAAGTTTACTGTTAGGAGTCACCGTTTATTTATCTCCACGAGGCGTTTCGAAGGTTTAAGTCTCAATCATCAGAAGGATTTGCATTTGTTAGTATGACATATGTGTGGGTCGTGTTACGATTTTTGGAGGGAACTTTGGCAATGGCTAGTGAAGAAACGAAATACCCTTTCAGAACATGTTTTTTTTTTTTTTTACTAAAAAGTTACCGTACGTCCAACAGTGAAAATAAAACAAGTAAAATAGAACACCACCAGTGTCCACAGCTTCCTTTCACTGTCGTAAGACATCACTTGTAAACTATCATATTTTGTAAACAAGGATGGTGTCTTGAAACTATTAGGTGCGAAGGAACTATAGCAAAAGAGAAACATTATCACAAACTACAAAGAATATACATCATAACAACATTATTATTTAAGAATAAGTTTTAAAGGATTGTAGGAATCTTTGCTTGAGGTGCTAAATACATACGTTGGAATAAATATTTCAGGTGGTATGCAAATCTGCGTCTGTCAAATTTATGTAGCTTAAAGCTGATACTTCTTTCTAAAATCAGGTGACATGTTGCAAACTTTATGTACAATACAATAACTATGCTGCCAACAGTCGTAAAATTTGCATAAATAGCAATTTTTTTGGCATTTAGAGATAGGGACGAAAGGCTGAAGGTGGAGGTAAGGGTAGAGGGAGAGAGAGAGAGAGAGAGAGAGAGAGAGAGAGAGAGGGGGGGGGAGTAATTATACGAGCACAAACTTTCCAAGTCAGGGGGTTCTTAAGATTACATCTGTTAGATCTTATATCTAACTAAAGGCTGGGGTAATACATTCATTACTGCTTTAAAATATTGAGATAGATGTGCAATTTGTGCTGTTAGTTGACGTACATACAGTTTCGAGCTGACAGGGGGTACAAGCTGTTAGCACGTGAGGACAATCCTTTGTGTATTTGGGGAATGTCATGATAACATAATTAAATATTTTGGTAAATATGAAGGTAGGTGCGTGCGTGTGCGTGTGTGTGTGTGTGTGTGTGTGTGTGTGTGTGTGTGTGTGTACATTGCAAATTTAATGATATAGGCTATTGCTGAAAACAGAGATAATACTATCGTAAATGTTGTCATTTTTGTCATTTAAGATGGATTCAGGTTTTTTCTTTGGTGTTTGTATATTTGTAGTGTTTCAAATATGTTTAGTTTCTTGCCTTTAGGTTGGATGCTGATACTTGTGTTGTTAGCATAGTGTTTTGTTTCATGCAGATGGGTGGCTATTGCTGATGTGTGGTATTTTTTGTTATTAGTGGTGCCAAGTGTTCTTTGAATATAATCTCAAATGATCTACCTGTCTGGCCTACATAGAAACAGTCACAATTCAAACATTCAGTTTTGTACACACTCATATGATGAAGATATGATGAAGTGGATTTCGTGTGCTGATGTTGTGAGGTAACTTCTGTTCAATTTCATTGTCTGTGGTAAAGGATATGTTTATGCCTTTTAGTTCCTAGACAATGGCAGTCCGATATGAAATATTGCCTAAAAATGGGATTATATGAAATATGTCATTTTCTTTTTGTTTTGTGTGATGTGATTACGTTGCCACTATTGAGTATTTTAGGGTGTCTACTATGGAGCTGTTATAACTATTTGCAATAGCTGTTTGTTTTATTATTACAATTTCTTGTTCACATTTATCTTCAGAGAGTGGTAGTTGGATAGCTGTATTGATCACGTACCAGAATGCTGTCATTTTGTGAGCTATGCAGTGACAAGAGGAGCTGTGGATGGTCGTATATGTTGGGGTAGGCTTCTAATAAATTTCAAACTGACGTCTGTTATTCTTCACTCTAAAGGTAAGGTTGAATAACTGGTTGAACTCATTGATGTCACCTTTTGTGCCAGTGATAAAAGTGATGGTGTTGTTGTTGTTCGTCCCTGGGGCGTATGATATTGTCTACATATCTGCACTAGTATAATACTTCTTTTTTTTTTATTTCTACTATTTCTGAGAAGATTCTGTTTTCGACGTCATTCATACATTAACAGTACAAGTATTCCCCTGTTAAGAGGTACAAGATCGATTTCCACTTATAACTTCCGCCTCGGTAGTTTTCGGACCGAGGTCCCTTCCCTCAAATAGATACATTTACTCTTCTCCATAATCTCTGTAAGTCTGTAACATAATCGTGAATAATCTTGTATATTAAGCAAATTTCTGCCAAACAGTATAAAACTGTGCTACACGGATACTGATAGCCTAATATGTCACGTTAAAACTCCAAATATCAATGAGGATATCGGGAGTTACGTTCACAAACAGTTCGATATGCCAGCTTACTCTAACGACAAGATTTATAGCAACCCACGTGTCAACAAAAAAGATGTTATATTGATGAAACACAAACTGAAAGGAGAAACTATTGCAGAATTTGCTACAAGCAAAATGTATGCTCTCGAGGCTGAGTCCGAGCGCATAATTCACAAGGAAAAGGCATAAAACAATTTTCTGTAAATAGGTTAAGTATAGACGACTACAGGCAATGTGTCTCGTATTCGAAAGTAAAAACCACTGTGTAGTTTGTGATCCAGATAAATCAATACGTTGTTTCCACTAATAAACAACATAAACTTGTTTTATTTGCACAGGATGACAAAGTTCATGAACTTCTAGATAAGGTAAATACAATGGTTTCAAAAAAGACTATTATTTATCATATGTACACAAATATTTCCTGTATGACAGTAGAAAACACACGTACACATGACGCCCAAACTCGACTTTGGATCATCCTTCGTACCAAAGAAAAATAGGACTTAAAAGAAAAAAAATCGTCCATATTCGTAAAAAATGTACGTAAATTTTGTTCTTTAACAGTAGGCAACACACATGGGTAACTTAATGGCATTACTGATGTGTGCATTTCCTGTTGGCTTCTGTCTAGTGTTTTTCGGCTGACATTTCTTTGGTGTTGACCAAAGAACCTGAGACAGAAGCCAAAGGACAATATGTCAACAAGTGACTATGAAAGCCTTAACAATTTTGTATTACTCATGTAACAGATTAGGGTACGTATGACGACAAAACACGATTGTCGTTTGATCTTTGTACCCACTTGCTGCAGGCCATAATGGACACTCAAATTAAGTGGCACACTATTTTTCCACATCTGAAGTGTCTGTATCATTTATCAAAAATACCATACATTAAGATGAAAAACTGAATGTGTTTTCATATTAGTGCCTACTCGGCGTAAGCAATAATGGACCCTCAAATCAACTGCCACAAAGTTATTTTCGCGTATAAAAATACGTAGAGACTTGTTCTACACCAAAACGCCACTGTTGCTCTATTCTCGGACGCACTTGATGTTTGGCATAATGGACCCTCAAAGTATGTGCCAAAATGTTATT